>NW_027397072.1:35368258-35802695 GCF_003265705.2 Callorhinus ursinus | reverse complement strand
CCCCCCCCCCCCCCCTCCCCCCCCCTTCCCTTTGGCCCCCCCCCCCCCCCCCTCCCCCCCCCCCCCCCCTAGGCAAGGGGAGAGAAGGCCCGGTCCTTGAGTGCCACCCTTCCCTGTGGAAAACCAACATTTATCAAATACACGATGGGAGCTCAGGGACCTTCCCTGCCTCTCACAGGCCCACTCACCCCCACCGTCTCTGCCACAAAGGGGGCACTCAAGAAGAGTAATACAAGAGAATTTCGTTAATACAGTATCTGGTACAGAGGGTGCTCTTAAGTCCCTTATGTGCATAATTCCATGCAAGTGACATCCCCTTCATTTACAACTAAGGAGACCAGGCTGAGGTGAAGTGATGAGCCTAAGGCAGGGCCAGGTATGGCCTTGGGTAGGTGGCTCATCCAGCCAGCTCCCCCTGCACAGTGCACCCTCCACAGCTTAGCCAGCCTGTGCACTCATCTAGTGGCTCCCTCAGGTTCTCCCTGGCTGTCCTGCTTCGCGGGAGCAAGGTGAGTTCCACTCCTCCACATGTCCCAAGTGGGCCAACACAGGAGTGGAAGTCAGGTGCAGAAACCCATTTGGAAAGGAGGGCCCCAAAGACTAGCTGACCCAGTAGAAAGAATGCTCAGAAGCCCCCACCCCCACCCCCCAAGGCTCAGACCTCACTCCCCCTCACCATTCAGGACATGACGACTCAGCCTCCTGACCAGGAGCTGGTCCTCTTCCTTAAATGCCAGAAGGGGCCCGGTTGCTGGAGTCCACTCCTGCTCCTTCTCAGTGTCTGGGACAACAGTACTGGGATAGAGACATAGATCACAAGATAAAGGGACCAAACCTCAAAACAGTTGTGGGGAAGCCCAGAGCCTTCTCAAAGGTGAGGGTGTTTCCCCATGCCCACTCCCAAGGCAAGAGGTGGCTCATGTAACCCTAGCCCTTTCCAGGTCTGTGTGCCATGTCCCAGTCAGTATAGGCGAGGCGGGGTCCTGGCTCTGTTCGAGATGACCCATAGATATCTGGAGAGGGAAGGCTGGAGCTGGTGATGTGTTTGTGGGTATGGGGAAAGAAGGTGCCAGCTCACAAGCTGGGGCTGAAGGGCTGCCTGCCTTGCCCCTGAGACCTACACACACCCATGCCCCTACCATTGGCCCAGCACGATGGGCTGCAGCAGCTGCTCCAGGGTCTGCCTGCTGCCCCAGCAGCTTCTGGCGTTGATGGTGTATTCCTGCCCAGGACAAGGTTCTTAGGCAGACTAACCTGGCCCACCAGGAAGCCTGCACACAGCCCACCTGAGGTAGGCAAGGCTATCCCTGCAGAGGCTCTGAGGGCCAGGCCGCCAGAAGCCCTGGAACAGACCCCAGGTACTCCCAGCCTCGTCCAGCAGGCTGCATACCTGTAGGGAGAAGGGCTGGGCCAGGTGCACACGGACACAGACCCTGGGGCTGTGGCCCCAGCCTCGAAGGCTCCGCAGGACAGCCAGTGCTCCTGTCCACAACCCCAATGGGGCCAAGGCCTGCAGGGAGGGAGGGGCTGAGTGAGCAAACTGCCTAGGGGCACTATTTTCTGCTCTGTTTTATCTTGGGCCCCAACTGGTGCATGACCATGACCTCTTCAAGCTTATTTTCTCATCCATGAAACAGGAGAAATCCTTCTAACTGGGTCTTTAGAAGATGAAATGACTGGATAAGTCTAAGTGCATTGGCAAGTGCCACAGAATGATGACTGGAGGGATAGAATTCCTTTGCACTCCCCTTAACTCTAACCCTAAGAGGAGCTAGCCAGAGGATACAGTAATGTGTCTCCTTGCTAGAGATGGTGTCCACTTGGAGTCACTGGGGGCAGGACTCACATGGTATACATCACAGGGTGCATCTGGAACCAGGTCATAGGTGATAGCCACTGGAACTAGCATGGCATCTGGGATGATGCCCACCTGGACAGCCTGTACCACCAGTCCCAGCCAGGTCTGGCCCAGGGCTGACAGCCGAGGCCCCTGGGCCCCAGGATGCTCCTCCAGGAATATGAGCAAGGGCTGCCTGCTGACCAACAGCTGCTCCACAGCCTGGAAGGGGGTTGGGGGAGGCAGGTATCAAGGCCAGAGCAGCAACAATCCCCTGTACCCTGGTCTGGCCACAACGGTACCACTGGGGGCACTTACGGCATGGACCACAGCCCTTGCAAGGACCCCCTCAGGGCTGTCCAGGGTGAGGTTGGCCTCTTGGGGCAAGAAAAGCCCCCCAAGCTTCTTTAGCAGAGCTCTGTGGGGCATAAGGCAAAGCTTGATGAATGAAGGGGCTCAGGAGATGGGACCAGGCAGGCTAGTGAGAACCTTGGCCCACCAGGGCCAGCCTGGGTCCTGCCTGAACACTCCGAAGCCAGGTATGGCCCTAAGGCTCATAGCTGACCCTCCACCTGAGCCCCACAGGCTGAGATGACAAAGAGTTGGGAGCAGAAAGACCAGGAAGAGGGCCTCTGGGGAACTGCTGCCAGCAACACCCCCGTACACATCCCCACACACCCCTACCCCAGGTGGGGACTTCTCCCCTGTATGTCTAGGGGCACAAGGCTTTTACCTGAGGGTGGGGGAGCAGGTGCGGGGGTCCCAAGCCACACGGAGCACACCTAGGCCTTGGGAGAGCAGCACAAAGGGCAGCAGGATCCCATCCAGGAGTGACTTGTGGGTAGAGAGGAGGACAAGCGGCAAGCCCTGCTTGGGGAGAGCCAGAGGGAAGTGCCAATCCGCCCCCACCCTGAAGATACAGGAAGCTGAAACCCAGCACCTCCAGACCCAGGGCAGCCCCAGAGGGAGGGAGGGTTCAGCTGAGCAGTTCTTCCTCTGAGCACATTTCCCAAAAGTAGAGGAGCTCTGTCAACAACTTTTAAGGTAATGCACTGATGTAATGGTTGTTAAGACCATGATGAAAAGACGTTAGAGGGAGCCCCATGGGAGCAAGACCGTGAGACACGAAGAGAAGGTCGTCAAAGAGCAGTGGATTTTTCCCACCAGCTGATGGGGCTGGTCCCAACTTAGGGCTTGGCCTAGCCTCTGCTCCTCTGTTCCCGCCATCCCCAGCCCAACGGAGGGCGGGCCTTACTGCCTGCGCGGCCTTGTGGACCATCTTCATCTGGCCCTTGTGGAGCTGCACGTTCAGGAAGACACAGTTCAGGAACCGCAGCAGTGCCCAGCTGAACAGCCTGGAGAGTGACACCCAGTGTGAGATGTGTCAGGGCCCCGCCCATGAGTCAGGGCCCATGGCACCTCAGGAGGCTACCCAGCACTCCTGTAAGGCAAGTGCTATTACTGTCCCCACTTTATGGAAGAGGAAGTGAGGCTTAGGCAGGTTACAGAAGCTAATAAGAAGTAGTAGAGAAAGCTAAGAAGTGGTGATGTGGAGACTGGAAGGCAGGCCTGACACCAAAGCCCATGCCTATAAGGTGCTGTTACTTTCGCAAGATCTCATGGTGCAACTGCCTCAAATCAGGTTCAGAGCACCTCCCTGCCTACATTTACCCTAAAAGAAATTAGAGGACCAAGACTCTCTCCAGGCATAACCCAGCTTGGTCTTTGAAAACTCCTGGGAAAGGTGAAATACAAAGGAGGGAGTTCGTGGTACAAAAAGGGAATAACTTAAAGGGCCAAATCTCTGAGGAGGCATTCCCAAGAGGCCCAATGTAGGGGGGACTGGCGTTGAATGAGGACAGAAGTGTAGACGCAAGTTGCACAGAGATGTGGTGGACAAGCCGCATGCCCTCGTCCAATGGCTTCTACTTCTCCATGAAGCATGAGATGGGGCCATCAGTTAACAGTGAGTAAATCTGAGAAGTCCGGATCAGAATCTCAGCAGATGCTGTATGCCTCTTTGAAAATCTCATAAAGGAAACATTTGACTGCTTAGGTACAGAGAAGGCAGGAAGCTGGGTTCAGACAGAACCAGTGACTCCTTCCCAAGGGCATCATCATCACGATGAGCCCTGGAATCGAAGCAAGACCAGGAGAGAAGAAAAGACAAGAGGGGGGCTGATGGATGGTGTAAAGGTGGTCAGGTCAAGGGACTGGAAGTCTCAGCAAAGTCAAAGAATTGTCACATGGAGGGCTGGTCAAAGTTACCAACAACCTCTACTTCCCGTCCTAACTAAGCAGTTGACCACTGAGCACTTTCAAGACAGCTGTGCCTTCTTTCCCTTAGTGACTCATTCATCTCTTGGTTTTAAATATCATCTATATGCTAAAGCTTTGCAAACCTATGTTCCTGGCCTCAACCTCTTCTGAGTTCCAGACTCATGAGCAACTGCCTCTTCAGGGTCTCTACCAACATGTCAGGTATCTGAAACTGTATAGCCAAAGTATCCTTTGTGGGCCAAACTCACTCCTCCCCAAGCCTGCCCCCTCCATCCACACCACCAGGTGCACTGCCAAAACCCTGGCTCTCCCATGACTTCGCCCTTTCCCCTCATTGGCCCCACCTTCACCCTTCAATCCACCAGTGACCTATTCACATTGGTCTTTCGATCCATTTTTCCAACCCCTACTGTCACCACCACACGCCTCACCGTGGCATCCCACCTGGAGTCACTGGGGGCAGGACTCACATGGTATACATCAGAGCTTCCCAGATGGTCTTCTGTTTTCTGCTCTTGATCCCAATTCACCTTGTTGGCATTTCCTGCTTAAAACCTTTCCATTGGTTTTCACTGCACTTAGAAATCAAATCCAAACTTCTAAAATGGCCATGCATATCTTGTCCCTTCTACCTCTCAATTTTGTCTCTGACAGCTCTCTCACTCACTCGCCAGCTTCCAACCACAGCTTCGTGAGCAAAAGTGGCCATTTCCTATGGCCATAGCTCATACTATTCCCTCTAGTAGGATTGTTCCCTCCATCCTTGCCCCCTCGAGGTTGGCTCCTTTCCCCCCTTTGTCCCTGGTCTTACAAGTCTCCTCCTCCCCCCACACCTATTTTCAATCTTAACCCTTGTTCTGTCCTTCTTTCAGCCATATGTTTACTCTGCCCTGTGCATCCCTCCATTCTTCAGGAACAGGATGATGCATCTAAGAGGAGCTCAGACTTGTGCCAGATGAGTGCAGGAGGGAGCATAGGGGCCTATAAGATGGGGAAGCAGCCACCTCACCTCTCTCCACAGGAACCTGATCTGGGGAGAGGAAGAAGGATGGAGAGGGAACTGGAGTCTGGGCCACAACCAGGGGTTCCTGGGGTGACCCCCAAGCCCCTATCCCCAGGACTGACAGACAACACCAGGCCAGCAATGGTGAGAACCTGGGCTGGAAGCCGGCTCAGATCAGAGCCTTACCCCATACCTGACTAGTCCCATCAAAGAGCCAGCTGTCCTTGAAAGAGATCACAATGTCCAGATCAGGGGCTCCCTTCAGGCTCTCTGGTAAACACACCATCCAGCTTCCCAGGAGGGGAGTCCAGTATTTCCCCAAACCTAGCCAACACCCTCTCCAGAAGGGCAGAGGCCCCAGCCCAGAAGAGAGTGCCCCTCACCAGTTACCTGAGCAGGAAGGGATGGATTGGAGCCTGGATATGGCCCAAGATGCGCTGTACCTCTTTCTTCACAAGGTCTGGTACCTGGCCTTCCCCAGTCCCTCCTGGGACCCTCCCTGAGATGACATTCTGCACCCTGTGGTGTGAGGGGGAGTGGTGTCAGGCTGGGGTAGGCCTAAGATCTCTCAGATAACTTCCTTCAGCACCCCAGCATCCCCAGAACACAGACTCCTGTATTTATCCTCCATCTTTAAGGAAGGGCCCCAGCAAAGCTAACAGTCTAGAAGCCAGCCCTCTAAACCACCCCTGTCTAGAATGCTGGTCATCCCTTCAAGGGTCTCAAAAGTGCCAGCCAGACTCCAATCCCTGCTTCCTCACCGAGTGCTTTCCATGATCTTCTGTGGGGCATCCTGACAGGGTGGTATGCGCTGCTCCAATGACCATAAGAAATAGCAGAGCCTCCGAACCAGCCAGCCCCGAAACCTGGACACAGCCCCCAGAGCAGGGAAGGTGGTGATCTTTCAGAGGGCCCATATCCCACTAGGGTCTAAAGAGGGTATTCCACCAGGAAGGGATCACACCTGAGTCCCATGGCCTGGGAACACCTGAGCTTGGCTTATCATGGAGCAGGAAGAAGCAGCACTTGCCCAACTGTGCCCCATTCCCCCCTTCTCCCTGAGTGGGATACAGGTTTAGGGCCTGACACACATTGAGCAATCCATAAATGCTCGGAGAAGAAACTGCAGGAGAGCTCCCAGCCTGCCTCTCCCCACCTGCGGGTATGGAGCAGAGGGCAGGGGCCCTTCTTTTTCCACCAAAGGAAAAACTAATGACACCACAAAACAGGGCCCCAGCAGCCCTGCACCCAAGGACCCTGCCCACTGCCTTCCCCCCAGCTCCCAGCCCTACCTGGTGTTCTCCTCCTTCACCAGGACCACATTGCAGAAGCCTAGATCCATTATGCTTCTGTGGAAGAGGGACTCCTGCAGGAGAGGGGCCAGAGACAGTATGTCCCTGGGGGCCTTAACAAACCAACAGAGAAGAGCTTCCACTCTATATTCTGTAGGCTTTGCCTGACGGGAGTATTGAGTATTCCAGAAAACAAAATTATAGTACAGCATTTCAATTCTCAGATCCCAAAACTCACTCAGGAGAAAGGGTCCCATAGTCAAAATGGAAGTGCTGCATGCTCTACAGAATCCCCCTCGTGGAGAGTAGCACATAGTTTCTGAGAAGTTCTCTTGTCAACAGCAGAGAACACATAGCCTGGATCTTTGCCAGGACCCTGGGGCTCATCAGCACCAGCACATGGTATGGATGCATGAGGTCTTCAAGCATGTGTTGAGTGCTGTGTGACTTTAAGTGGGCAGTGTCCCCAGAACTGAACAACAAGACTCATGCAGGCCTGGCCAGACCCCAGCCCTCTGGCCATGCCCCATCTCCTCTCTCTGCACTACCCCAACTCTTGAAGGCCTGGAAGCCAGCCCTGACCAACAACACAACCAACACCAGTGCATCCATTCCCCTGAAAGACAAGAGCACAGGCATGGGTCAAGGAGGGCTGAACATAAAGAAAGCTGCTTCCCAGAGCCGTGGCTCCCATTGTCAATTTCCCCAAGTTTCCCTGGTGGGGCCCAGCCCTACCATCACTCACCCAACTCTTGGGAGTGCAGGTTTGGCAGCAGCGACCCACAAAGGGGCGATATTTCCCCAGGAATGGGGTAACAGCCTCCAGCTTCATCCCAAAGCCTGAGGACCACAAGCTGGTCTGGAAAAGGGTCACAGGAAGAAATTAGAGGACTCAAAATCCTTGGCAGAGGGAAGGGGGCTCCAGAAGTGAGGGGGCACAGAAGGGAAGGTGAGAGGACAGAAGGTACTTTGGGAATGGGAGGGGCCACATTACCTCCTGGCTGTTCTGGGTGTTCCTCTGCTGGGTTTGGAGTCTGGCTTCCAACATGGTATCCATGGGGGCCTATAAAATCTGGGAACTAGCCACTTCTCTCTCCCTCCCTCCCTCTCTCTCTCTCTCTCTCTCTCTCCCCCCCCCCCCCCCACCAGAACCCGACCTGGGAAGAGGAAGAAGGATGGAGGGGGAACTGGAGTTTGGGGAACAAGGGGTCCTGGAGTGACACCCGCCCCCCCACAAGTCCTCAACCCCAGGACAGACAGACAACATCCAAGCCAGCAGTGGTGAGAAGCTGGGCTGGAAGCTGGCTCAGATCAAAGCCCCACCCCATACCCGACATGTCCCACAAAGAAGCCAGCTGTCCTCAAAAGGTTTCAGTGTCCAGATCAGGGGCTCCCCCAGGCTAACATGAAGGGGATCGGCTATCTTATCATCAGCAGCCACCCTGCCATCTCACAGCACAGATGAGGGCTATAATGGAGACTGAGACCCCTTCTGTGCACAGGGAAAGAACAAGGCTGGATTGGCATGAAGGAGGCATCAGACTGCCAAAGAGGAACAGGACCATTGCCACAAGGCCACCAGGTCTTGCTCAGCGGCTCTTCTCCCTTGCACAAGATAGCACTTCATCCATCCAATCATTACAGGAATGTGGGCATAAGGTATGAGGTGGGGGGACAGCTGGAGGGTCAGAACACAGAGAAATGCCACACAGACCTGTTCCCAACAAATGCTCATCTGGTTGGGGACAAGACAGACTTTTCCAAAGTGGATCCCATCCCCTTTTACTCAGTACTCTCCACCAAAGCTCCCACTTGGTATCTCCTCAGTCCCTCCCTCCCACCACAATATTCCCCTGAACTAACAAACATCTTCCACAAAACAACACAACCCCTCCCAGCCTAGAAACTGGATGCTAAAACCCCCTCTACCCTGATTTCTCACCATGTCCCTGGGTAGGCTGATCCAATTATTTATGTTACCCCACCACACAATGCACATATCCATGTGGAAGTGCCTTCTCCCTTCCCTGCCATCCCACCAAATTTTGTCCAGGGCTCTAAACCCATGATGCCTCTGGATCACCCTCTAGTTTTTTCCTCTCTTCCTTGGTTCCCCCAGCCCAAGCTTGCTGGGCAAGAAGCCTCCTCCAGGATTGAAGTTTCATTTCCCCACATCATCTGAAAGTCTCCTGGGGGCAAGGCCTGCAGTGGACACATCTCCATATGTGCAGCAGTCAGCCCTGCACAGAGGAGAGATCCAGGAAGTGCTAGATGAGACTGTAACTCCCCCTCCCAGAATTCCTCTGGGTCTCTCCCCCCCACACACACTTAGCACAGTTTAGAACTATGAAGCCAAGAGGATCGAAATTCCTTCAGTGCACATGGTCTGCTAGACTCATTCCAAATGCACTTCCTACTTTGAAAAACGTCTCACAGCCCCACTCACAGACATTTGGCACAGAGTTCCCAGGCTGAGACGGCAATTTGAGGGGTTGTGCCTCCTCTGCAAGGAGGATGCCTGCTCCCCAGCCTCAGAACACCCCCTCAGACCACTCTCAAAATCTAACCCCATTAAAGCTGTGCTAACCCTGAAGGGGCGGTGTAAAAGACAAAGCAAGGGGTAACTCCCATTCACCAACTGAGTCAACTACTCAGCTTATAAGATCCAGAGGTCAGTTCAGGGGTAGACCTTTCTAGCGCTCAAGTCCCCAAAATGGGGATCTCTGTCAGTCTGTAGCTCCTGCCTGGACGCCCCCTCCTCCTAGGACACCTATAGCGGAGGTGGCAAACTGGCATCCCAAAGGCCAAATGTAGTTCATGTATGTATTTTCTCTGGCCATACAATATTCTAAAACTTGATGAGTTAACCTCAACATTTAAGACTAGTGAGCATGTTTTATTAGAAAAAAGGGGTTTCCAGCTGTTGTTATTAAAAACAAAACCCCAAAACCTGAGACCTACATCTCTGGCTTGCACCGCCCCCCCCCCCCCCCCCGGGGCTGGCTGGAGCCCCGCAGCAAATGCCTTCCCATTTGCCACATCAACGACACCTGATGCCCAGCCTGTGTGCGCAGCGGGGCCTGCAGCCCCTCATCAAGGGATAACATCCAAACCTGGTCCCTGTCCGGAACGTCTGTTCCCTACAAAGAACCGCGGCTTGAACCTGGCGTGCCGGGGGAGGCGGGCGGGGGGGGGGCTCGGAACTCGGGCCTCTCACCAGACTCCCGGCAAGCGTTCCTTGAGCTGGCTCCGGACAGAAGAAAAGGCACCTGAGCCAGTGGCAGGGTCGAACGTCGGACTGGACGGGTCTAGGCTGATGGGAGGCCCCTGACCCCCCCACCCCTCCGGAGGGACGCATTTGCTCGGCAGGCCCTGCAAGGTCGGCACTCCGTCCAACCCTTGCCAACCCCCAGAAAGGTCATCCGAGCTGGCTCCCAAACTGGGAAGGCCCCTGGGCCATCCTGGGCCCGGTCTGACCTGGCCCGGGAAGGGAGCAAACCCACGGTTCTCACCTCACACCCGCCGCGAACTCCCGCCAAAGCAGCCGCCTGTGAGGCGGCCGGAAGGAACTAAGGCACGGGCTGGAGGGCTTTGCGTTCCCGGCTAAAAGAAAGCTCCGCTTAACCAATTGGGACGCGCGCCGGCTCGAAGCCCCGCCCCCTGGCGCCCTGCACCACGCCGCGCGCCGTGCGCTACGTGGCCACGTGGCCCGTGCTGTGGGCGGGCGGGACAAGCTGACTGCACGCAGGGCACAGGCGCAGTAGGTGCGCAGCAGGCTGCGTGCTGGCGCCTGTTTGCCGTCCCCGGCAGGCCATGCGGTTTCATGGGAACCCGTGGAGATGTCCTTGAGTCCCGCAGGTACCCGAAGGTTGAACGAGGACTCATGGGCAACCATGTTCTAATGAAAGAATTTCTTTCCCAGGATACACATGGCCTCCCAGTTGGAGTTCAGAGTCTAGCAAAATTCTGAGTTGGGAACATTTACAAAAGAGAGAGAACCACCAGGAGCCGGTTACAGATCATAGGAAAATAAGTCAGGCCTCCCCAGTGTCATTTCCCTCCTTGGTTAGAACTCTAGAGCTGGCTCTGTGACTCGTGTGTTTATTGGGGTGGTTATGTGGTAAATACCCGAGTCCTGTCTTGACCCTAAGCTCCTGGTGAATGAAGACTGTATTGGTTCATTCATCTTTTGACTGTCCCCAACACACAGCAGGGGAGCAGCAAGTAGCAGGGAAACCATATAGAATAAATGAGGAAAGGAATGACTGCTGTGTTCCGGCACTGCCCCCCATGTAATGAGCTCACTTGTCGCACAAGAGAATCCCACAGTTTCAGAACATCGTTGGCATTGCATGAGCAAAACCACATGGAAGCCTGGGTGGGTAGGAGAGATGGTGGTTCACATCCCTCCCTCCTTGACTCACCTCCCTTGATGTGACTGCCCCCATCATCCCCTCCAGGGTGTAGCCATCTTAATGCCTTCTTTGTGCCACTTTGTGTGTAGCTACCCAGGCCATATTTTTTGTGTCCATTGACTTTAACCCAGGTTGGTGGTGTCTGGTCAGCACTTGCAAAATCCATGTTTTCCATCTTACTTGCTTTTGTATCTAGGTGCACTGGCCACAACTAGACCCTGAGATTCTGAAGCTGAAACAAAACAAAAACAAAACCACCTTTATTTACAAGTTGTGAGTTGCCTCCTAAGAGTAGAGATCTGAATTTACCTGACACTCCCCTTGTTCTGGAAACACTATCTGTACAGGCAGTTGAATTTCACAGTTGTCTGAGGTAGGTTCCCACCTGTCCTTCCGAGGGAGATTTATTGTTGAGACATAGCCGCAAGCATCCCCAAGATGCTTCAGACTGGAAAGTTGCACAGATTGTGATAGCAGAAACCAGGTGCATCAGCAACCAAAATTCTGTTCTTGGTTATGTTGCTTCTTTGGAAGAAATGTGTTTTGCTGTAATTTGGACATTTGAAAAGAAGCATCACCTCTCAAACCTGGATCGGAGTTGGGGTATTGAGGATTCAGTGGGCTCTTCTTCAAGAAGGTGCAGAAAACCTAAGGCTGCCATGCAGCCAGAACTGCAGGCCAGCGGCCGTAGAGAATGACTGTGGCTGGTTTTATTCTTCCTTACAGCCCTCTCCTATACCAAGATGACAGCCAGCAACCCAAGACTTACACCCACCTGCCTTACCAACCTTAGAAAGAAATGTCTGTCCCCCAACATCCATATGAAAACCCCAAGGAAGACTCTGATTGGTCCTGCTAGGATCATCTGCCCACCCTCTGGACCAATCACTGCCTAGGGAGTATGGTACCATGTTGGCTCCACATAGACCACTGCCCCCTTTCCCTAACTTTGCGAAGTGAAGGGAATACCATGATTGACTACCACAGCAGGAATGGGATGTGGAGACGTTGGTTCCCTCAGGGAAGAGGTGCTGGCTGACAAAAGCAACATGCCCATCATGGTTTCTGCTGCTGACTTACCAACACTAGGCTGGACCATTTGTCTGGTCTCTACTATGTTCCAGGGACCAGCACTGTGGATTCTGGATAAGTCTTTGTTGAGTAATTAGTGAATTTCCTTCTCTGTGGACCTTAGTTCTCTTCTTCTATTGAATGGGAATAATAATCTGTCTGCTTACTTCACATGGTTGGAATGTGGCTCAGGAAGACTGTGGAGTGGATGGGTTTGGAAAAGCATGATCAATCCTCTAAACATCATTGATGGTGGTGAACCAGCCAGTGCCATCATGTGATGCTGGCCAGGGCAACCCTGGGGAAAGCCAGGAGTTATTCTGTTGTTCTATGATCCCCTCGCCAGGGGAGCCCAACCCTTCTGGGTGGGAAGTTCAACTTCCCACCATATGCATTTCCTCCACCATACTTGGGTTTTGTCTACCCAGAGAACATAGGTTCTGTAACAGGGTATTTCCTTCCTATTGCCCAGCTTGGCTAGGAATGGAGGGAGTGGTGCTAAGGAACATTCCAGACCCATTCTTTCTTCCTCCTTGGAGATTTCCTCCCTAGCATTGATTTAGCAAACTCCATCCATTGCTTGCTAATTGCTAGGTGGGAGCTAAGTGTGGGTGTAGACACCCTCCAAGCAGAGTCATCTCATGCTCTTGGGAGGGGTGGCCAAATATATGGCGATGTTACTTCTCCCTAAGTTAATCTATAATGTCATTGTAATCCAAATAAAAACTCCGGCTATGAAAACTTACTCTGAAATGTGTGAGGAGGAATAAAGGTCTACAGATGCCTAAGTAAAAGGTGGGTGGGCAGGAATCTCCCTCTTCCAAATATTCAGGCATACTATAATGACATTGTTTAAAAGCAAACAAACAAAAAACCAGTATGGTGTTAGTGAAAGAATAGACAAGCCATGGAGAGTGCAGAGATGAAGCTCTAGTTCTAGGGAAGCTTCATATACAACAAAAGGTGCATCAAAGTCAGCTGTTCTTACTGGGAAAACTGCCGCACTTTATAGAGAAAAACAATGTTATCTCATACAAGGTGGGTGCTCAGATGGTGGGCCATGAGAATGGCCAAATTCTGACATTGATTAAAAAAAAAAAACACATGGAGAGGAACGTCTTTGAGACTCAGAGTGAGGAAAAGGTTTATTAGGCAAAATTTCAAGGCACAGTCATAATGCAGAAAAAAGGTGGAGGGACTTTACTATGTCAAAACAAAAGATATCTGTTCCAGATGACACTTGACAAAATGAGAGAACATGTGCAAAGTCTAAAACTGACAAGATTAGCACAGCCTCAGTATACAAGGAACTCCTGCAAATTCGCAGGAGAAACAAATGCACAAAGGATATAAGCATGGACTTTTGGGAAGAGGAAACCCCCAAAAAGCTAAGAAACATACGAGGATATGGCTAAAATCATTAGTAGAGAAATGTAGATTGTCATAAGATATCCAAACAGACTTCTCTCCAAAGAAGACATACAAATGGCCAATAAGCACATGGAAAGATGCTCAACATTGCTAATCATTAAGGAAATGCAAATCAAAACCACAATGAGCTACCACCTTGCACCCATTAGGATGACTACTAAGAAAACAGAAAACAACAAGTGTTGGTGAGGATGTGAAGAAACTTGAACCCGTGTGCAGCTGCTGGTGGGGGCATCACATGGTGCAGCCAATAGGAAAGCTATATGGCAGTTCCTCAAGAAGTTGAGAATAGAACTACCATATGACCCAGCAATTCTAATCCTGGGTACATACCCCTAAGAATTGAAGGCAGAATCTCAAAGAGATATTTGCACACCCATGTTCATAGCAGCATTATTCACAATAGCCAAAAAATGGAAGCAACCCAAGCGTCTATGACAGGTGAATGGATAAACAGAATGTGAGACATGCACACAATGGAATAGTATTCAGCTTTAAAAAGCAAGGGGACTCTGAAACATGCTACCATGTGGATGACACTTGACGCTGTTATGGGAAGTAAATAAGCCAGTTAGAATAAGACAAATATAATTCCACTTATATGAGATACCTAGAGTATTCAAATTCATAGAGACAGAAAGTAGAATGGTGGTTTCCAGCGGCTGGGGCAAGAAGGAAATGCTAAGTCAGTGTATAATGGGTATAGAGTTTCTGTTTTACAAGGTGAAAAGCGTTCTGGAGATGGATGGTGTGATGGCCACACAACAGTGTGAATGTACTTAACACTACTGAACTGTACACTTTAAGATGGTTAAGATGGAAAGCTTTATGTTATGGATCCTTTACCACAATTTAAAAACCAATAACAAAATTAAAATGAGTCCCCGTGCCCAAGCCCTATATAATTCTCTCCCCTTGAATATGGGCAGGACTATTTAAACTTGCCTCTAACCAGTGAAATATAACAATGGTGATAGGATGTCAACCTCTGATGAGGTTATGCAGTATGGAAAAGGCAAAGAGAATTTGCTGATGTAATGAAAGCCCCTAGCATTGATTTTAAGTTAATCAAAGGGAGATTATCCTAGGTGAGTCGAACCTAATCTGGTGAGTTGTTCTTCTAAAAGGATGTAGAGGTCAGAGACTCTCCCTCTGACCCTGAAGAAGCAAGTCAACTTGAGTTCTACAGCCACCAGGACAGGAATTCTGCCAATTCAGCCCGAAGCCGCTTAGAGGCAGATCCTTGTCTACTGGAGCCCCAGATGAGAACGCAAGAGGCCCAATACCTTGCTTGCAGGCTGAGCAGAAGACCCAGATAAGCTAGACTCAGACTCCTGGTCCACAGAAAATGGGGGGTAAAAAAATGCATGTTATTTTAAGCCACTGAGTTTGTGGTAACTTGTTACATAGCAGTAGTGAACTAATGCAATCTACTAGGCCAAACTTTGCTGGATAAAGACCAGTGTTAGTGTTGGGTGGAAATGTGGGGATGTCGCCGTTGCGGGAAGGTAGACCAGAACAGCCATGCAGAGGTACTGCAATCAATAGCACACAGCCCTCCAACCCTGCGACTCCCTTCCCAGGATAGATGCAAAAGAAATTGACACAGGTCCCTAGGACATGTGTAGCATGCTGTTCGCTGCAGAGTTCTTTGTGGTGGTGATGGGGACAAGGGTTGTCAGAGGGATCGTAGGTGTCCATCCCAGGGAGAGTGGAAAGAAAAATGAGAATGACACCCACTGTAAATTATGCAGCAGCTAGGAGAGATTAAATGCATACAAGCAACATGGATGGGCCTTAATGCTGAGTTTAAAATGTAAGAAACAACATGAGAACCAAAACACTGCCGTTTGCAGAAATAAAAAAAATACATAAAGGCAATATCCATTTTGCAAGAACGCCGACAAGGGGGTGGAGGAAAGAGTCCCATTAGTGTGTTGCCTCTGCGGAGGAAGGGAGTGGGAGTGGGGGAGAAATGAAAGAGAATAAAGAAAGCAACAGAAGGGTTTTATGTTGACCAAAGCTGATAATGCACCAAGGAATTGAACTCCACTTGAGAGTATAATGAACGGTACCCGAGGTCCAGCAGGCACTGAGGTGGAACAAGGTCTGCTCCTGCAGAAGGGGCCGGTTCAGCTGCGCAGGGAGAGAAAGGAGCAGGCAATGCTCACAAAGTGGGGTAAGTGCTGTAAGCGTATGGAGAACAATAAAGGAGAGATTAATTCTGCGTGCGAGGGAGTGGAGCCTTTATATGAGTAATGACTTTGAACGGGAATGACAGAGAGCCCAGCTACAATTGTTCATTTTGTTTATTTTTTCTAAATAAAGGGAATTTATTGACTCAAATCACTGAAAAGTCTAGAGGTAGATTTCAGGCATAGATGGAGTCAGGTACTCAAATAATGTCACGGGATGCCCATGGGCGCTCTTCCGATCTGCTTTCCTCCGGGTTGTTTCCCTTCCTGTGCTGACCCCCTTGGACGACAAAGACGGTCCCCAGCAATGTCAGCTGCATACTCTCCAGCTAACAAACCCAGAAGTGTGGGTGTGCCTCGCCCAGAGTTTTCCACAAAAGCCCCAGGACTAACCCACATTTTTTTTAGCCCAGAGTCACAGGCCCGTGCTTGAAGCAATCTCTGTGATTCTGATGGCCACACTGGGGTGGCAGAATCACCTGGGACAGGGAGAATCCTGAGACAGGGAATGGCAAAAGCTCAGCAACATGAAGATGGAACAGCAGAAAGTGAGACTCCGTGCTGCCTGGCTCAGGCATGGCCGTCCCGGGGCAGCAAACACCATGAGAGTCTCCAAGCAGGATGGGTCAGATCAGCAGTTTGTAGACTTCACTTGGCAGCTAGTGGTGGGTGGCCTGGGGGGTGAGTGGTGATGTTCGGGCCCTCTAGCATTTCCTCTGGGAAATAAAATGCCTCAAGAAGTGCCCTCCCTCTAAGTCATTCTCCCTGCCAGCGTCCCTTTCCCAGAAAGCAAAGAGGCTAGCATGCTCAGCGTGTTTTCAACACAAATGGCTGAGGGAGGGCCCTCTGGGGGTCCTGGGTCATTGCAAGAGAGCTCCTTTGGAAGCAAATCTCTATAATCAGTTGCCAGAAAAGTACTTAACTGGCCTGTATTCATCCTGCACCAGGAGAGCTGCAGAGACAGAATGGTCACAATCCCTCAACAAAAACCCATTCTGGGCCAGCCCCAGGATCTGGGGATTCTCCAGCACTTAACCACTAGCCTTTCTGCCCCATCCGGCCCACAAGCAGCTGGTGGGTGGCTGCTAGTATTGTCTCCGGGGCACTGGGGGCAATGCTGGGCTGGGCGGGGCTACGGTGGGGGAGGATGGGGGTTCTGAAAGCCTTTCTTTATGCAGCCCCCACAACACCTCCCCTCAAACCACTCTTCCCCACTGCCTGGGGTTTTGAACACAGTCCTCAGCCTTTTTCATGGCTATAGTGGGCAGCATGGTTGTGTAATGAGCAGCCAGCCATAAGAGGCTGAGCTCCAAACCGTGTGGGCAAAGAACAGGTAGCATTGCTTTCCCCCAGAATGGGGCCGCTTGCTGCTGATCTGCACCTGCCTCTGGAGCAGGAAATGGAGTAGAGGGAGATGTGTGGATAAGTTAGAATGCCTTCAGCTGAAAAGAACAGAAGGCCCGACTCAAAGGGGCTTAAACAATAAAAGAGAGTTGTTTCCTGCACAAAGAAGCCCCAAGGCAGGAGAGCTCAGGGCTGGTCAGTTCAGTGCTACAGTGACATCAGCAGAGAAGCAGGTTTCTTCTCCCTTCCCATGCTGTCTTCAGTGGGCCAGCTCTGTTCTCAGGGTAGCTTCTCTCACGATCACAATATGGCTGCCACAGTTCCAGGCATCACATCCAGACATGACTGTACACAGCAGAGGAGACCACCTCTTCCTGGTTATGTTTTTGGGTTTTTTTTTTCCTGGTTACATCTCTTTAAGAATAAGGGAACTTTTCCCAGAATCCCCCTAGCTGCTTTTCTGTCATATCTCACTGGCCAGAATTTCATCATACACTCATTCTTGGCCAGTCTCCAGCAGAGGGCACTGGCTTAAAGGGTGTAGACTACCCTAGTAGTACAGGCTTCTGTACTACTCCAGCATACTGTAATACTCCAGCAGCATCTGCTGCATCAGGATGCCCAGGTTCTTCCCATCAGATATCAGGGGAGAGGGGTTTTGGGGCTAGCCCTGGTGCTTTCTTCACTAGTCAATGTCTGACCCTGGACAAGTCACACCCCTCGTCAGTCACCCAACCTGGCAGGCATTTTCTCTTCACACCTTGCAAACACAACCCTGATTTGGCTTGGTAGCAATGTGTGCAGCCAGAGGAGGGATCACAATTGTGTAAACAGTTGTGGCAGCACCTCTGCCCTTTGTTAAATCCTTGCCTGGGCAGCCTCCTTTGCAATCAGGGGTAACCATGTGACTCATTCCCAGGCAATGATGAAGAAGGGGGACTCTGCTGTGGTCCTTCTGGGAAAGATTTTCTTCTATAAGGAAAGCCCCCCTCCTCTTTCCTCCCCTCTGTCTTTCTCCCTTCTTTCCAATTTTGTTCACCAGTAAGTGAGGATGTGGTATTTGGAGCTGTGGCAGCCATTGTGCAACAATGCGGGAAATACCAAGAAAATCTCAGACTTGCCAACCTCACACTTTCAATTTATTGGGCTCTGAGGCAGTCTTAAAGCCACTAGATTTGTTATATGAGTAAAATAAACTCCTATTCAATTAAGCCTCCATTGGTTGAGTTCTCTTTACTTGTAGCCGAACATACCTTAACTGACACAGAGCTCAGTTTCTTCAACAGTAAAAATTAAAAGAATGGCTCCGATGGTGGCCATCTTCCTTCGGGTTCTCCTCTTCTTTGATGAAGGAATCCTGCTAGAATTCACACTTAAGAGCACCAAGGAAGACCAAGTTCCTGCTGACCCTCCATCTGTCCTTGCAAAACTGAAAGGACAAAATGGTGACGTTAGAGTCTCTGAAGCCCTTTCCTTTCCTACCAGGAAACTCCATCCATGACCAAAATTCCCAAAGGACACAGGTGAGGATCAGTTATAATTGCATATAAAAAAAGCACAGAAACCTGTGCTTAACCTATATCAAGCAAATAAGCCTTTGGGGTTTTTTCCTCAAGTAATCGGAAATCCAGAGGCAGGAGGCCACTGGGGTTGGGGTGAGGTTATCAGGGACCAGAGTTCTTTCAGCTTCCTACTTTGCCACCCTTGGCAATTGCCTTTGTCCTCATGGTCACAAGATGGCTGATGCCCTTTCAGAGAGAGCTTCGTGCCCCAGAGAGGAGTGAGGGGAAGGTGAAGGGCCAAAGTGAAGAGCCACTGGGTCTCACAGGAAAGCCCCACTCAGAGGACGCCTGTCCTTGGTCATACTGGGTTGTGGAACTGTCTGTGGCTTTGAGGGAAAGGAAGGGGAGAATGGCTTTTGGGTAGACTACTAGCAACATGGGCCACTAGGTTTGGGGTCAAAGGCCTGGGATGCAGTCCAGTACTACTTGCTGCTGCCTTCTGTGACCCTGGCGATTCAGTTAGAGTCGTGAGCTACAGCAGCCTCATCTGCCTGGCACAAAGGGAGGGAAGAGGACCACATGCATGAGGATCCCCAAAAGGCTGGGGTGCTAGTTCGGGGACCTAGGGCTGGCGTGAGAATGGGAAGGGTGTCTTACTGAAGGCTCTTTTGATTTCAAGTGATAAAAATTCATTGAACTTCTCTACAGAGAAAAAAAGAGGGGGATGGGGATTTATTCTGAAGATGTGTGGCAGACCCACTGGGCAAGAGGGGCAGTCAGACCTCAGGAAGGACCGGACCCAAGCGGGAGAGCCCTTGGAGACGGAAGCAGCTGCCCCCTCTGGCTCGCCTGGCCTCAGGGTGGCCTGCCTTGGGTTTTTCCCCCACACCATCTGCACCTTCTATCCCTCTGGGTGAAGGGAGCCTTCCTCAGCGCACAGCTCCCAAGTTCCCTCGGGTAACGGACTGCTGGCATGTCTGCATTCTTATTTCAGATCTGTGGGAGAGAGCATCTGATGGCCCAGCTCATCCTTGGGTCCATCTCTTGTCCCATCAGTTCAGCCAGAGGATTAGAGCAGTTCCCAGAAAGGAGGGGTTGTACAGGGCTGATCAGCACACTCAAAACAGAGCCCTCCGCCAAGGGGGTGGGTGCAGAGGTGGGAGAGTCCTCTTTGGGGTCACAGGAGGGCTGAGGGTAGACCTGTGGACCTGCGCCTCAGCAGCCTGTGGGAAGGGTGGCTGGTTGAAGGCAGACTTTTCTTATGTGTCCAAAACTCAACTTCAGTCAGGTCGTATGCTCCCTTGTCCCCCACCCCCCGCCTTTGAGATGGAATCGACTTCTTGGGATCACATGGTCCCCAAACAGCTCCCAGGGGCCTGTAGGGAAGGAAACCAGGGAAATGAAACCTGTCCCCACATCAGTCACCTCCAAGATATGCCAGTTGGAACAGGACAAGAAAGCAGATGTACAAGGTTACCGGCATGTGGGAGGCAAAAGAATGAACCCTAAAGATCTGCACGTCTTAATCCCTGAAAACTGGGAATGTGTTCAGTTCTATAGCAAGGCAGAAATTATGGTTGCAGATGGAATGAAGGTTACTATAGTCAGGTGACCTGAAAATAAAGAGGTTATCCTGATTACCCAGGTGGGGCCCAATGTACTCACCAGAGTCCTTGAAATGTGGAGAGGAAGACAGAAAAGTCTGTGTGGGAGAGACAAGATCTGAGACTTGAGCCGCCCGGGCTGGCTCGGCAGATGGAAAGGGGTCACAAGCAGCAGAGTGCAAGCAGTTCACAGAAGCTGGACAAGGCAGAAAACAGATTCTCCTCTTGAGCCTCGAGAAAGGAAGGCAGCCCTGGTGCCACCCTGATTTTCACGCCTGGGGCCGACTTCCGACTCCAGAACTGTAAGATAGTGAATTTGTGTTGTCGTAAACCACTGAGTTGGTGGGAAGCGCTTACCCTGGCGATGGGAAATGAATATGTGGCATTTCAAGGGCAGCCTTCCACGTGGTGGGAGGGATGGAGAGGCGTCTGGTGCAGCGCGGGCCGGTAGAAATGAAATGCGTGCCACATGAGTAATTTTACACTTCTAGTAGCCACATTTCAAAAGTGAGAAGAACAGGTAAAACCGGTTTCAATAATGATTTGATGCAATACGTTCTGAATACTATCATTTCAACATGTAATCAATACAAATAAATGAGATGGTTATGATATTAACTAATGAGATAATTTATGGTGTTATAATTAATGTATTAATTAATTGAGATAGCTCACGTTCTGTGTTCATCCCGTCTTCAGAATCCAGTGTGTATTTTACACTCACAGAACATCTCCCTCTTTCTGACCACATTTCAGGTGCTCATTAGCCGTACGTGACCAGAGGCTGATGGGCTGGACAGCATAGCGGCCATTTCTCGGGTCACTCGGTGGTGGCAGCCGACAGCAGCTGTAACAGGGAATCATTTGTGAGAGAGCCGAGGGAAACCGCCAACCCCTGCTGGTCTGTTGCTCCGTGTCAGACATCCGAGAGTTGAGTTCTTTCCTAATCAGCATCCTCAGTGGCCGTGGGGGCATCCTGGTTGTGTTCATGCATCTCAGAGTCCAGCGCGTTCAGTGGGCTCAGTCAGGGTGGGCAGGAAGGCCCCAGAGAGGAGGGCCGTGGCTACTGGCTGGGGAGAAATGACAGCACCTTGGATTGCGGGGGGCGGGGGGGGTTGTCCCATGGGAATGTGCACAGGCTAAGAAGGACATTTTAAAAGCCTGTGCCTGGAACATTCTACCTCTAAAGAATCAGGTGAACTCGGAGCAGGGAGCCAACTACAGAGGGAGTGGGAGACAGCTTCATATGTGAAAGTAGACAGAAACCATTGCTCGGCCTTTGGATGCAGAGCATCAGAAACTCCAGGAGGGATGAGATCAGCCGAACAAAAATGGGTTTGATCTTATAGACCAAACAGGAGCAGTGGGGGACAGGCCAGAACCAGAGTGGACGAGAACAGAAGCCGTCTCCATGGCTGTAACCTGCTCCTCTTCTGTGGGGGGTGGTGGGACCAGCTGGGAATGGGCCGAAGGGGATGCTGGTAGAAGGACCGGGGGGGGGCCAGGAGAGGACATGCAGCTGGGCTGCTGCAGGACAGGGGTGGGGGGCGGGGGTTGCGAGGGAGGGCTTCAGGGACCCATGTGCCGCTGACAGGCCTGGGGCCTGAAAGAACCATGGGAAGCCTGCTGGGGCCAGCAGCTCTGGGAGAAGCTCTTACCTACTGGCCCAGCCAGCCCACCCCTAGGCAGGGATGGTGGTAGCAGCCCTCAACCCCTCTCCACACATTGCAGACAGATGAGAACTGGAGAAGCCAGAAAGGGAAGGAGCTGGCCTGGCTTTCCCCCTTCCCAGGGGGGTGCCGGCCAGGCCTCCAGCATCCCATGGACATTGCCTATCCCCCCACTCAACCTTTAAACTCTTTGCTCAGCACTTAAAAGTTCCAACCACTAGTTGTGGCCAAAGAAATGTCCCTGGTCTTTGACCTTGGCCTGGAGCAACATTGCCTTTTTTTTTTTTTTTTAACAGGGAGTATGGGACCTAGGAGCAGAGAGTACCCTTCAGCTAACTTATACGCCACCTCACTTACCCTCCAATAATCATTTAAGGTGAGTATCATTCTTACCCACTTTATGGATAAGGAAACAGAGCCTCAGGGAGGTAAGGGCCACCCCGTGTAAGAATTAGGACTGGCTTGGTTTGCTGCTGTAACAAACAGCTCTGAAATCTCATAACTGAAGGCAACTGTTCACTTCTGGCTCCTGCTATATGTCTCCAGGGGGCTGGCAGGGGCATCTGCCCCACACAGGCCACTCAGGGATTCAGGCTGATCGAGGCTCTGCTCTCTGGAACAGTGGCCTTCTCAAACTCCCTGGCAGGGGAAGACACAGCTGGGGGCTTGCACAATGGCCCCTCTATGCTTTGGTGTGGTCCTGCCTAAGGAGAAAGGAGCTGGGAAGTCTGGGAGAGCAGCGGGGAAGTCCGATGAACCACACCCGGTCAGGAAACGAGAGCAAGATTTTGTCAGGTAGTGTCTAATGTCACAGGCCTTGCTCTCCTGTCCACATTATGCAGCTTTGCCCCCAGATGACTTTGAAAGCTCGATGTGAGCTGTATGGCAATGTGCGAGTGCAAGGGGCATCCACACCATGACTCCCCAGTAGTCTCCTAAGTCCCCTCCTTAGCCCCTCCCCAGACAGAGAGGACTCTGCAAACCAGGGGCCCTTGCAGGCCAGGCTGGGAGAGACAGTGTGATGACCCTACTGCCCCCCCACCCTGCCCCCACACTCTGAGCCTCTCCCCTGCCATCCAGCCTGCTCAGTCCAGTGACTCTCAGCTGCCCACAGGTTCCTGAGCTGGAAGATTCCTTTCATTCCTATGGAATCTGGAGCCCCGGTTCTCCCCGACCCTGGTGCCTGGCCCAATCCTGGCTGGCCGCAGCACCACCAGCCTTGCTAATCTGTTCATTATCCGCTGCGAGCAGAGGAGCCTGTTAATTGAAAATTCAGCCCCCTCCTTTAATTGCCTGCCTGCCTTCAGCGGTGTTGATTTTCTCTCCATTCTCTGCATGCCCCGGGGCCCTTGGTTCTAGGTCTTTGAGCTTTGGATTTCTTCCTGGCCCATAATGGCATTTGTTACCTCTTTTTGCAGGGAGGGTCCTTGGGGCTGCTGAGGCCCCAGTATGAGACTCAGGGAGTCACACCCACTCCTGCTGGGTCTACTGTGGCGGGGCAGGGAGGCAGCTAAAGCAGTTTGCCCCAGGAATGAATGGAGAGGTACTGCGCCTGCGGGGAGGACTATGCAGGGGGAGCAGATTTTAACATAAATGAAACACCAGACTCCTCAGAGCCAGCCAGGAGCCAGGAGCTGGCTGCCTGGGAGGGCTGTTGGCTGTGCGGGCGCCTGGAAGTTTCCCACTCTGGCTGAGTCTCCCTCTAACCCCCACACCCCTTGCCTGGAGAGTTCTCTGACCTCAGCCCTGTGAGCCTGGCCCCTGGCCTCATTCACCCCTTCTCTTTCTGGCACATCACCAGATTGGCCTGGCCCAGATAGAATTTGCAAATGTCAACAATTTGAAGAGTGAAAAAAGCATAGTTCAGAAAAATGGGGATAATATAATCCCATTTTTCTAATAAAACTCTGAGTGTGGTATACATATATGTTTGTAACATTTTTTAAAATTCTGGTAAAATGCCCACCAAATTGACGAACAGTTATTTTTGGAGGGTGGCATTGGGAGAAGGGAAGACCAACATTTTTATCTTTACTATTTGAATTATTTCACCAAGAAAGGGAGCGTGTGAACATTTGTCCTAAATGGCTGTAGGACCTTGGACAAGCCACTTGACCACCCTGAGCCTCATCAGTAAAATGGAGACTTGTCCCAAATCCCCTTGCACTCTATAGTAGGACCCTTGGTTGAAAGCAACCTAAACCAACCCAAGCTTGTATAATAAAAAGGGGAAGAGTTTCATAGAAGGACATGGGGATTTTTATGCATCCAGATCTTTGGCAAAAATAGAATGCTCATGGGATGCCTGGGTGGCTTAGTAGGTTAAGCGTCTGCCTTCGGCTCAGGTCATAATCCCAGGTTCCTGGGATCAAGTCTTGTGTGGGGAGCCTGCTTCTCCCTCTGCCTGCCACTCCCCCTGCTTGTGCTCTCTCTCTGACAAATAAATAAATACAATCTTGAAAGAAGAAAGAAAAAGAAAGAAAGAAAGAAAGAAAGAAAGAAAGAAAGAAAGAAAGAAAGAAAGAAAGAAAGAAAGAAAGAAAAGAAAGAAAGAAAGAAAGAAAAGAAAGAAAGAGAAAGAAAGAAAGAAATAGAATGCTGGAGATATCTCTCCATTTCTCCTTACTGTTCCCACTTTCTTCTTTCTCTTTAAAGAATGATTTCTCTGGGGCGCCTGGGTGGCTCAGTCGTTAAGCGTCTGCCCTGGGCTCAGGGCATGATCCCAGGGTCCTGGGATCGAGCCCCGCTCCCTCTCCCACTCCCCCTGCTTGTGTTCCCGCTCTCTCTCTCTCAAAAAATAAGTAAAACCTTAAAAAAAAAAAAAGAATGATTTCTCTGTTTCCACGTTCCCATGGAGGAAAACAAAGCAGTCAGGTTTACATATTATGGGTCTAGCCCATTAGAAAGGCCTAGATCCTAATTCAAAGCCCTAGGCAAGGTTCTTATTGGCCAGCTTGGTGACTGTACCAGTCAGGATAGGCTGGGGTATGTTGTAACCGTCCCCAAATCTCAATGGGCTTAAAGCAGTAAACTTTATTTCTTACACACGCAACACATTCGCCGTGGGGAAAGTCACTAAGTGGCCTGGGATGATGGAGGCTTCATCTCAACGGATGCATCCAGGACCTCAGAGACAAGGAAAGAGACGAGGTGGACTAACATGGGCTCTTAAAGCTTCTGCCTGGAAGTCACACACACATCACTTCCAGGGACATTTTCTTGGTCAGACAAGTCAGGTGGCTGAGGCCTGAATTGCAGTGGATGGAGAAGCCAATGCCCACAACGGGCCTGTGATAAAAGGGACAGCCCCACGGACTACCAGAGTGACGACTTGCCCACTCTCCTTACACCTGCCCCCTCACTACAGGAATGCCCACTCTGCTAAGAAAATGTTACCAGCAAAGGAAGCAAGATTCTTGGGGAGGATTCAGTTTCTAGCCATTGTTAGCGGGCTCCTTTTCTGTGGTGAAAAAAAAAAAATCATCATGGCAGAGAGTTAGAAGTCCCAACAGATTCCCGGAGCCTGCCTGTGAGTCCCAGGGTTGCCAGGGCCTCCACCCCCCACACTCTGGGACTTGGGGTCCCAGGAGGACAGCCTTCTCCCCAACCCAACCTTTTCCCCCTCCAACATGGAAGACATACTTCTGCGGGTTGAGGCCGGGTTGGAGTGGGGGATGGGAGGGCACCTTTGGCAGATTCTACCTGAGGACCCAGAACATAAACTGTAGCTGTTGCCCCTTGCTCTGGCATTCCCTCGCCTCCATGGGGTCATTTAGGGTGGGGTGCCAGGCAGAGGTGGACTTCAGGCTTCAGACGCCTGGGTTCAAGCCCTGGCTGTCTCACTAACTGGCTCTGTGACCTGGGCAAGTCAGCTAATGCCTTGGAGCCCCACTCAGTTTCTTCATCTGTCAACCGGGTTCATGACAATGTCTGGCCACCTGACGGTCCCTGTAGATTCTTATGAGGACTGGCCGCTATTGTGGATGTCACGGCTCTTTGTAGGGGACGACGCTTGGGCAAACATAAACGGTTATCTTTGTTGTCATGGCCTTCCTGGGATCCTCACTAGGGCCTGGCCCTGTCCTGCCTCACACCTGCCCCTGGGAATGGCCCACCCTATCAGCTCCACACCCAGCCATGAGACAGTCACTCTGCCAGCTCGTCTGGAGAAGAGCTCGTCTCTGAGATTTTAGACAGAGTAATTTCTTCTCCATCTCACGCCTGCCTGTCCGGGAAAAATCACACAACCCACACAGGCCCTCCCGTGTGCACCCACACACTCGCAAAGCCATTGTTTCCCTCGTCAGCCAGCTAAAAGCTCCCCATCTCTGTGAAGCACAGTGCGGCACCGGAAGGGGAGGGGAGGCTGTGGAAAGAGGGCTGACACCCTTAGTGCAGAGGCGCTCCTAGCATGGGGCCAAGGGCTGTCCTTAGGACGTGGGGACCAGGCTCCTTCCAGACTCCCACCCCTCCTGGGTCCAGTGTCGAAGGGAGCTCTGCGTCGGGTCAGCCACCCTGCTGAGGCCTTAACCCAAGCCACCGCAGGAGCTCCACAAGGCAGGACTGAGTGTCAGTGCCCCTCGTGTTACGGCTGTGGGCTGAGAGGGCAGGGAGTGTGGGTCCCACAGCCAGTTGGTGACAGGATGAGAAGTCCCATGCTCTTTCTGCACTGTTTCCCAGAACTTCTTGCCACTGGAGGCCTGGAAGCCAGAGGGCCCGGGAAAGAGTTTCAGGGAGAGCCAAGGGACGCCGGGAGCCCCAGCCCCTCCTTCCCAGCACTGAAGTCACGCAGGCCTCTGCTGCCCAGCGCTGCTGATGTGGGTTCAGCCAGCTCCTGTGGGTTCAGCAGCCCCTCTTCCCCCGGGGCCCGGCTCCGTCAGTGGGGTCAAGCCTCAGAGGTCCCCTGGAAGTGCAGGCATCCAGGGACCGGGCTGATTCCCGAACTGCGAGTGAGTTTCTCCACAACTGGACAGGTATGCCTGGAGGGGGCACATCCTGGCCACCCTGCCCTCCAGTAGGAGGCAGGTTCTAGATCCAGAAGGGGCTGCTGTGGATCCTTCCCCCTCTACCATCTAGGACGCTAGGTCTTGGGGACTGATGATGGATTAAGGGGGCTCAGGGAGTGAGGATGTGCGGGGCCAAGGGAAGGGGACACGGACAGAGCATTTTGGGGGATACTGTAGATTGGAGACCCTTTTTCTACAACAACGCAGACGTTTGCTCAAAATCTGCTTCCTCACCTCCTGTCCCTCCCCAGACGTGGCCCCCTACCAAAGGGCCTTGAGGAGGAAAGCCAGAAATCACTGAGGCACCAGAGCCCACCCCTTCTTCTTGCAGCCCTCAGGTGGGTACTGCTCCCCTCTCAGAACCCAGGGTGGGTTCTCCAGGATAGGGTAGAGCTGGTCCCAGAGAAGGAAGGCGGTCCGGGAGAGGAAGCGGCCTCCGCTTGCTCTGGGAACGAGGGCACACGCGCCGCCTCTGCTGTTCCCACAGCTACCTCCTTCTGACCCCTCCACAAACCCCACGTGAGCTCCCTTGCCCCTGCGCCTGGCCCCGCAGCCCATCGGGAGCCAGAGAGAGCACCTCTTCTGGCCCCAAAGGGAAGGGGCTTTTGTGGCTGGCGCTCAGCAACAAACCTTGGGGCCAGCCTGGGGGGCTGAGAATCAGCCAGTCCCACCATAACCAGGGCCATAAATATGCCACGCTCCTTGACCCAGTAATCCCACTGTTTGGAATTCCTCCCAAAGAGGAGGAATTGCAAGGGGAAAAATAGCTATATGTACACAGCTGTTTATAGCAACATTATTTATAATAGGACAAAACTGCAGTCAGCCAAAATGGTCTGCGAGTGGTGGAGTGGATGGGTGATGTGTCAATAAGGCAGAATATTTATTAGGCAGCCAAGCAAAATGGCAAACTTGGAAAAGTCTTTGTGAAATAATGTTAAGGGAAAAGAGAACCAAAATGTGTACCCATTTATTCAGTCCACAAATGGTGACTGAGTACCATCTCTGGACCATGTATTACTGCTCTAAGTGTTAGAGAGACCACCATGGATGGGACCAAGCCCCTGCCTTCCTGGAGGGAGCATTCCAAAAGTGAGTCTTAGTAAACAAGGAATCATAACATCCTCAGGTCAGTGCCTCCCTAAGACTGGAGAAGGACAGAGGGACTCCCCCCAGCTCCCCTGACCCCGCTGCCCTCTCTGCCCACTGGGGGGAGGGGTCCTTCCTGTCTGGGCAAGTGGGTCACCAGAATGTGGCCCAGCAGAGGGCTGCGGACTCCCAAGGGAGAAGCCCTTCATCAGGCAGGTGCTAGGCCCAGGAATGAGGAAGCCAGGGCCACCATGTGGCAATAAAGTCCCAGGCCAAGGGCAGTAGGCTCAGCCAGCCTGAAGGGCCTTCTCCCCGCAGGAGGGAAATCTGGCAGGGCACTTTTGGGAAGCTCATGAACATTCGGGGTCTGTGGACAAGCCAGGGGGAGAAGCAGCCCCCCAGAGTGTGAGCTAGGTTTTCTACTAACCTGGCAAGTGGGAGCTCAGGATTGATGGTTCCTTGGGGGCTGGGGGTCCATCCTGCCCTAGCATGGCCAGATCTGTATCTAAGATGGGTCCCCTGGTGGCCTGTGGATGTAAAGGGGTAGGAAGGAGGAGTGGAAGTATAATGTAGAGGTGGGCTGGCCTGAGTCCTGCCCACTCTGTGAGGCCCACTCCGAACACGAGGAAGCCATGCAGACCCAGAACCCTCCCTCACTAGGTGCTGTGTGGAGCATCAGAGCTTGGAGGGATGGAGCAGCCAAGTCTCCAAGAACAGGAGGCGCTTTCCATTTCCCCGGAGCCCTGAGGGAACTTCCTGGGGGGAATTGCACGGGGCATCCCGCCAAGTCCAGGGTCCAAGTGGACCACGGGCTGCGGTCAGGGCCGGGGAACAGGTAGGCCCTCTCTGCCCTAGCTATCCTGCCCCAAGCAGAAGCTAAGAGACTCCCAGCTCCCAGCCGTGGGAGGCACCAGGCAAACAGAGGAGTCGGCAAGCTAAACATGCTATTAGCAGCGATGGAGAAGTGACGATTATCTGCACAGCTGTCAGCAGCATCTCCCTGCCCCCTCGAGCCTGCACTTGGGGGAGGGGGGCTGCCTCTCCTCTGCCTTCCCAGAGATGCGCAACCCAGGAGAGATAGGTGAGGAGGCGGGCATTCTGAGTCACCATTCCCTAGTGCTGCGCCCTGGGGATCCGGCCTTCCGTCTGGTAATGGGGGCCTAATGGCCAGGCCCACCTCCCCAGCTGTGACCCTCTAGCTGGGCCTTTGTTTCTGCAACAGTAAGCCGGAGGTGAAAGTCACACTACCTCACAGGGTTGCTGGGAGGGTCCAGTGAGATATTTTGGGCATAAGCACCTTGTGTAAAAGGGCTAGGGGGTCAGTGCAGTTACGATTCTTCCATCAAAAAATCTGATCTTCGGGGGTTCTCACTGTCCGCTTCATTCACATAGCATCAAACTGAGGCTCAGGAAGGGCAAGCAATTTGACCAAAGTCCCACAGCTGCAAACAGAAATAGGTGTTCGTTCTGATGTTGCAGCCAGGAGGAAGCTCAAAGAACATCTGCCCACGTTCTGTAAAAGGGAGTTGAGGTCCAGAAAAGTGGCCACAGAGCAGGACGGAAGGCAGCCAGCACTGAAGGCCAGCGCTGCCAATCCCCACCACCCAGCTTTGTCCCCAGCAGGGGGCTGCTGGCCAGCACAGCCCAGAAACGACCTCTCGGCCGAGAGTTGAAGATCAACCCTGGCAGCCCCTACTGGAACTTCTTCATCTCAGAGGGGCTCTCTTGGAGACACGGTGCCATGGCCTGGAGGAATGCACCTCCGGTGTTGGGAGTGCAGGCCCCTAGCCAGCTGATGAGGGGTGGACCTTGAACCAAGGGGTATGGAACCTGCCCCGGCACCACGGCGCGTCACACCTTCTGAAAGCTCACGCTCTGTGTGAGGCTCTTGGGAACGGAACGCCTCCCCCCAACCCTGCCCCTCCAACTCAGTCTCCCCACCTGACAGAAGGGAGGGCCCTGGGGGGGCAGGCTGGGAGGTGAGAGGCGGGGTGAGGGCTGGTGCACTTGGGGCCTGGCCACCTACCCACCCCCACCTCCAGTCAGCCTCGTGAAGGTGCTCATGCACACAGGAGGAGCGGGCTAGGGAGGCAGGGATGATGATCGTGCTTGTGTGGGAGAGGGAGGCTGAGGGGGGATGGGGGAGCTCACAGGACAGTGGAGACATGAAGTGTGTCAGGGAACCAAGTGGAAGGGAAGGGGCTGGTGGCTCAGGGACAGTTGGGGAGGGCATGGCTGGTGAAGGAGCTCCTTCCCAGAAGCCACTTGGCCACCTGGCAGGACTTAAAATAAGCGAGGGGCTCATGTCCACTGGGATTCATTTCTGCTGGGAGTAACAGTGTGTGAACAAGAGAGAAGCTTATTCCTCTCTCACATCTGCCCGTGGTGAGCCTGGAGCTGACCTAACGGCTCTGCTTTGTGAGGGAGGAGGTCTCGGAGGTCAGGAGAGCCTCCAGCCCAGCCATGGACCTCTCACGGCCCAGACTGCACATGCAGAAGCCCTGCCTCCCTTCCCTCAGGGGCCAGGGCTGCCCGCTCTGGGAAGAGGGCCTGACGGTAGTGCCCGGGCTATCAGGGGGCAGGTCCCCTCCCGCAGGCACTCAGGGAAGGCTCTGCCTCTGGGGCCCCCCGCCCCCGCTCCCCTGACTGACCCATCCCCAGCCTGGGCCTCAGGGCCACAGCCATGACAGAGGCTAGCTGTGTCTTCCTCAGTGGCCCAGTGAGGCCTCTAAGAGGAAGTGCTGGGAACATCCGGGGACATCAGCAGAGATCGTCTTGGGTGGCCGCCTCCTTCTTAGAGCCTCCTCCCCAACCAGATGCCCTGGGCCCTTGGCCCTTTCTGGACTAAGGATGATTCTGTCAACCTCTTCCCGCTGTGGCCTACTGTCTTTGCCTTGCTATGGGTGTTCACATTGTAAAAGAGAGGAGGGTGATGCTTAATCCAAAGGAACGGAGCTCTCATGGGGAGATTTCAGGCACTCATGGGGAAGAGTTTGGCATGGGGCCCCTGCCCCACCACGTGTCCTGAGCCTGTCCTGGGCTCTGAGGCCCCTGCCCTTTCCACGGCCATCTGCAGACTCCCCACAGAGACCACCAGGCTTCAGGCAAGCGTTGAACAACTTGGATCACTGCTCTTCTGGGTGATCCCGTGTCAATGACCCTTCCTTCCTCCCTCTAGGGGATAATGTGAGGACTGCTCTGTGTGTGCGTGTGTGCGTGTGTGTGCGTGTGTGTGCGTGTGTGCTTCCCAGCACTCAGACTACACCACCATGACCCTGGCCACACTGCTTCATGTGGCTGCCCTCACTCATAAGCCTGGAAGACACTGCTGATTGCCTCATAAGGGCCATTCCCAGGTCCTCTACTTCCACCCTTCTTCCTTACTGGCCCATTCAGCCTTCCATTAGAGAGAAAATGCCGGGCACTTGCTTTTTCAGCCGCCCTTTACAGACAAGCCCCGATTCTAGATGAAGGGACCTGGGGGGAAGTCTGCTGAGTCTTCTGGGGAAACTGCCCATTTGCTGTCTTTGGATATGTGAGGACATGTTGACTAGCGCTGTGGCAGCCACGTTGTGACCATGAGGAAACAAACCCAACGTGGGAAAAATGGTCCTTAACTACATCATTGAGCTGCTAAATTAGCCAGCCCTTGGCAATGCCTTACCTCTATTTGTTATGTGACATAATAAGACATCATGTGCATTTACACATTTTAGTTGGGCAACTCTTCTACTTGCAGCCAAAAGTACTCTAATACAAAGGCCAATTGCCCACCTGCCTTTTCAGCATCATCTTTCACCACAACCCTTATAAAGCATCTCTAGGTGAAACATGATTTGCTTCCTCTTTGTTTGGCCTGCTGTCTACAGGCCCCCTCTGGTCTCTTCTAATTGATGAACTCTTAGCCATCCCTCAAAGCCCAAAACAAATTCTCCCCCTTCTGCCAACTTCTGAGCTCCCCCAGGCAGAACCCAAGGCCCTGTTTTGCTACTTCAAATGCCTTCACTGTAGAATTTCCACATAATTCTCTGTCCCCTTGTCAGCGGGCCACTCCACTGCACTCTGAGCTCCTCAATGTTAGAGACCCCTCCTCCTTTATCTGGGTCTCCCCTAGCACTGCACCTGGTATGCTACAGGTGCTTAGTAAATGCTGAATGTTGAATAAATGAAGACCCTACTTCGTCTGCCTCCTCCAGCAGTACTCTCCTCAGGTACTCACCCAGCTGGGCAGGAAGGTGGTAGGTCTCTCACTCCCCAGGGCAAAGGATGCCAAGGTCACCGGACTGGTGGAAGCAGAGTGAGGACTCCAGTCTGGGTTTCCTGGCTCCTGTCTAGGGCTCTTTCCAGAACTGAGCTGGGGAAACTGGATGTGTTTCAGAGCTGGCATGACAGCTGTCCAAACTGACGTGACAGGACTGAGGGAGGCAGGAGCTGGGGGGGGCAGAGGGAACTGTCAGGTGCTGAACAATGCCGCCTGCCAGCCACTGAAGAGCAGCGAGGGTGGGGGGGGGGGAAGGGAGCTTGGTGCTGGAAAGGGGCCCCGGGACCTCCTCCCCCAAGTACACCCCCTCCCCCAGTCCATGCTGGGTCAAGCCTCACAGCAGGCAAAGGTGTGGCTCCTCCAGCTGGTGGGCTCAGGGTCTGCCAGAGCCCCTCTGGGAACTCAATAAGAGTGGCTCGGAGGGCTTTGGAGACTGGAATGGTGCTTTGCCCATGTGGGGAGGGGGCAGGGATCAATGTCAAGAGTACCACCCATTTTGGGGGATGAGGGCCAGGCTCCTGCGTCCAGGCCTGCTCTTCTGAAGCTAACTGCAGGATTGGTAAGTGCTGTGGCCTCTGAGCCACACCAGAGGCCCATGGAGCTGGGATCTTGAGTGCTGAGCTGCCCTAGCCACAGCACACAGCTTCTCTGGGCCTGGCTCCTGCCTGAGTCCAGCCAGTGAGGACTCTGCAGGCCTTCCTTCAGCTGCAGGCAGAGATTTGCCTTCCTGAGACCTGAGACTCCCAGGCAGGGTGACAGTGGAGGAGGTATGGGGGAAGGGGGTTCAGAAGCTTCAGCCAGGGGTTTTCTTTTTTATTTACTTACTGGGCTTTTAAGATTTTTTTTAAGTTGCTCAAGAACATCTCTTTGTAAGAGAAAACACACACACACACACACACACACACACACACACACACACACTTGAATATTCTAGACAATGCTAATGTGTCTTTTAACTACTTCCTGACCCCCCAAACAAGTTTCTGTCCCCGGAGATAACTTCAGCTAGTATTATTTTTTTCATAAAAATACTCCGTGCAAAAATATATACTCGTTCATGGTAAACAATTGAAGCAAAGACCAGACGTCTAAGACGAACCATCTTCTTCTCCCCAATAATCATTATTAACAATTTTGGGGGTCTTCTTCTGAATCTTCTAAAATTCATCTACAGGAGTAAGATATTCGTTGTTTTCTCATAAAATATATGAGAACTATATTCTCATATAAAATATATATCTCATATAAAATATATTCTCATATATTTTATGGGGTCCTGTTCTGCATGTGGTCCTGCTACTGGGTGTTCTCACACATGCTCTCAGAAGTTTCTCCTTGCGCACCCAGAGGGACTCTGCAAAGGTGGGCTGCTGGGATGTCCCCCCCACCAACTCTTGCACTATGACTAACCCTGTCCCTGGGGTGGGCCCCTCCCCGTGGTTCGGGGAGCCAGAGGAGGAGCTCTGGGTTCTCAGTGGGCAGGTGCCCTCAGCGCTCCTGGTGAGCATCCACGATGGGCACTCACGGGGTCCTGGGCTGGCTGCTGGTGACCTCAGGCCCGCCACCAACCTCGAGTTTCTCCACAGGAGGTAGGGGTGGGCGTCCCTTCGTGCCTCCCCATGGATGAGCAGGGAGTCACCGCTCCTTCCCTGTGCCTTTCCAGCCGATGGCCCCTCCCCCACAGTGTGAGCCTGCTGATGGTGTTTGCTCGGCACCTAGAAACCCCCAGCCAGACTCCCAGGCAGGGCACCATTGTGCCCGCCCCCTGCACTTCACCGGTCCACTCCTAACACCAGGAGTCCTGCAACCCTGTCCCTCCGCATCCCAGCCGAGGCAGAAGGAGGCCCCAAGCCAGCTTGCCTGTTCCCCCGTTTCTCCCTCTACTGCTGCTGCTCCTGGTTCAAAAAATAAAATAAACACCCTCTCTGCCAAAAAAAAAAAGGAGGGGGGGTAGAAAAAAATAATAAAAAATTTAATATTCCTGAGATGTAGATCTTCTCAAACAGGAGGTACCTGCTGGAGAGGAGTTTGGCAGAGGCAAGGGGTGGGCTTTTTTTTTTTCCTTAGTATTTTCCATTTCTCCCTAGGAGGTGCCTCTTGTTAAAATACATTCCTGGAATGTGATCTCCATGTGCTTTGCTGATAAAGTTGCTGTGTGTTAGTGTTTTCTTTGCCTATTTGCCGTGTTTGTTTGTAATGATTGCTGGGGGTTTCTTGGTGACAGGATGTTACAGTGGGGGTTGAGACAGGGACATGTGCACAGGGTCAGGGGGAGCTGCCCCAGCAGCTGGGGGCCAAAAGGGTCAAGCAGCTGGGGGTCAGATCCTCCCTGGAGCCGGCCATCTGCTGCAAGAACTTGGATGAACACTCCGGCCAACAGTAAGTGTCACGGGGCACTGAAGCCATTTTCAGACATACCTTCCTCGTCTGCACCTTTTCTCAGGGAATTTTTGGAAGAGATGTTCCATCCAAACGAGGTGGGAGCTCCTGACCACGCTGACGCGGACTTCCGTGGACTTTTGGAGGCAGGAGGGGCTCAGCGCAACCTCCTGGCCTGAGCAAGAGGAAGCAGGGCTCTGGAGGATGATGTTTAGTAACTCAGCCGTGGACTGAGTCACTGCTTTCCCCTGTGGACAGGAGAGCTGAGGAAATGGAGCCCATCACACAGGGGCTCGGGGGCATCCCGGGTCTGGCCACGGCTCCTCGGGTGTCTGCCCGCCAGGCATGGCAGTCTGGGGTGCCCCGAGTGAGGAGAAATCCTGCGGCTGCCTGCAGGTTCAGCAGGAACAGGTGTGTGATGGGCACAGGATGGCTTACACATAGCCAGGGACCCGCCACGCCTGGTGCGAATGATCTCTGAGGTCCCCGTCCTGGCACGGGGTCATGGCTTCTCTGATCCGACAGCAAGTCCCACAAACAAAGCCATGGGCTCCCCACCTCCACCCCGAGACCACAGTGGGAGGCCAGACAAGGATCCGGTGGCCTCAGGGGTCTGCTCCCAAGCCTTTTTGCCTGGAAGCCCATTCCTGGGAGGAGAATGCAGCCCAGGAGGGAGGGGCCGGGAAGGCACGCCTTCTAGGCTGTCCCCCACCATCCCATGCCCTCCTCCTGGTCCCTTAGGGAGTGGCACCCATGATTCTCTGACGTTTGCCACTGGTGACTGGCAGTGTGGCATCTCACTCCCTCTCTCTCCCTCTCAACCAGAGCCCATTAGGCCTCCTTTTATTACCACATAACTACTGCCATTTCAGAGGCTTTGCTCTCTTTATTTTAGAAATAAACAATTTTAAATCCTGGAAGCAAGAAAGGAGCTCACCAGCTTGGGCTTCTCACTGGGAAAGGGGCAGGGGCACGGCGGAGGCTCTGGGGAGGGGCGCCAGGGTCCCCAGGCTCCCTGTTGGCCTTGTCAACGCAGAGCTCAGCAGAATAGCAGCCGAGGGAGCACAGGGCCGGCCACCTCCCGGCCCTAGGGTGAGTGTGGGAAGTTGCCATGGGGCCCACCAGGTCCTCCTCACTACTTCTGACCCCGAGACCATCCCCACCCAAGCACCTCTAACCCTCACCATGGCCTGGCGCGGTGGGCGGTGCCGGGACCCTCCCTCCCCTTTACAGTGAGAAAACAGGATGCTCAGTGGCCCGGCCGGGGTCAGCCAGGGGGTAATGGGAGTATAAACAGTAAGGATGAGAACTGTCATTAACTGAGCACTTGCCTCCATATACGCCGCTTCCCGTACTCCTCCCCGGGGCCTGCTCACACCATGGGGAGCCACGGGGAGACACTTCTGTGCTAGAAGTGGTGTGGCAGGCAGAGAAGGAGGAAAGGACAGCCAGGGTGGAGGGAACACCTGGGCAAAGGCACAGAGGTGCAGAAGGTGAGGGGCATTTGGGAATCGGTGAAGATATTGGAGATGGCTCTGAGGCCTGATGTTGGGGAGAAGCTGAGAAGGAACAGCCCTCTGGCCAGGGGTCCCCTACTTCCCTCTGGGACCCCATCCAGACAGAGCACTACTGCCCTGGGCAGGCCAGGGAAGCAGCCAGGGTTCTGGCATGCAAAGAAGATTCCTCCAGCCCCTTGCAGGAGGCAGCCTGGGGGAAGGGGGGAACTCAGAGTTCATCCCACTGACTGGCCTTCCTTCTCCGCCCCATTTCCTCACCTGGAAAATGGATGACCTCCCACCCCCCCCCCCCCCACACACACACCTGGGGCTCTAATCTCCTTCTAGACTGGTCATAAGAGCCAAAGATGGTAGCAAAACCACTCTTGTAAAGTGAACACACTAGAAGGAGGTAAGTGAAAAGGGCTAGGATGTCAGCGATGAAGGACTTCTGAGCTATTCTCGTGTCCAGCCTTCAGTTTACAGGTCATCTAATGTGCCCAAGATGAGCCAGTGAGTCGGAGCAGGGACAAAGCCTTGCCTTCTCTCGTACACCATGCTGCCTGCAGCCTGGCAACTTTTTTCTCACCTCCTTTGCCTGCCCCTGGCCCCAAATATTTCTCCTCAGTCTGCCATATTGGATGGGACCACATCATTAGGACAGTTTCTTGGAGGTGGTTAATCTGCATGCCCGTTTAGGAAGGCTTTAAATGGGTATCAGCCACTCACTCCTTAGTATCAATTAGTTTTATCAGCTGTTTTCCCCAGAGCTAACAAAGCAAGGGCATTGGTGGGATGAGGATCTTTTAAAAAGGGGCAGAGGAAGGGATAACTGTAGATTCTCTAGCTTTGTTCAGGGAAGACAAGGTTAAATGGGCCCCAGGCAGCTCTTCTAGTACAAAGAGGAGGTCTGCTTTCAAGTCCAATTTCTCAAATTTATTCTCTCTAAGCCCCAAGTCCTCTCTGCAAAACAGCGGCAACGAATTGACTGAATCAGAAGTCCCTTCCAGGCTGACATTCTAGTTTTCCCCACCACAGGGAGAAGGTCCTGGAAAGGGGGTGAGCAGTTTTCCAGCTCCCCACCTCCCCCCCGCCCCCCAGCCCAAGTCCCAGGACAGGAAGGCCAAGCTTCCAGGGCCCTTCATCTCAAAGGCCAAGCCCTGTTGCAGTTCCCATGAAGACAGGAAGATGGGCTCCAGCAGGAGTCAATCATGCAGGGAAATTCCTGCCTGGAAGCACCCCAGGAAGCAGACTGACCCTCTCAGCTCTGCTCCACCTTCAGCTTGTAACAGCCTCCTCCAAGGAGCAGGACCTGACTCCCCAGTGACAAACATAAACATCCGCTCTACTTGTGAATCCTCCCCAGCTTACAGACCTCTGCATATTTCTCTTTTTATGTTAATAATACTTTATTGAAGTACAGTGTAATTAACATACATTGAAGTGTACAAATCTTTAAGCGTACAGCTAGATGAGTCTGCAAATGCGTACACCCTGCAGGCATCACTCACAGGAGTCTTGCAACAATATAGTTTATTTACCCCTCTCAGTCCTTTGTGCTAGTGTTACTGTATATCTTACTTCTGCATTCTTATGATTTTTGCTTTAAACAGTCAAAAGTCTTTTTTAAAAACTGGGGGTGGAAATCAATCTGTTATATTCATCCACATGTTTACAATTTCTGGTGTCTCCATTTCTTTCTGGTAGTCTGGGATTCCATCTGGGATTCTTTCCCTTGGCCCAAAGAACTTCCTTTAGTATTTCTTGTAGTGTAGGTCTCCTAGCAAAGAATTCTCCAAACTTTTATTTGCATCTATGTTCATGAAAGGTATTGGTCTATAGTTTTCTTTTCTTGTAATGTCTTTGTTTGATTTTGGTATTAGGGTGATTAGGGCCTCATAAAATGAGTCAGGAAGTAGTCCCGCCGCTTCTATCCTCTGCAAGAGATTGTAGAAAAATGGTATAATTTCTTCCTTAAATGCTGTGTAGAATTCACCAGTGAACCCATCTGGGCCTGGTGCTTTCTGTTTTGGAAGGTTATTGATTATTGAATCTATGTCTTTAATAGATATAGGCCTATTCAGATTGTCTATTTCTCCTTGTGTGAGTTGTATCTTTCAAGGAATTGGTCCATTTTGTCTAGATTATCAAGTTTGTGGGCATATAGTTCATAATATTCCTTTATTATTCTTTTAATAAAGGATCTGTAGTGATGTCCCCTCTTTCATTTCTGATATTAGTAATTTGTGTCCCCTCTTTTTCTTAGTTTGACTGACTAAAGGGTTATCAGTTTTATTGATCCTTTCAAAGAACCAGATTTTGTTTTCATTGATTTTCTCTTGATTTCCTGTTTTCAGTTTGATTGATTCTACTCTAATTTTTACTATTGCTTTTCTTCTGCTCACTTTGGATTTAATTTAATCTTTTTTTAGTGTCTTAAGGTAGAAGCTTAGATGATTGATTTTATTTTTTTTTTAAGATTTTATTTATTTATTTGACAGAGAGAGAGACACAACGAGAGAGGGAACACAAGCAGGGGGAGTGGGAGAGGGAGAAGCAGGCTTCCCACTAAGCAGGGAGCCCGATGCAGGGCTCGATCCCAGGACCCTAGGGTCATGACCTGAGCCAAAGGCAGACGCTTAACGACTGAGCCACCCAGGTGCCCCGATGATTGATTTTAGACCTTTCTTCTTTTCTAAGATATGCATTCAATGCTATAAAATTTCCTCTAAGCATTGCTGTTGTTGCATCCCACAAATTTCAATATGTTGTATTTTTACTTTCATTTAGTTCAGAATATTTTAAAATTTCTCTTGAGATTTCTTCAGTAACCCACATATTATTTAGAAGTGTGTTGTTTGATATGCCAGTACTTTATGATTTTCCAGCTATTTTTTCTGTTATTGATTGCTAGTTTACTTTGCTTTTTATCTGAGAGCAAATATTGTATGATTTCTCTTCTTTTATATTTGTTTAAGTGCATTTTCTGGCCCAGGTTGTGATCTGTTTTGGTGACTATTCCATGTGAGTTTGAGAATATGTATTCTGATGTTGAATGAGTTAGTCTATAGATTTTCTTCCTGATGATTCTGTCCATTTCTTTTTTCTTTTTTTTTAGAAGTTGGGGGGGGAGGGGTAGAAGGAGAGAGAGAGAGAGAGGAGAGAATCCTAAGCAGGCTCCATGCCCAGTGCAGAGCCCAATGTGGGGCTTGAACTCAAAACCCCGAGATCATGACCTGAGCTGAAATCAAGAGTCAGATGTTTAACTGACTGAGCCATCCAAGGGCCCCAATTCTGTCCATTTCTGATGGAGAGCTTTTGAGCCTCCAACTGTAATGAGTGGATTCATCTGTTCCACCTTACAATTCTATCAGTTTTTGCCTGATGTATTTTGATACTCTGTTGTTAGATGCATATGTACGCATTAGGGATTGTTGTGATTTCTTGGAGAATTGACTTCTTTATCATCATGTAATGCTCCTCTTCATTCTTGATAACTTCCCTTGGTCTGAAATTGGCGTTGTCTGAAATTAATATAGCTATTCCTGCTCTCTTTTGATTAGTTGTTCACATGGTTTATCTTTCTCCATTTACTTTTGATCTATGTGTGTCTTTATATTTAAAGTGGGTTTCTTATAGACATATGGTCACATCTTATTTTTTTATCCACTCTATCTTTCCTCTGTCAGATTGCTAGCCTGAGGGGTTATCTCATTGGTCTTATCAAGAACTGAGCAAGAGGGCGCCTGGGTGGCTCAGTTGGTTAAGCGACTGCCTTCGGCTCAGGTGATGATCCTGGAGTCCCGGGATCGAGTCCCGCATCGGGCTCCCTGCTCGGCAGGGAGTCTGCTTCTCCCTCTGACCCTCTTCCCTCTCGTGCTCTCTGTCTCTCATTCTCTCTCTCTCTCAAATAAATAAATAAAATCTTAAAAAAAAAAAAGAACTGAGCAAGATTGCAGCTGGGTTAGTTTCAGTTCCCTGAGGTTTTCATATTTCAAGGGTGAGTTCAGTCCCCCTCCCCCTCCAGCAGGGCTTTGGATCTAAGCACTGTGAGGTACCTCTCTCCCTCTCTCTTTCTATCAATCCGTGTTTCTATCTATCTACTTATCTATCATCCATCTATCTATCATCTGTCTGCTTTCCAGCCCTGCCCCCGGCTGATGCTTATTCAGCCAGAGCTCCATGGAGAATTGGCAGGCCAGCCAGTAGAGGATAGCTCTATATTTGGGGCTCCTCTAGATAATTTTATTTTATTTTTTTAAAGATTTTATTTATTTATTTTGAGGGAGAGAGAGAGAGAGAGAGCATGAACAGGGGGAGGGGCAGAGGGAGAGAGAGAATCTCAAACCAGACCCCATGCTAAGAGCAGAGGCTAACTGAGAGATGACTGTGAGATCATGACCTGAGCCAAAATCAAAATTGGAGGCTTACCTGACTAAGCCGCCCAGGTGCCCAAGGGGCTCCTCTAGACTCTAATATACCGGACAAGTTCACCTGGTTGTTGAAAGTTTGGACACTTTCTCCTTTCCCAGCAAAGTCCCTCCGCCTGTCAGGCCTGCTCCTCCACTACCCAGTTTAGGCAACCACCCCCACTCAGGCAGAATGAAAGCAACTGCCAATCTCTTCCCTCTTGAAAGGCTTTGCCCTCTAATTTAGTTCACTTAGACTGTGTGTGTGTGTGTGTGTGTGTGTGTGTGTGTGTGTGTGTGTATCTCCACAGCTTTCCTAGGGCTTTAAAGGAAACATTTAAAAATTTTTGTCTGCTGTGCTCTTCAGTTTGGATAATTTATTTCAATCTACCTTTGAGTTCACTGATCCTTGTTGCTATGGCAGGAACAATGGTCTGTCACCCCCTTCCATATCCTACCAGAGTGTTCTTATTATCTCTTTTCAGCCTCCCATCAGCTCTGTGAATTGGTCAGGTCAGGCATGGGCATCATCGTCCCTGTTTCACAGGCGAGGTCACAGAGGACTAGAAGGATCTGTAAATGCTCAGAAGACATAATGAAACCCGGACTGGAAGCCCAGCCCCCCGGCGCGGAAGCCCAGCCCCCCGGCCCAGGGGCCCCTTCCCCACACCGCTCTGCCATGGGGCTCCTTCTCAAGTGGTCAGGCTCCTTGTCTTCCCAGCTCCAGGTGGGCCATCAAGCACCACACAGAGCTGGACCCTGGGGTTCAGGTCTCCCTGGCCCTGCGTCCACTCCTTCTCTCTCAGATTGGAGGGAAGGCTTAAGCAGTCCCAGCAAGGCTCGGGTGCCCTCCAAACCGAAGAAGCCTATAGGACACCCCACCCCTGAAGCCCTAAGGGCAGGCTCTACCTACATGCCCTTTGTACCTTTGCCCAACCCACCCTCTGAGACACACATATAACTTGTCCTCTGGTTCCATCAAGACTCTAAGCAGCCCTGCCTTTTCATCCCCAGCCACTTGAGTTAAACCCTCTAAGCCCAGTAGTTCAGCTCCCAGCTAATTCCACACAGGCATCGTTGTTGGCCCTGGGAACCCTCTCTGGTGACTGGGTCCTCATCTGCTATACCTTTCCTTCCAAGAAATGTAACAGCCCACAGAAAATGGCTCTGTTTATGACATGTACACTTTCGACCTTAAGTGTCTTGTTTAGTGTCTGCTGTAAGCCAGGCTTGGGGCAGTAATACCACAATCCTTCATCTTAATAGGCAATCTGGGGCACCTGGGTGACTCAATTGGTTAAGCATCTGCCTGGGATCGAGCCCCGGGTCGGGCTCCCTGCTCAGTGGGGAGCCTGCTTCTCCCTCTCCCTGCTGCTTCCTCCGGCTTATGCTCGCTCGCTCTCAAATAAACAAATAAAATCTGTAAAAAAAAAAAAAAAAAAAAAGGAAATCTGGCCAAACGCTACAAACATTCTTTCTCCCTGTCCCAGTCCCCTGGCCATGCTGCCTCCAAGGGCCACTTGTCCTCTGGGCACTTGGGGACCTGTCTTTCTGGATGTGCAAGGTCACATTCCCAAAACTAATTCTTGTCATGGTCCAGGCCTGCCATCATCCTAAATCCTACCTCCCCCTCACAAATTTAGAAATAAAAGATGCCTCGAGGTCCACCCGGATTTGCAGGGTGGTGGTGACTGACAACCTTGAAAGCCAATGAACGATCTCATCTCCCAGGACCAGGTCATTATCCCCACCCTTTCCCTGGAACATCCTGGGATGGATCTTTTGGGCAAGCCAGTTGCGCTCACAATGGGACTTGCAGCAGCGTCCCAATATCAGACCCTGGGCCTGCCGTGACCCTAACAAACTTACATCACGGGCAGAAGGTACAAGGGGAATGAGTTCAATAGGTGCTTTGGAATAGAGAGGCCTGGATTTGGATCCTGGTTGCCCCACTTATTAACTGAGCTTGGGCATTTGCCTTCCACCTACCTGGCCCCTAGTGAAGACAAGCCAGGGCTCGGGCAGCAATGCACCAGTCATGAAGAGAGTGCTCACTTCCAAGCGCTTTGTCCTCCACTGACCTCAGTCTGGGCTGGGCTGGCCCAAGCGCTGCTCCTCAGTGGTAGGAAAGCTTCCTGCTTCTCCACTGGAATGGCCTCCCTCCCAAAAAATGCAGGTTTGAGGTTCACAACAAATGCTCAAGGCCACCAAAGTGCTCTTTAGAGTCTGTAGGAGAAAGCTTTGGAGTCACACAATCTTGTTCAAATTTACCAGCCCTGCCACTTATCAGCCCTGTGACCTTGGGCAATTATTTAGTTTCTGTGGGTCCCAGTTACCTCATCTGAAAGGAGGGTGATGATGACACCTGAGATGAGCTGGCTCGTTTGGATGTACATCCAGTGCACAAACAGGTGTTCAGTAATGCCCATTGTCTGCCTCCCTCCTTTCTCTCCCCTTCCCAGGTCCAAGGAACTACAGAAACCTGCAGACACAGTCAAGCACTCACCATCAGGGACCTTTGAAAAATCAGGGAGGCATGCAAGGTGCCAGCAGAGAAGTGATGGGAAAATTTTGTACCCATTTCAAAGAAGAGATTGAAAAACCTGCATACAGATAAGCTTGAATTTTATCCCCAGCAAGATTCTCAAATTATTCAATGGCTTTATTTACAAGACCTAGAAGATGGCATCTGCAGGCTCTTCTGGAAGGAAGCAGTGGTCACCAACATGCAGGGTTCCTCAGCTGGTCATGCCAACACAATCCCCTTCCCCTCTTTGATATTTGACTGGCATTCGGAGGAAACATAGCATTTCTTGATTTGACAGACCATCTCATGATACTGTGGAGGTGATGCGTACAGGTTATAGCTCAGTGGTTCATTTACACAGATGATGGTACAATTAATTATTCACAGAGTGGGCCTCTAATACTCAGCCATGGGGCTCCATCCTGCCCCAAAAGTTTGGCAGTAAATTGTATATTTACAATATACACAGTAATACCTATGAACCAACCCCGAGTATCACACTGGCTAGAACGGTTGGTGAGATCATTGAATGATGGGATCCAGATTCAAAATTAACCCAAGAATGTGGAGCAGTGGGTGTACTCTCAGACACTGCTGGTGGGAGGGAAGAGAATACAGCCACTTTGGAAAAAGATCTGTCAGTTTCTTATAAAATTAAATATACATCTACATATGAGCCAGCAATTACAATATTAAATATTTACCCAAGAGAAACGAAGACATATGTCCACACAAAGGCTCATACACAAACATTCTTAGCAGGTTTATTCATAATAGCCAACAACTGGGAATGGCCCAACTGTCCCTCAATGGGACAACAGATAAACACAATGTGGTATAATCACACAACAGAACACTACTCAGCAACAAAAATGAACAAGCTACAGATACATGCAGCAATCTCAGTGAATCTCAAAAATATTATGCTGATTTTAAAAAGTCTGACACTGTAAGATTCCATTTATATGAGTTTCTAGAGTAGGCAAAACCCATCAAGACAGACTTGCCTCTAGAGGGCTGAAATGGACATTGCAAGAGAAAGGGCTTGAAAGCTTTCTGGGGAGATGGTAATGTTCTCTATCTTCATAGCAGTTTGGCCTACACAGGTGTTTGCATTGGTCAAAATCTGTGACTTGTGCGTTTTGTTGTGTATACCCCCATAAATGTAAATAAATATTGATCTCAAGTCAATGTATGCATGCTGAAATGTTTGGTGGGAGCAGGAGAAGAGCACTGATGTCTGCAACTTACTTTGAAAGTTATCAAAAGACAAGATGGGTTGACAGATGGGTAGAACGATGCATAGATAGATATGTGATAAAGTAAGGATATTAAAATATAAGTTGTAGCATCTAGGTGGTGAGTCTTTTTTGCACGTTTGAAAATTTCATAATAAGATGTTCCAAAAATCAACCCAAGAGGATAGGGAGATGGCCAAGAATCAGTAGGGTGAAACTGAATGCCAATGAAGGACAGTGGTCTCTGCAAGGGTAGGTGCTTCTTTGCTTGAGCAGGGAATGAGGTTTACCAGCTGTTCACATTCACAAAAAATGTTCAGTTCATAAGTTTATTATGAGCACATGTGCTGCTCCTGTTAAGAGATGCTGAATTAATAGATGGTTCCATTATCCCTGCTCATCCACACTGATCACAGCCCCTTGACCCTGGAGATCCTACTTGGGAGAGACATTAACAAATGAGTATGTATCAGTCAGGATAGGCTGCATTTTCCTGCAGTAACAAAAGATCCCCGAATCTCAAAGGCTCTTCTCTCATGTTCCACGTCCATGGTGGCTCTGATCCATGTCATCTTTGCTCTGGAACCCAAGCTGACAAAGTAGCCTTCATCTGGAAAATTCTCTCTGTCTGGTGACAGGGAAAAGAGACATGGCAAACCACAAGCTATCTCTTACATCTTTGGCCTGAAAGAGACATCGGACACTTCTGCCCACATATCATTGGCCTAAACAAGTAACATGACTCCACCTCGGTTCAGATGGACGTGGATGCCCCATCCTCCTGCCGGGAGAGGTACAGTGACTGTGGCCAACAGTGACTTGCTGTACTCCGAGAACTCCGTTAAGATGGTGTGAGGTCTGGGAAAGTTGAGGGGACTATGGGAGAGAAGGCTGAGGGACGACATGGTGGTTTTCTTCAGACACTTCAAAAGACACAGGACGAGACTTGCTCTGCATGGCTCCAGAGGGTAGCCCGAGGACATTTCCAGTGGCTGGGAGTGACTGGCTTTGGGTCACCACAGGAAGCCCTTTCTAACAAGGACCACCCAGCAATTGGGAGCAAGGATGGCACAAATCACTTGGGCACCTCCATGGGCCCCACACAGCACCCAGCACTTGAAGATACTGTTGCATTCCATCGTCTCTATCCACCTGAAAACACTCGGCCCGGTTGCCCACAACACAGTGAGTCCCTTGTCCTCAGAAGGATGTAGGCAGAGCTTGGATGGCCGTGTGACGATGCTGTGCATGGAACCTCTGCATCGGAAGGGTGAGGTCAGACCAGAGTGTGCCCCCCAACCCCACCGGAGTACCCTTGGGTGGGTGCACCTGGGAGGGACACTCTACTCTCTCTTGCTGTCACCTGCCTCTCACAGAGCTGCCGGCTGGGCTGCTACATAACCAGGGTTCCAAACACACATGCTTCCTGGGAGAGGACCATGAGGTACGGACCTCCAGCCTTGGGCAGACGCACCAGTGAGCACCTATGATCTTGGCAAGGGATCTAGCTGCAGGGGAGGGGGCACTGAACAAGTGCACTTGTGAGTAGCTCAAGCAGCTGGGCCTGGCATGCACCTCCAGGTCTCTGAGAGTGGGCCAGCTGTCTGGTGTGGCTCCCACAGCCTACTCAGGGCCTTACCACTGAGTGGGCAGTTCCGGTGAGCCACCCTCCCACGGTGGGCCTGCTGTCTGTAGAGAGATTGGCTGTTCTCTCACTGTTGATTTGCTTCTCAGAAGTATCAGACCCATCTTGCCATTGCGATAACCCTTTTCACGGGGATAGTACTTTCCAATCGGAATCTCTGCAGGCTCCAACCCTGTGTCCTGGACAGGGCAGGGATCCAGTCTTAGGCTCACACACGCCCCAGCCCACGTGCTAGTTTGGGAGGGGATGCAAAAGAGAAGGGCCCAGCCTGCAGCCCAGACACCTGCCTGCCCATGGGACCACTCTGCATGCCCAGCCCTGGTCACTAAATTGGGCTGCAAGGCCAGCTCCTCACCTCACCTCCCGTTAGGGCAGCACTTCACAGTTTACAAAGTTTCTCCACCTCTAAGAGCTTACCTGACCTCACAACTTCCCTAGAGAGGAGGGAAGCAGCTTGCCCAAGGTCACGCCACTGGTAAGGGACAGGCAGAGATGGAGACCCACGTCTCCAGTCTCTCAGAGCCCAGGGCACCACGGCTGCCTCCCTCCCACCCCACTCGTGGGCCAGCTTTTGGACTGCTTCTGGGCAAGTAAGAAGCATGCCCTCCCCTTTCCCCAGCCCTGGCAGAGCCTCCACATACTGGAGTCAATGATCAGTGAACTTGGGCACACACCGTGCAAGGTCACTTGAATCAGGAGGCAAATGAGGTCAAGTGGCCAAGGCATTCACAGCGACTCCCCATGCCTTCTGCCCTGGGGGGGTCCGTCCGGCCCAAGCCCAGTGCAGAGCCATTGACCTCCAGCGTGGTAGATGCTAGAGAGGCAAAGTGCAGGCCTGGCTCGGGGCTGGCCAGCCAGAGGCCAGGGACAGCAGAGCTGCTCCCGTCCACACATTTCTGAGCATCCACATCCCTTGGCTCACTTCCAGGGGCCAAGACTCCTGCCCCTCCACTGGAGACAGCTGCCTCCTGCGCTCAGCCAGAGGTGGTCCAAGAATTCTGCCTGGCTCAGCCTCTCACTCCGGCCTCAGCAGAGAGGCACGCAGAAGGCCACGTCTTCCAAGCCCTCCCAGCCCTGCCCTGCCCCAGGCCTGCACGGTCAAATGCTGACCCTCGGGGCTGCTGCCTTGCCTGGGTCTCCCCATGCAAGCTCCCTGCAACCGCCTCACACCCCCTGCAGCAGCTCACCCTCTCCCTCCAGCCATGGTGCCCTTCCCCACGCCTGCCTCTTCTCCCCAAGCGCCCGAGTCGGGGCACAGACCTCTGCTCAGGCCCTGTGAGGTGCCACGTGCAGACTTATTCCAGTGTTCCCTTCGTCCCCCCTGCTCCCCCCACCCTCCCATGGATGTCCTTCCATACCCAGGTATCCTTAGAACTATCTAGTATGATTTCTGTACGCCTCTGTTCTCAGTTGAGAAGCGCTTTCGCGGTATGGCCTCTGTCTGTCACGTGGCTTTTCACAAGCAGCACCGTATTTTTAGGATCTCCCGGTGATGGCATGGGGCCTTGTTTGTGGCTCCTGATGGCTGTGTGGCTCACACCTACCTGTTCTCCCAATGTTGGACCACTGATTTAATCCCACGCTTCCCGGCCCTGAGTAACACTACGAGAAACGTCCTCGTGAAGGCTCCTAGAGACCTGAGTGGGGGCTGCCTGTGAGGAGCAGCCAGCACTGGGCTGGTCGCCGCCACGCGTACTTCAAACCCCAGGCGCTGTCAGATGGCTCCCGAGCCGCCGCACCTGTCCCTGCTCCACCAGCTGGCGCGATGAGAGAGAGGACGTGCCTGTCTGGGAAAGTCTTTGCTCCCTGACAAGGCAGGAGCTGATGTTGAAAAGAAGGCAAGCTTCGGTTTGCCGAAAAGAGGCTGTAGTGGGGTCTCCAAGGACAAGGTGGGGAATGGGGGAGGAGGAGAGAAGGAGCCAGTATGGGGGGAGGCCAAGTGCCCCCATGGGCAAAGTTAGCGTTGTCCAAATGTTATCGTAAAGTTATTTTCTTTGCAGGATGTGGTGAGAGCCCTCTTCAGAATGACAGCTGGTCAGAGGCATCCACTGTTCCCACGATGCTTCATGTGAGGGGGCTTCTTAGGGGCCCGACGACCAGACACCAGTGTGGGAGCCAAAGTGGGAAGAAGAGGGGTCCATGAGCTCTGCCTGGTAGTAACAGACCTCCTGGAGGGCTTCAGGCCCCCCACAGAGCGTGGGGTTTGGGGTTCTTGGCCATCTTATCTTGATCCCAACAGTGGGCAGATGCTCCTGGCACCTGAATGATGCTCCCTGGCAGGTGTGGACATTATTGAGGATGTCACTTCCCACATCACAGAGTGCCCTGCTGAGGACCGGGGGGGAGAAACAGCCCTCTGCTGTGGTCACCTGTGCTGCGTTTGAGCCAGGCTCTATGTCGAGCTGATGACCTGTAAATCGGTCTCTAATCAGGTTTCCCACTCACCCTGTAGCGAGTGTGCAGGGGGCATCTGCTTTCCCGATGGTGTCCTTTGAAGCACTTTTTTTTTTTTTTTTTTTTTTTAATTTTGAAGAAGTCCAATTTACCCATTTTTTTCTTTGGTTGCTTGTGCTCTTGGTATCATACCTAAGAAACCATTGCCCAATCCAACATCATGAGATTACGTCTGTTTTCTTGTAAGAGTTTTGTAATATGAGTTCTTACATTTAAAACTTTGATCCAGGGGCGCCTGGGTGGCTCAGTTGGTTAAGCGACTGCCTTCGGCTCAGGTCATGATCCTGGAGTCCCGGGATCGAGTCCCACATCGGGCTCCCTGCTCAGCAGGGAGTCTGCTTCTCCCTCTGACCCTCTTCCCTCTCATGCTCTCTATCTCCCATTCTCTCTCTCTCAGGTAAATAAATAAAATCTTTAAAAAAATAAAAAATAAAAAATAAATAAAAAAATAAAACTTTGATCCATTTTGAATTAATTTTTGTATATGCTATGACACAGGGATCAAAATTCATTCTTTACATATCCAGTGTCCCAACACCATTTGTTGAAAAAAATGATTCTTTCCCCCATTGGATTATCTTGGTACCGTTGTCAAAAACCAATTGGATGTAAATGCAAGGGTTTATTTCTAGATTCTAAGTTCTATTCCACTGATGGGATTGACCTCCAGCGTGGTGGATGCTAGAGAGGCAAAGTGCAGGCCTGGCTCGGGGCTGGCCAGCCAGAGGCCAGGGACAGCAGAGCTGCTCCCGTCCACACATTTCTGAGCATCCACATCCCTTGGCTCACTTCTAGGGGCCAAGACTCCCACCCCTCCACTGGGGACAGCTGCCTCCTGCACTCAGCCAGAGGTGGCCCAAGAATTCTGCCTGGCTCAGCCTCGCACTCCGAGGTGATGGTCAATAGTCAATTGTATCAGTACCACACAGTCTTTTTTTAAGATCTTATTTTTATTTATTTATTTTTAATAGGCTCCATGCTCAATATGGGGATCAAACTCACAACCCTGAGATCAAGAGTCAGACACTCCACCAACTAAGCCAGCCAGGCGGCCCCCATCCCAATCTTAGTTAAGGCAACTTTGTAGTTAAGTTTTGAAATCAGAAATTCTCTAACTTTGTTCTTTTTCAGTGCTTTGTTGGCTGTTCTGGGTTCCTTACCTTTCCATGTGAACAACAGCAGGATCAACTTTTCAATTTTTTGGAGAGGCCAACTGGATTTTGATAGAGATTACACTGAATCTGTAGGTCAATTTGGAGACTATTGCCATATTAACAGTATCAAATCTTCTGATCCATGGACATTTATTTTCATTTATTTAGATCTGCTTTACTTTCTTTTAACAGTGTTCTATGATTTCCAGAGTATAAGTTTTTCACTTCTTTTGTTACGTTTATTCCTAAGGATTTTGTTCTTTGAGGCTATTGTAAATGGAATTGTTTCTTAATTTCATTGTCAGATTGTTCATTGCAACTACATAGATATCCAAGGAGATTCCAATATCTTCTTTCTCTCCTGTGGTTCGGTCTCCCTTTTCTCTGGTCTGTGGCCCTGAGCCAACCTAGGTTCCAGCAGCATCACCCAATGTCACCAGGGTTTCTGCTGCCCTGCGTCCCCACCAGACCATGGCTCCTCTAGGGTCTCGTGCCCACCCAGGGCCCAGTACTCGGGGCATGTTCATCCAGGGAATGAAAGAATAAGTGAATAATTGAATGAATGAGTGAGTCAGTGGATGGACACATTAATCCGTGCCTCATGTGGGATTCTGCATGTTATGGGGCTGCTGCCCCCAGAGCACTGGCCTCAGGTCTCCCAGGTGAGTCCCAGCCTTGTCTTGTACCTTCCCTGGAGGTACTTCTGCTCCCTGCCCTCCACCCACACACCAAGGAAATGGAGCTGGGGCGGGGAGGCGCAGCTTCAGAGCACTTCCCTGCTGGCTGCCAGGGAAAGGTTCATTGGAGGCGGAGCTAACTGAAGGGAGCCCGAAGAGGGCGGCCACTTGGGGAGGGGAAGCCCAGCCAGTGGTTCCTTCAAGGCCTCTCCCCGGGGCCAGGCAGGCTCCAGCCAGGCTGCCAAAAAGTTGAAACAATCCAAATGTTTATCAGCTGATGGGCTGATAAATTGTGGTGTATTTATACAATAAAGTATTATTTGGTCATAAATAGGAATGGAGAACTGGTACACGCTACAAGAGGAACCTTGAAAACCTTAGGCTAAGTGAAAGGAGCCAGACACAAAAGGCCACAGATTGTGTGATTCCATTTACATGAAATACCCAGCATAGGCAAATCCATAGAGACAGAAAGTGGACTAGTGGTTGCCAGGGGCTGGGGGCAGGGAGGGGAACAGAAGGTTGAGAGAGAAAGGGGACAGGCTGTCTTTGGGGGGTGATGAAAATGTTCCAATATTGACTGTGGTGATGGTCGCACTGCTCTTGAATATACTAAAAGCCACTGATGTGTGTATTTTAAATGGATGAATTATGTGGCATATTGTCTATTCTCTCTCAAGAAAGACATAGAACTGTGTATGGATTCTATCTCAATAGAGACTTTTTTAAAAACTCCCCATGGAGGGGCATCTGCGGCGGCTCAGTTCTCTTTCCCAGGAGCGGAAGGGGCAGCAGTTTCTGGGTCCAGCCCTCCAGGAGCACCCCAGCCCTGCTGGTCACCTGAACCAGGCCATCTCCCCTGTCCGGAGCTTGTCTCCTCATCTCCAGGATGGAAGGGACCAGGTCATTTCTGAGCGCCTTTCCACCCCTGAAGTGTCATGACTCAAAACATGGGAGCCCTTTGAGCCAGCAGCCCCAGTTCTGGAAATCTCGCCCGGAGAGCCATCCTCAGGCAGGAGAAAGCACTATGCTCAAAAAATGTTCCATGCAGCATTTTCTGTGATGCTGAAACACCGGAAGCCACCTAAGCTTCCAATAACAATAGAACAGTTACATAAACTGCAGTTGTGCCTTAAAACGGGCCCTGAAAACCCCAGCAAACATGGGAAACGCTGCTGCTGGGACATTTGGAGCCAAGTGGGGACAGGGGCTGAGCGGGGACAGGGGCCGAGACCACATAAGCATCACCAGCAGCAGGTACAGACGGTGCTGATGTGCTAGGGAGAAGCCATGGACTGAGCACATCTCCCGCTTCGACCAGGAAGCCCGCCAATGTCACCACGACGGTGTTCGTGTGACCTACAAAGTGGAAATCAGTCCCTCACTGTGCGGTCTGTGTGGCACAGGTGACCTGCAGGCTGCTGTTGCCTCCTGGGGCAGGCGGCCTCGGCGACAAGGAAGCCAGGAGGCCATGGCCTCTCCCCAGGCTGCCTCAAAGTCAGGGTCCGCCCCATGGGCCGAGCTCCCCGAGGGGGCGGCCTCCGGGAACCATGGGGAGCTCCTGTAGGAGAGTCCTGCCCGCACACCTGCACAGCATCCTCACCCAGCTGGATTAACCCCCCAGGAGAAACGGGGGCTCCATCTGGGGAGAAGCATTGTCCCGTACCAAACTGGAAAGGTCTCCTGGACAAAGACGTCGGTGGCTCATGCCACGTCTTGCTCCTCCACGCTGGCACTACCTACATCCAAAGCATCAGTGGAGGAGTGAGGAGGAAATGTGGGAGGGAGGTGTCGCCTCATGGTCCAGCCTGTGCACCCACTGCCCGAGGTGGGGGCTCCCCTTCCCAGACTTGCCTGGCAGCCGGGGCAGTGGCGGAGGGGCGAGCCAGGGTCTGGCCCAGTGAACTCAGCACAGCGCTCCTTCCACAGGCCCAGGTCACAACCGCACCAGAGCCCTGGGGCCCAGTGGGTCCGGGCTTTCCTCACCTCTGTGAGCTCCCCCCCCCCCCCCCCCATGCCTGCTCTGGGTAGCTCCCTGCAAGCCTTCGGGAGCCCCACCCCCACCCTCCATGTCACAGGGACAAAGGAGCTGGCCACAGGGCCTTACCTGAGCCAAGGGGAAATCCCACACTCCTGACCCGACCCCTGGGAGGAGAGCGACAGGAGATGAGGGAGTGAGGGAAGACGGCGAGCAGCTGGCTTCCGTCCAGGCTCTGTCCTGAGAGCCCCTTACTGTCTGGTGGCCTCTGTTGGGCAAACTTGGCTGTCCTCAGCCACCCCTGGCCAGTGGCTGTCGGGGTCTGGGGCATGGCGGGGCTGGGGAAGAGGGTGGGACTCCGGTCCAGGTTACAGGTCTCACCTGAGGTCTGGGTGGGGCCACTGCTGTCCTCAAGCCTCCGGGACAGAGAGAGCCAAGGCAGAGAGAAAAACTTCAGTGGCTGAGGCTCCTGGGAGTGGGGCCGAGGCCAGGGCAGGAGACAGGGGGTGCCCTGGGTCAAGGAACCGACTCTTAAGAGTCTCACGCAGGCTGTTCCGTTTTGCAAAACAGTTTCACATGCAGGGCCTCCAACCCTCCAGATTCAGCCCTATCCTGGGAGGCAGGCAGAACAAGCCTCGTCTTACAAACAAAAGAGCCACCTGTGAGTCCTGCGTTGTGCCAGGCTCTGCACGGGCTGTTGGCAGGCCCAGGCTGGAGAAAGACAGACAGACAGATGACGCAGAATGGCAGAGTGAGGGAGGAGGCCGGCAGAATGCGCCATCGGGCTGGCTGCCGGACCCAGGTGCGGCAGCCGGAGTGCTGGGGGCTCGGAAGGGCCTCCTGGGGCAGCCGGGCCCAGAGCGGAGGAGGCTGCCGAGAGAAGGCCAGGCAATACGTGGGAAGGCTTAGGGATGACATCAGATAGCTTCAGTTTCACTAAGTGCCTGCCTAATTCTGCCAGGTAGGCATTCCTGTTTCATTTCACAGATGGCAAAACTGAGTGTTACGTTACCGACTTGCCCACGGTTACTCCTAAGATTTTACCAAGTCGGGGTGAACCGCCATTAGCAATGGCCCCCCAGATCTCCGTGGCTTAGTGCACACTGGTTTCTTGCTCACATCACAGTCCTGTGTGAGTCAGGCACCCCTCCTCCCAGCCGTGACTCAGGGACCCAGGCTCCATTGTCCTCTGGTACCACCGTGGCTAGCCCGTGGCCTTGGAGGTTGCTGCAGAGAGGAAATTGAGTTGAGGATTGCCCATGGGAGAGTTGTATTGGCCAAGTGGAAGCGGCATGCGTCTCTTCTGCCCTCCCCCTCCAATGGCCCGATTCATCCCGAGGTCAAGGGGACCAGGAAGTGTGGTCTACTAGGTGCTTAGGAAGAAGGGGAACACAGGGATGTCAGGGATACTGGATGACTCATTCCTGAGCAATTGACCCTGAACCTGTGTCTTTAACCATAGGCTACGCCTCCCACACACTCTGGGGGAACTAGGCACCTTGGCCACAAAGCAAGCAGCTGGGATGGCTCAAATGCAAGGGTGGGGAAGAAATAGCCCCCCGGAGGACTGCAGGCCAAATGTGAAAGTCTCCAGCGCATGCCGGGGTGTCTGGACTTTCTCCTTAGGCAATGGGGAGCCACTGACAGCCTTCAAGCAGGGAAGTGCCATGGGTAAGTCTGGGTTCTAAAAGAGATAAGGCTGCCGGGGAGGGGGGCTGGTAAGGAAACCAGACCAGGGGGTCATGTGAACGGCCCAGTGTCCCCCATGACCCAGAGTTGAGGCTCTGGACCCCTGCTCCTGTGTTCATCCTCCTCTGTCCCAGCCCATCACGGAAGCCTCAGCCACAGGATCTCTGCAAGGGCCCCAGGCAGGACACCACAGCCCCACCCCGAAGGACAGCTAAGGGAAGGCTGCCCTTGCTCTGGGAGGGTGGACATGGGGCTGTAATTCTATTGTGTCTGGGAGCTGGCAGGCGCCGGGACGTCACTCAGCCCAAGGAGGAGCCATTAACCTAGATCATGTGTGCCCTGCAGGGAAACCATCTCCCAGCAGCTGCATTAGGACAGGGCCTTGCAGCAAGACACAAGGGGGTGGGTAAGGTGGGGCCACTGGGGAGGCTGGGGGTGTCCCTCCCCAGGGGGGAAGCATTGGTGGGGCACGTAAGGCATCTGGCCCTGGATCTTGGCTCTTCATTGCCCAAGGAGAAGGACAGGTGTTTCCTGATGTGGATGGGCCAGCTGGTGTCTAGGTACATGCCAGCCTCTATAAACCTCCTCCTACCACTTTCTGTCCCTACGCAGCCTGGTGACAATACCTCTCCTCTCTTTGTCCTCTCTGGACCCTCTCCTCTCCACAGCCCCTCCCAGGCTTCTCAGAGAGTGCTGGGAGGGACTCCTGCAGGATTTCTCCCAGCCCCTTGCCCCTGACCATAGCTGCTGGCTCTCCCCCTCCCTTGTCCTCACTCCCCATCACAGCCTCCCAGCTAACCCCAGTGGTTGCCATCACAACCACCCGGTTCCCCCCGCGCTGGCCATGGGCAGACCTATTCTCAGGCTCCACTTGCATTACCTCACCCCACCATGAGTAAGCTTGTGAGCACCGTGCTTCCCTCATCCACGGATGATGGACTGCTGCCCAGAGAGGGCAGGGAGTTTGCCTGAGGTCACACAGCAAGAGTGGCTAGAGCCAGAAATGCTATCTCTTCCCCTCCTGGCCCTGCCCCGTCCTCAGCCCTCTGTCCTCTCCCTCTGCTCTCCCGCTCCAGCCACCCCTCACCCCATCCTGGGGAGGAGAGCTCGGGCTCTTTGCGGGGTGCAATGTCTGTGGACACAGCCTGCCCCTCAGGTCTGGGAGGGTGAAATCGGCTGATGGGTGGCCTTAGGGCTCCATCCCAGTGGACAGGAGCAAAGGGAAGGCAGGAGGAACTTCAGGGAAAGCAGCCTCTGTCTAAGGGAGCTGCACGCGGTGGGTGGGTCCCCATGGAGCCCAGGATGTTATTACCTCCATCCCCACACCTCCCTGCTGGCCCAGGACCGCGGGGGGTCCACTGGGGGCAAGCCAGAGGTCTGCCTCCTACTGGCAGAAGCAGCCAGAGGGGATCTCCACCGGGAAGCAGGTCAAGCTAAGCGAGAGGCTCACCTGCAGGCGGGCTGAGGGCTCTCTGCCTGTGGAGAGTGGAAGGGGGCCCGACAGGGCTTAAGAAGAGGGCATGAAAGACGCATAAAAAGGCCAACGGGAGGCCCAGTGCTGTCTTAGGATCTCTCCTCACCTCAGCCGCTTGGTGTAACGAGGTCTCATCTCCAAGCCAGCGCCTAAATGAAAATTCCCCTTGTCCAAGCTCCTTCACAGACAGTTACAGGGGCCGAAGTTAGGGCCTCACACCCTCCTCCATATCTGAGCCTTGACCTGCCTCGTCTCTCTGCCTTCGGCTGGCGACTCTGGGGAACAGAGGCCCGGGGCAGTTCTCTGGCAGAACTAACCCCGTGGCGCTAGCCTTGCTGAGCAGGCAGGCTGTGGAGTCAGAGACCTGGGTGTCATTCTGAACCCCTAACTTAAAAGCCCTGTGCCCCTGGGCAAGTCGCTTCACCTCTCTGAACTTCAGCTTCCTGGAGTGTAAATGGGCCAACATAGCCTAACTCGCACGGTTGTGAGGATCCCGTGGCTACAGCGCAGACCACACCTGGGCTCACGGTCAAGAGCTGACCCTGTCTCCTCCCACTCTGATTGCCCGGGATCCTGGCCGCCTCTGGGCACCCTGTCCATCCACTTTGCCATGGCCTCCAAGTCAACTTGCGGAAAGCTGGACTCATTATTGGTCTCCACACCAGGTCCCTCATGTAACTTACACATTTCCAACCTGAGAATGATGATCATCCCGGACACTGAGGCTAAAAGCTATGAAATCATCTTTGACTTTTTCTCTTGGCTTAAATCCTGCTACCCAACGGTCACCAAGCTTGGGTAAGTCCCTCACCCAAACTCACCCTCATCCTAGACACCCAGACCAGGGTCAAGACCAGACCCTGTCCGTGGCAAGGGCCCTCTGTGTGAGCTCTGGGGTGTGGGTGGGGATGGAGGTGGGGCCCTACCCTCAGGAAACTTCCCTTTAATGCAGAAAGCTGGCTTTTTTAACCTTCTCCATGACATAGGAGGGACACCAACAGAGCTGTCCACAAAGACAGACTGGGAAGGTTACCAGTGGCACTTGGATGAGATGTTAAAAACCAAGGAGTATTGGAATCACTGCAGAGCTGGTGAAGGGCATTCCAGGCTAGGGAACAGCAAACTGTCCATTCAATCATATTTTAAGTGCCTATTGCAGGCAACTCATGTCTAGGAACTAGGACAGAAGACTCTGTTCTCGTGTAGTTTACAAATTCAAACGCAATAAGTACTATAAAGAAAATAAAATATAGCATGAAGGAATATATATAGCAATATATCTAGCAATATAGCAAGAGGGAAGCTTCTCTAAGGAAACATTTCCATTAGGATCCAGAAGATCCTAATGACAAAAAGGAAGCTTGTAAAACTGAAGGGAAGAACATTCTAGGCAAAGAGAATAGCAAGTGCAAAGAAGAAAAGCCTGTCTTCTTCAAGGAACAAAAATACTTTTTACAATCCAGACAGTGTCGTACTGGCATTAGGACAGACACATAGACTAATGGGATAGAAGCAAGAGTCCAGAAACAAACTCATATTTATAGTTAATTGATTTGCAACAAGGGTTCCAAGATTGTTCCATGAGAAAAGAATAATCTTTTTGACAAATGGTCCTGGGGACAACAGAATTATCTATCTGCCAAAGCATGAAGGAGGTCCCCTACCTCACAGCATACACGAAAATTAACTCAAAATATGTAAATGTAAGGCTAAACCTATAAAACTCTTGGAAGAAAACAGGAGAAAATATTCATGACCTGGGATTTGGCAATGATTTCTTAGACATGACACCAAAAGCACAAGCAACAAAAGGAAAACACAGATAAATTAAGCTTCTTCAAAAATTTTTAAAAACTTCTGTACATCAGGGGTGCCAGGTGGCTCAGTTGGTTAAGTGTCTGCCTTCGGCTCAGGTCATGATCTCAGGGTCCTGGGATCGAACCCCATGTCAGGGGGTTTCTCCCTCTTCCTCTGCCCCTCCCCCCTGCTCATGCTCTCTCTCTCTCTCTCTCTCTCTCTCTTAAATAAATAAAATCTTTAAAAAACAAAGACAACAACAAAAAAGTTTTTGTACATCAAAGGACATCATCGAGAAAGTGAAAAGAAAACCTACAGAATAGGAGATGGTATTTATAAATCAAATACTTACAGATTTGAAAAGAATCTAGTTTCCAGAATATATAAAGAACTCTTACAAATCAATAATAAAAAAATAAATAGTCCACCTAAAAGACGGGCAAAAAGTCTGAATAGACATTCCTCCAAAGAAGATCTATAAATGGCCAACAAGCACGTGTAGGGATGTTCAATGTCACTAGCCATCAGGGAAATGCAAATCAAAACCATGATGAGATACCACTTCACACCCGTGAGAATGGTCAGAATTTTTTAAGTGAAGAGTAAAAAGTTTTGTTGATGTGGAGTAATTGGAACTCTCACACTCTGCTGGTAGGAATGTAGAATGGAACAGCTGCATTAGGAAACATCCTGGCAGTTCCTCAAAAATATAAACATAGAATTACCATACAACCCAGCAATTCCACTCCCAGGTATATACCCAGAAGAATTGAAAACAGGTACACAAGTGTTCATAAGAATACTATTCACTGGGTGATGGGCATGAAGGAGGGCACGTGATGTAATGAGCACTGGGGGTTATACACAACTGAGGAATCGCTGAGCTCTACCTCTGAAACTAAAAATACACTGTATGTTAATTAACTGAATTTAATTTTTTTAAAATAAGAGTACTATTCACAGCTGTCTAAAGGTGGAAACAACCCAAATGCCCATCACCTGCTGAACGGATTAAAAAAATGTGGTGTATCTATTCAATGGGATAACAATCAGCCATAGAAAGGAAGAGAGTTCTGATACCAGCTACGATGTAGATGAACCTGGAAAAAACCATGCTAAGTGAAAGACGCGGGCTGCAAAGGGTCAAATATTGTACGATTCCATTTATTTTTTTAAGATTTTATTTTTAAGGAATCTCCACACCCAACACGGGGCTCAAACACACAACTCCAAGATCAAGAGTCTCATGCTCTACCGACTGAGCCAGCCAGGTGCCCCTGTAGGATTCCATTTATATGAAATATCCAGAATAGGTAACTCCATGGAGACAGAAAGTAGATTCATGGTTGCCAGGGGTGGCAGAAGAGGGAAATGGGGAATAACTGCTTAATGGGAGTGAGTTTTCCTTTTAGAGAGATGAAGATGTCTTAGAACAAGAGAGAGGTGGTGGTCACACAACATTGCGAATATATTAAATGCCACCAAACTGTACACTCTTGAATGGTTAATTTTATGTTATATGAATTTCACCTCAACAAAAAGTACATTTTCTGGCAAAATACTTATATTCAGAGTACATAAAGAACGCCTATAAATCAGCAAGAAAAAGATAAACAACCCAACTTTTTAAATGAGCAAAAGACTTGAACATGCTCTTTATAAAAGAAGATATCTGAATGGCCAGTAAGTGCATGAAAAGGTGCTCAACATCTGTAACCAATAGGAAAATGCAACTTAAAACCACAAGGAGATGCCACCAGACACTCAACAGCCTGGCATAGAGTGCTGGTGAGGAGCTGCGGCCACAGGAACTCTCTTCCACGGCTGATAGAAGTGGACTTGGTAGAGTCATTTGGAAGAACTGACTGCAATCTCCACTAAAGCTAAATCTTTGCCTATCTCATGACTCAGTAATTCTACTTTTAGATATTTACCCAAAAGAAATGAGTGCCTGTGTTCACTGAAAGACACATCCATGAACATTCCTATCAGCTTTATTCAGAGTTGCCAGAAACTGGAAACCATCCACATGTCCATCGACAGGGAATGAATAAGTAAATTGTGGTATTGGACCAATACTGAGACAGCCTGGACATCTCTCCCAGAGTGATATTGATCAAAAGAAGCCAGACACAAAAGAATAGATGTGTTTTGATTACATGTATATGAAAGTTCTAGAGGAGGCAAGATTAATCTATGGTGATGGAAATCAGAATGATGTCCTCTCCTGGGGGATGTTGACTGGGAAGGGAGACAAGAGACTTTCCAGGGTAAAGGAAATGCTCTGGACCATTTTTTCTTAAAGATGTATTTATTGATGTATTTATTTATTTAAGAGAGAGAGCACGTGAGCACACAAGCAGTAGGGAGGGGCAGAGGGAAAGGGAGAGAATCCTCCAGTAGACCCCACACTGAACCACAGAGCCCGACGTGGGGCTTGACCCCAGGACCCCGAGATCATGACCTGAGCTGAAATCGAGTCAGACGCTTAACCGACTGAGCCACCCAGGCGTCCCTGCTCTGCACCTTGATCTGGGTGGTGTATACATATACATAAATGGTCCTTGAGCTGTGCCCATGGGGGCTGTGCACTTTTCTGACCGGAGTAATCGTTCTTAGGGGCCCTTCTGAGTGCAGAGTGGAGAGGGGCTGGCAGGGGGCTGAGGTGGCAGTGGGGGGCATGTTGTAACGGGTACATCCGCCCAGCAAGCATCTCCTTGACCTGGCCGGTCAGGCCTGAACCACAGAGTGGACTCAATCGGGGCCTCAGGCAAGAAGGGTCTTGAGGAGCGTTTTCTCCCACCCTGCCCTGGACTAGGTGACGAGACTCAGGGCCAGAGAGGAGGAGGGACTCATCCCACACAGGTGGCAGCAGAACAGGGGAGAAACCAAGTCATGGCCTCCCAGCCTGGTACTCACTGCAGGCAACAGGCCGCTCTCATTCCTGCTCTGTGAGAAGTAATGGGGTGTCCTTTGAAAGTCCTAAGGGGGGACACAGAAGGGCAGGAGAGGGTCATCCTAAGAACTGAAACGTTCAGCATCCAGATGGGAGTGGGTAAGGCATTTCCACCCATCCTCAGCTGGGTAAATGGCTCAAAGGGAGGAAGGAACACAGGCCAGGTGCTCAACACACACCTGGCTCCTTGTAGGACCCAATAAACTGGGTGTCAGGACTGGTAGGAGCGAGCCCTGAGATGTCTGAAGAAGTTTGGGACCCAGTGGGGCCCACACTCCATCATACAGTGGTTCCAGCTCAAGCTGAGAAAGGCCGGGGGATCTTGAGAATGAGCTAGTTCCCTCAGAGGCACAGGAAGAGAAGGGGGTCTGGGGCTGCTGGCGGCTGGATGGGGCAGGCTTTGTGTGGCATGTGCGCTCTGACTAGCTCCCAGACCTGAGGCTTCTAGAGGAGGGACCCACTTCTGAGGCGCCCGCCCCTGCCAGGCCCTCCCTCACTGTCGACAGCCAGACTCTCAGGCCCAGAAGTGGGGGGAAAGAAAAGGGAGGGCAGGGATAAGACGGGAGCACCCGGAGTTTGGGTCCCCACCCTCCCTCGAGGTCTCTTCCCCCAGCGAGGAAGAGGCTCTATCTGGGAGTGAGTCTCGGCTGTTAAAAATAACCTGCCTTTCCATCATCCTGATAGCCGTACTCTGGGACAGCATGTTCCAAGGCCCAAGCTGCTCTCTGGGGACTGGAGCAACAGGGCAAGAAGGGCCGTGCCCAGGCCAGGAGAGCATGCCCAGAGGCTGGCGCCCCACAGGCCTGACTCCGTTCAGGCTCCCGGGCCACATCAGTCTTCCTACTCCTGCCCAAGATCCTGGGGTGCTGGGTCTAGTGGCGACAACCCTGGGGGTGCTCGTGGGGTGCTTTGGTTGCCTCGGAGGCCCGCGAGAAGCTGTAGGATTCGGGGGCCTCTCCTGGTGACCCAGAACTCTCCCTCTCTTGCATGGAACCCCGCAAAGAAGAGGATGCTGCCAACCCATGTGGCTTCCTCCTTGGATTCCCAAAAACATCCCTGGCTGGGCCCAGAGGGAACTTTGCAGAGGATCAGGGAGGAGAAGGAGGGACTTGTATGCATGGGAAGCCCATGTCCTGTCCCTGTCTCCTGTGGCCTCTGCCCTGCGGGAGAGGAAGAGGGTGGCAACAGCACTCAGGGTTCAGAGCCCAGGCCCCCTGGAAACAGAAAGACCTGGGTTCAAATCCTGCCAGAGCTCTGATCACAGAGTGACCTTGCACAAGTTACCTCCCCTCTCCATGGCCTGACTCCCTCACTGGTAAAACAGACGCCCAAGGCCCCAGCTTGGAGGGTTGCTGTGTGGGCTACGTGAGTTCCAGCTCTTACTAAATGCACAGTGCCTGACCCACAGCGAGCACTCCTTCAATGGTATTCTTACGGCGCCACGGTTAAGGGCATTGCTGTGGAAGGGAATTTCAAATCCAGCCTCCTCTTCCGACCAGCTGTGCGGCCTTGAGCAACTTGCTTGACTCCTCTGATCTTTCATTTCCTGCCTTGGACAACGGAATAATACCTCTTACCTCCTGGGGCTGTTGCAAGGCTCCTTACACTGATGCCCTTATGAAGTGCTGAGCGTGCAGTGGGCACTCCGTAAGTGTGCAAGTCCCCAGTCAGCCAGCATTTGAGCTGGAGCCCCAGAGAGGGACAAAGGCAGGGGTTGGGGGAGGCAGGGGAGGAGTAAGGACAGCTCCTTTGGCCCACCCTTGTTCAGAAGCAGATGGAAGCTGTCCTAGCCACACACCTCAGAGGCTGGAGGTTCTTGGGGCATGCCTGACCTGGGCTCACCTCTGCCTGGACCGCACAGCCCCAGAGGCTTCCCGAGGCCCCGCAGATCAGACCCAGCCCAGACAGCAGGCCCCTGTCCCCACCCGCCTTCATGCTATCCCACTGCACTCAACGGTAGGGGGGAGAAGGAGGGACAGAGACAAGAGACAGGCAGAGCGAAGGAGACAGAGGGAAACCAAGAAAGAGGCCAGGATTCAGGAAAAGGAAAGAGAAGGGGAGAAGGAAGGAGAGCCGAGAGGAAATGAGGGAGGAGGGAGGCCTGTAGTCACAAAGTGAGGCCAAAAACAAAAGTAATAGAAAAATTCTGGAAATTTAGAAAACAGGAGTGACCTCTCTAAAAGGACAAAATGGGAGGGAGGGAGAGAGGGGACCAGCTGGGGAACCCCAAGGCGGGGGGGGGGCCCTTCAGGGACAGTGATGGAGCTCAAGGAGCTGGAGACAGCCTGACTCCCCTGCAAACGGGGCTTTTACCTAAGGACGGGTAATATGTTGTCATGACAACAGATGTAGCATTTAGGGTGATTACTGATGAATAACAGAGAGAAGAGGTGGCAGGCAGTCCTCGCTGGTGCTGCAGCCCAGAGAGGAGGGGGGGTCGTGGAGGCAGCCCCAGGGCCCCCTCTGCCGCGGCCCCATCCCAGACCCTTACCTCAGGCTTCGCCTAGCCAAGACCTTGCCAGTCCAAAAGTCTGCCCCGGGGCCGACCTTCTGAGCTACACCCACGTCCCTAGGTTACCCAGGCCTGCCAGCAAACACAGGTACGGTCTCTGTGACAAACATTTCCACTCAACTTTCTCCGCGACCCTCGGAGTGCGGTACAGCAGGGACCTCATATTACAGATGACAATACAAGACTCAGAAGTTGAGAAACTTCTCTGAAGTCACATAGCAAATAAGCCAGCATCCGAACCCAGCGTTGCTTCTCTGCACAGCCGCTCCCCAGAAGGTTCCTGGGGCCCAGGCTGATCCTGGGCTGGCCTAGAAACAGGCTATTCCTGAGCACCTCACCACCCGCACCTGCTGGAAAGGGCCCGAGACAGCATTTGTGGGCGAGAAGAAGGGGAGGGGGCGTGTTACGGAAAATGTTCAATGCCTCTGGCTCTCTGCAGACGTCGCATGTCATCTGGAGATCATTCTTTCTATTCTATAGCTGAGAAAACAGGCTCAGGGAGAAGTGACTTGCCCAAGGAGCCCGCTTGCCCTGTTTATGAGCAGCTGTCTGTGCTGGGGCTGTTTCAGGCCTGATCGAGCTGGTGGCAGGGTGGCCCAGCGAATCACGGGGTACCCCAGGATTTGGGGACTGCAGGAGCTTGCAGGGTGACTGCAGGGCCTGGACTCTGATGGTCAGGGGTCCTGAGTCCGAGCGCTTGGGGAAGCTCACAGGCCGAGGCTCCCATGAAGCTCCCTGCAGCCCAGGGCCGCCCCCACCAGGAAGCCCGTGAAGTCCACAGCTGCACTTGCTGTTTCTGTCCTCCAGGCCATTGGCCTCCCATCCACAGAGCCCCCAGACAGATGTCTACCTCAGGGCTACCAGGCCGAGGTGGGGGTGGGACACCCCAGCTCCCAGAGCTCACCCAGGTCAGGGGAGGGAGTGCCCTAGGCCTAGCCAGGCCATGCAAGGCAGCCGGAAGTGCATGCTTGGCCTCGGCAGGAGGGCATGTTTGTTAGCAATCCGGCTCTGGGAGGATGAGGCTCTGGCCTTTCACATGCCTTCAGGGCTCCATGCCGCAGGCCCAGAGCTCTGCCTGGCTGGCGTCAGGGTGACAGCAGGGGCCCTCTTAATACCCCCAGGCCCCTCCTGAGGGGGACTTCCTCAAGGATGAGACCCAGATCAGGGCCTCCCTACAACAACCCCCAGAAACTGGAAAGGCTAGCCAGGGCGGGAGCATGACCCAGCTGGGAGGGGAGAGGGCCAAGGGGCTGGGGGCTTCCAGAGAATCTGGGCTGCCTGCCACTGGGGAGTAGGGCTGTTGGCGGGTAAGAAGGATGCACATGCACGTGCCTGTGAGTGTGTGTGTGGGGGGGTGTCACTAATGGCATGGAGCTGCAGTTGGTGAAGCAGGACGGAGGATTTTGAGCCCTTCTAGAGAATTTATCAACGGACTTGATAAAACAAAGAGGAGGAGGCATCAAGAAGAGGAAATAAAGCAGACGGACAGCCCTGCATGGGGGTCCCTCCTGCAAGCTGCTTGTCACCCATGGACCCTTCACCCATGGACCCTTCATGACCCTTGTCACCCTGGATGCAGGCCTGTCCCTGTAGCTGCAGGTGGCACAGGGCCCGAGCCCAGCCCCTCCTGAGGACCTCACTGCCCTCTCACACTGCCCAGGCCAACTGTGACCGCACAGGGGTGCATATAAACGTCGACAGGCATTCGGCGGAGCAAGGGTAGCCCTGCACTGAGGCTCAAGGACAGCGGAGTGGATCGGGACCTCTGGGTGGTCAGGGTTCACCCCAAAAGGGCTGTTCTGTGTGAGGACAGGAAGGAGGGTGGAAGGAAAGCAGGCTGCCCTGGTCACAGGCTGGATCCGGACCAAGTCTAGCAGAGCTGGTGCCAGGGGTAGGCACGGAGGCCGGGGCAGACAGAGAGCAACCCGCGCCTGCTGAGGCCCACCCAGGCCAGAGGTCAGGATGCCCGGGACCGGGACAAGAGGGGCTGTGTCCGTGTCACCCCGATGCGCTCTGCAGCCCAGATGAGAGATGAGGTCCCCACGGGCCTTTGTCCCAGAGGCAGGGGCAGAGGGGACAGGGCCCACCATGTTTACCCTGGCATCCAAAAAGCCACTCCCCACCTCTGGAGTGCAGGGTGGAGGGGAAGGCGTATCGCCAACAAGCCGTGCCCCCAAGGTGTCTGGAAGCCTGGCAGGTGGGCTAAGGTGGGTGTCGTGTAAACCCTGACGATCGTGGGGTAGTTTGTGTCAGCCTGCCCTCGCACCTCCCCCACCATAGCTACAGGCCTGTTAGCACACCTGCAGGGTGGGCTTTTCCCCACCATATGCCCTCACGCTGCCCCTTCTTCCAAGGGCCATGTGGGCGGTTGTGCCATACCCGGGCTGATGCCCCCTGCAGAAGTCCCCCGCAGGCTGCCCTGGCTCTGGGGTGGCTCCAGGCGAAGCCAGTTCTGTGACTGGGACAAGTCCCTAAACTACCTGGGCCCGTTTTCTGCATGTGCAGAATAGAAGGGTAGAAATGAAATTTGATGCACAGGGTTTATTCTCTTCCTCCCAACAGGGTCTTTATGACCTGGTCCCTTTTGCCTTTACCCGCAGACTTCCCACCTCCTGCCTGCCGCTGACAAAGAGTCTCAAAGGAGTGCACGGGAAATGGGGTCCTTGGCATGTAGCCAGGAGTCTGGGGACGCCCGCAGGTCCGTGGAGACCAGTGCCCCTCACCCAAGCCCAGGGAGCAGCAGCCTGAGAGACTTCAGGCCAGAGAGAAGAAAAGAAACAAACAAGTTTGTTGGCCGCCTTCAGCTGTGACTGTCCCTTCCCCTTTGCCTCCGCCTCCTGACACTCAGCATTCTTCCCCACTTCCTGGAGCCAGGAGACCCTGACATCCCAACTTATTTTTAGTCCATTGCCTCCGGAGCAGGGCTGCTGGCCCTGGGCCTCATCCCACCCTGTCCCCTGCCCCTGGGGGGGCAGCCCAGGGCCAGAAGGCACCTCAGATCTTGAGCAAACCCACACCCAAGCCATAGTGGGGACAGTATGGCCCCCCCCTTGCTCCCCCTCCCACTCCCCTCCTGCCTGAGACACCAGCCACCAGTCCTCTGCAGAGGCAGCCCTCCCACAGGCCTCCCTCCTGCTTCCTGCCCTCCCCAGGCCCCCACCCTGCCTTCCCTCCGGGAGTATTAAGTGTTCTGCCGCTGCCCTCCATTCCCAGTGCTCTGTAACCTTGGTGCTGGGGGCCCTTCCTTGCCCCCCTGGATCCCCCAACAGGCCCCCCACCTCGCCCCTAGGTGTTGTCTCTCTCTCTCAGACACAGGGTTCTCCCCTCTGCTTATCATGGACCGGCTGTCCATCCCATGACCACAGTCAAGATGGGCATGGGGCAGAGAGTGGGGTGTGGAGGGCATCATGGTGGGGGGGGCAATCTCTACCCGCCTCTACAGTCCCCAGCAATCCGCCTGGACCCCAGACTTTCACATGCTGCCCGGCCAAACCAAAGCTATGCTGGGGGGGACTCACAGCCCACACGGCCCCACCCAAACAGCAACCAACACCTGTTACTGCTCAAGACCATCTCTTGAGGCTCTAATTCCCACCCTCTTTCTTGTCCACACTTCCTCCCTCCCTGGAAGGAGCTCTTATAAATATGGTTTTCTGCCCCTCGCCACATTTCCAGGGATATTTTAACAGCCCTGGAGATTGGTGTCCGGGCAGCTAGCCATTTTGACTATGTGTCGGGCACGGTCAGGCCTGGGACACACAGTGGACCGGACAGTTAATGATCGCACCCCGCACGGAGCTTACATTCTAGTAGGGAATGAAGACAGGGAGCAGACAGGTAAGTGGAATATCCAGCATGCTAGCTGGTCATAAGTGCTGAGAAAACTTACAGCAGGAAAGGGGCGTATTAGGTCAGGGAGGGGCCGGGGGAGGCTCAGGGGGTCCTGATGCACCCTGAGGGGTGGGGGCTACGGGGTGGCCTCCCGCTCTGCAGGTGGAGGGAAATCGGGCTCAGAGTCCACTCCTAGAACACAGGGAGCAACAACGTTTGCTCCAACCGGGTGATCAGACTCACAAGCAGCATAACAGGCCGTTCAACTGTGTGGGCTGGGTGGTTCTTGAACATCCTTGCCTTGCTTTACACACTCTCAAGAGAAGCAGACCTGCTAGTGCCCCTGCACCCCATTTCCCCTCTTCCTGCCCAGCTCTGGCTCCGATCAAGGTGTGCCGGCCCAAGGAGCCCCCACTCTCATCCAATCCGCCATGCTGCCTAGCCCCGTTCCCTCTGCTGGCAGCTGCGTTTCCACTTGCAACCTTCTCAGACTCTCTGGGGTTCTCCTGGGCACTGACACCTGTCCCCTGGGAACCCCTGCTACAGCCTAGGGGTCTCCAGAGACAGCCCTCCTTACCACCCCCAGTGGCTCCCCTGCCATCAGGCTGGGCAGCCCTTGCCCCCACGCCCGCCAAGGCCAAGGTCAGGATTCTCCCTAGCCCCAGGGGACAAATAGCTTTCATCTTGCACAGCAGCTGCCACTGTTTGAGGAGGCCTGCCCAGCACTGCCTGCAGCCTTGTCTCAGCTCACAGAGTCCAGGGATCCCGTCCTGATGTCCGTCATGAGCACAGCAGTAAAGGGGTAGGCGCGCACGTGGGACGTTTGACACATCGGCCCGAAAACCTTCTCTTCCCAGCTACACGCTGGAGAGAGCCTGGCAGAAGCTCTTGGAGGGAGAGGCTTTGGAGCCCCTGGAAGGAAGGGGTGAGGGAAGGTGGGAAGAACAGACTCCCTGCACCAGATGGGGCCATCTTCCTGGCCACAGAGCCTACCCTCCTTCCATCAGGCCGCTGAGCAGTGACTCAGGGGACACCGGGGGACAAGGGGTTCTGCTAGCTGACCTTGGAGAGGACCTGGGCTTTGAGAGGAGTAATCATACGGGCTCTGCCCACTCACGGGGACCAACTCTGCCCCCCTCACTCTACCAGGACATTTTCCAGCACCTCTACCCCTCAGCACCCCTCTCCAATCTCAATGTAGTTGTCACCCCATTTCAAATGGGGGAAACTGAGGCACAGGGAGGTTTCATGGTCTGCCTGAGACCACATAGCAGCCCACTGATAACGAAGCCAGGTTTGACTGCAAAGTCAGTACCCTTTCCATGCTGCCACTGGGATGGCCCAACCATGCACACTCTCTACCTGTCCCCTCTCTGTTCAGCCCTGTGGATTCTTCCACACTCCTGGACAGGTCCCTGCCACCACCTCCTAGGATGTCCTGGTGCTTCCCTAGCTCTGTGGGACAGTTTTCCCGCCCCTAGCTCCGCCAAGACCAGGATGGAATCTTCCAACAGAATTTCTCTAGGAAACGATGGAAAACAAAACAAAACAGAACAACTAAACCCCAAATTGGAGACACACTCCCAGAGTGCAGGGTCCCCGGCCTTAGGTGACTAAGGCCAAAGCTGCCCCAGTTTGCTGGGAAAACCCACTCAATGAACAATGTTTCCTGGTATCTGCTCCGAGCCGGGCTGTGAGGGGAGCAAAGGTACCAACAGGGCAGCCGAGTCTCTGCCCTTGTCCTCCGTCATCTGGGAAGGCGAGAGGCGCCAGCACCACAGCTGGGGCAAAAGTGGGGTTCCTTTCAGGGGCCGCATCTCTCTGTGTCATTCTAGTCCAGGAGCCTCTGGGAGCATGGTTTCCCCAGGAGCCCTTTCCTGCTTGGTCCAGGGGACCTCACCCACATTCCTTCCCCTTCCCTGCCTTACTTTAGACCCAACACGGACCAAGGGCTGCCGTCTGCCACCCCATACGCACATGTCCACTCCCCCCCTCCCACCAGCTCCCGACCTGCCACGGAGGGATGCCTTCCGAGGTGGCCCTTCTGAAGTTCACGCCCCCAAGATTTCCCCGGGGATGCAGGCGTCCAGAGCAGGACAGGGAGGTGGCTGAGGGTACGTTACGTGAGCCTGCGATAGCAAGGGGTTGGAGGCCATAGGCTCCCGCAGAGGAGGGAGCCTGGCGGGCGGGAGGGGGGAGCTGCTTCCGGAAAATGTGGAGGTAGAAAAAAGCAGGGGTAGGTTGGGGACAGGAGGCCACTGACTGACTGGGCCCCCCTCCTCCCTCTGCCCCTGCCCAGTGGTTCTTTGGGGCAGAACCCAGGACATCATTGGAACAAGCTCCAGTCCAACTCCTTCATCTGACAATGAGGAATTTGAAGCCCAGAGAGGTAAAGGGATTTGCCCAAGGTCACTGAGCAATCTGATGGCCCTACTGGGACCATGACCCGAGCCTCTGGCCCCTGGTCAATGCTTCTGCAAGAGCCGAGGAAATCCTTGAAACAGTCACCAGTCCTGCACCCACCCTAACTCCAGCTGCCAGGCCAGCATGGGGTGGAGAGGCCATAGCCTGCCCAGATTTGTAGCCGGGACAGCGTGTCACAGTGGCGCCGGGGGACAGACCGAGAGCACCCAGGGACCACGTGGAGCCTGCTGCCTGGGGCTTCCCCCCCCACAGCCCCCTCCCACACCGGGAGGGAGGGCTGGGTTTAACCCTCACTCCCCCCACTTCAGTGTCCAGGGACCCCAGCAGCAGGCTCAGGCAGCCTCCCACGCTCCCTCTGTCCCAGCTGCAGCCAGCCTCGGGTGGGAACGGGGACACGGGGACACCTGGGCTCCACACCCCATGGCCCAGCCCTCTTCCCTCCTGAAGCAGCCCAGGTCCCCATGGGAGCAGAGGCAGTGGCATCCCATCTGAGCCTTGGCTGCTCCGAGATTGGAGGGCCCACCCCCAGCCCCAGAAGGGATCTGCACCCCCCCACCCAGGGAAATCGAAGGTCAGGACCCTCGCCCACCCTGGGGCTGGGGCCCAGCACCTCCCCGCCTGCTGGAGCACCGGGGACCCCAGAGGGCTGCAGCCGGGCCAGAAAGAGCCCCAACTTGCCAGGAAGGGAAGCTCTTTTTTAGCCTCTCGTAGGTTCTGGTCCCCTTGCAACCACAATTGTCCATGGAGCCTGCAGGCCCCATGAAGAGCCAGGACTATCCCCAAGGGGGGAGGCAGGAGGCAGAGGGGACACTCAGGGAAGGGGGACCCAGCCTCGAAGGACCCAGAGGTGGGAAGGGCCAGGAGAGGGGAGGAGAGGAACGGAAGAGGGGACGAGAGCGGGGAAGAGGGGTAGAATCCCAGGGGGAGAGGATGGGTATTAAGAGGGGGGGCGCTCTTCCTTTGAAATCACTGCTAATCAATAGATGGCCACAAGGCCAAGCCAAGGGCAGGAGCCTTTGGCCAAAGGCCAAGGGAGGGTGTGAGAAGATCAGAGCCAGCGAGCCCTGGGGAGGGTGCAAGCTGACATCCAGGCTCCTTCCAGCTCTGGCGTGCTGACAGCAGCCTTCCCCACGCCGGACGGAAGGACAGACAGATGCAGGAGCACGAAAAATCCCAGAATCTAATTTTAGCTGAGTGCTCCCGCCTCCCCTGCTAACAGTGAACAGAGCTTCCCACCCCTGCCCAGCTCCCGCTCTAACGGAGGTACCAGCAGGCCAGGAGATAACCCCCCCACCCCGAAGCCGTGGGGTCTCTGTAGGGGCGGCCCTCCAGCTAGCACAGGGCAGGGGCTTTGCTGGGCTGGGAGGGCCCCAGGCCTGCTCCCCCATTGTTGAGGAGGCAGATGCTGAGGCCAGATAGTGACACAGTTGAGATTAAACTGGGTGGGTTGGTATCCTGGCTCTGGATGACCTCAGGCAAGACGCTCAATCTCCCTCGGCCTCAGTTTCCTCTCCTATAAAATGGGAATAGTCATCGCTCTAATCTCAGATGATGCATGTCAGGCACTAGTCCTGATGACTCACAACTGTCATTATTCCTCTGCCACCCCCCCATCTCAGAGGGCCCCAAACTGATCGGTCACCCCAGACCCAGCCTGCCTCTGCACTAAGGCACAAAGGTGAAGAAAACACAGCCCTAAGCCTGCCCAAAAGCCTGACCCTAACAACAGTGGATTAATTCCAGGAACCTCCGAATCTGGACCTTCCAGAAAGCCGGGGCTACGGCAGAGATGGAACCGCAAGCTAGGGAACCCTAGAGACCACGGGGTCAACGCCTCGTGGGCAGGCAGGGACACTGAGGCCCCAAGAAGGACCCAGCCCTGCTCAGGGGCAGCTGGACAAAAGATGGCAGAAGCAAAGCATGACCCCCGGCCTCCCTGCCACGTCCCCACTGTGGTTTCCACTCGCACCGAGTCCCACACCAGCCTAGCCATTCCCAGCGACCACTCCTGGCCAGCACCAGGGAAGCCAAAGGTTGCCCAGGACCAGCTCCACCTGGGCAGATGCCTTCCTAGGCCCAGCCAGCCGCAACCCCATTTGCACGGTCTCTCATCCGGTTCTCAGCACCACCTCCCAAACACAGAGACGAGGAGGGGGAGACGCAGGGGCCTAATGAACTCACAAGCACCCTCCACCTGGAGTCTTGGCAGCAGGTCAGCCAGCCCTCCTGGCACAGGTATCTTTTGAGCAGGTGGGCCGGGGGGGGGGGCTCCCCGCAGCAATGCCCCCAGAGGAACTCCCAGCAGCCCCGAATTTCTCAGCAGCTGGTCTGAGGCAGGAGGTAGGACTGTACTCCCTTTCAAGGGTATCCCCTGTGCTCAAAGGACCCAGATTCTTACGCCGCGAGTGAAACGGGAGGGGAGACGTCTTCCTAAGCCATCCATCCCACCTCTTCTTTAACTGTCTTCTTTACTGGTCCCTCCCTTTGTCAGGGATGTCCTAAGACAGAAGAAGCTAGACGGGTCTCCAGAAGGTAGAAGTGCCCTGCCCCGACAGCTCGCATGCAGCTGGTGAACTGCCAAGAATCCATGCCGCCTCCCGTCCCCCACCCTCACCCCCAAGGTGTTGGGGGATTACTCCTGGGAGGAGGCGTGCAATCCCCCCACCCCCCTCTCTGCTGCTCTGAGCCCACCTCTTGGACCCACTAACCCTCAGATGGGCTCAGGGTGAAATCCAGAGTAGGTGCTACTCACACAGAACAGCAGGAATGGGGTGTGAGAGGAGGAGAAGACAGCCTGGGAGCCAGGGGTCCCGGGGTCCAGCTCCAGCTGCACCACCTATGAGCTGTGTGACCATGGACAGGCCCCCCAGGGCTCTGCTCCTCAGGCTCTTCATCTGAGAACTGAACAAAGTAGCAAAATGGGGACAAGCCAGGCACAGGCCCTCGCACACAGCAGGCTGTCCCAGATGTTTCCTGAATGTGGACCTGTTTTTCCTTAAGTCTGGAAAAAATCCCTTCGGTAGGAAGGTGTGGGATGGTGGGCACAGTGACGGACAACCTGCCTTCTAGACCAGCTCTGCCACCGGCTGGCTGAGGGGGGGCCCAAGGCAAGTCAATTCTCTCTGGGCTTCAGTCACTTCTTCAATAAACTTTGGGGTTTGGACTGAGCTGTCAGGAATGGAAAACCTGTGGAGCCCAGACCATCACTTACATATTCTGTGGCAGTGACAGACATGATTGGTCTGTCACCGCACCGCCGCCTACTGAGCCCAGCCGGGCTCAGTTTCGGGGTCCCCCACCGGCCAGCACCCCCGAACGAGAGCTGGAGCGAGAGACAGAAGCACAATTCCTCTACACCTGAATTTTGAAGCTTTGCGAGTCAGGGACCCAGCTGGGTGACCTTGAGCCTCAGTTTCCGCTTTGGCAAAATGGCTACACCTAGCAAGACTGTGAGGATTAAGTAAGATAACGTATTCACTGTTGGTACTCAGCCGCGGTAACTCTGTCACTGTCTCCAGAGGCTGGGCAGGGAGCCCTTTCCCCAGGCCCGTGGGCCCGCCCCTCACAGACCCTCGGGCAACACAGTGCGTCCCGTCCTGTAGAAAGAGTGTGGGCCTGGGGCACCTCTGGCAAGTCAGTACACCTTTCTGAGCCTCAGTTTCCCCTGGACAAAATGGGCTGATACTTCTTTTACACAGTGGGCATGAGGATTAAACAAAGTAATCAGACAAAGTGCCAGAAAAGTGATCGGTTCAGTAAACAGGAACAAATGAGCTACTTTAATCCACCCTCCTCAGGCCTCAGGACCTTGGCACTGGAAAGCCAGGCTGGTAGAAATTGCTGGGAGCTCCTCAGGGCAGGGTGTGGCTCTCTCATCAAGTCCTCCGTGAAGCCGCATGTCCCAGGAGTCTCCATTGGTTGCCCATGGCGGAAGCCGCAGCCCGGCCCGGGGAAATGTGAATCCTGGATATGGTAGATGGCCTCCCACCACCCGACCCCGGGACCTCACCGCTCCTCCCTCTGCCCTTCCCTCCCAGGCCTCACCCCTCCCTGGAGCCTCCCCTGCCCTCCGAACCAGGCCACACTGGCTCAGGCCCCAGAGGCTACCCTCACTGAGGCGGGACCGGATGCCTTGGAGGCCTCATCTGGGAAATGAGATTGATAGGAGTGACATCCACAGGTCGTCCAACTCTGGTGTTCGGGACTGAATCTCAGTGTGGGAGAGCCCAAAGCAGAGCATTCTGGTCCACTCTCCTGCCCTCCCCGAAGGCAGCCGCTGAAAACACTCTGCAGAGTTACCGTCCTCCTGCCCCCCTGGGGGTGCTGTCCAACGACCTCCTCTGGCCCTCAGCTGCTGCACCTGACCACAAGGCTGACTCTCCAACTGTCACAAATCCACCAAACGCACCCTTTGCCCATGCTGTCCCCTGCCTGAAACACCTTTCTTATCTTGCTTCTTGGTATACTCCGCCTCTTCCCCCAAGACCCAGCCCCAAGGCCCCCTCCTCTGGGAAGCCCTCCTTCTCTTTCCTTGCCAGGCGGCCAATCTCAGGCTTCTCTGGCCATTCTCTTCCCATTGGCTTGCAATGATAAGGGATGCTGAGTGGACAAACCAGGTGTGCAGGTGGGTAGGTACTGGGCAGCCACGCCTAGGGCAGGAAAGGGCAACCGGCCCCGGGAGGGAGCCCATGCTTAGAGATACTATCCGAGTAGCTGAGAAATAATTACTCCTGGCAGCCTTTGGGCAACAAGGACACAGCTCGTTTATTACAAAATATCTTTTATTGATAAAATAGCTCAGACTTTAAAAAAAACAACAACAAAAACACCTGCATATCACAAGGGGCCCACAGGCAACCACAATAGCAGGAGTCCCATGGGACACACACAAGACCAGTCAGCAGATGTCACAAGTCAGCCCCTCCCCCAGGCCCAGCCTCCACAGCCTCGCCCCAAGGCTGTGCCCTTGCCTCACCCCGAGACTGAGGAAGGAGCTAGACAGCCCCTCTCCCCAGGCGGGACTCTCTTTGGTCCCCTCCATTCTCTCCACCCCCAGAAAACTCTCTCAGCACCTCTCCAGATCTGGCCAGGCCCATCAGAGTGCCGACAGTGCCTGGGCTGCTCAGCCCCAGTCCCACGCTAGCTGCTCACTGACTGGTGCTCCTTGGAGAAGAATGGGAAGCGTCCTCCAAATGCTCCCAAGTGTTCTGGGTGCCAGGTCCTGGGGATGGGGAGACGACCAGGAGGGGGAGGCCCCTGGAGCCCCATCAGTGGGATGAAGCAATGTGGCTGGGGCAGAGATGGCCAGCCGGCCCCCACCCCATCTTGGGTAGGGTCGCTTATACATCACAGGGACCCACTGGGGACTTGGAGACCTCCTGCAGGAGTCCACAGGGCCCTCACTCACCTGTTCTGGCTGCAGCACCCTACCTGGGGTTTCTGTCACCCACCCCAGGCTCTCATCCCAGACTGCTCCCATGGTGTGGGTATTTTTAGCCATCTTGGGAAAACAATTAACCTGCTCGATGACAAAAGACTTTTCCCCCACTGGGGGGCCCAAGCCCCTGAAAACCCCATTGGTGTTGTGGGTGAAATGTCAAGAAGTTGTCATGGAGCATAATAACTAAACCCTTGCCGGCGCAAGAACACGTTCTCGAAGAAATCCTTTGACTGAAAGAGTGGTTCTCTCTACCATTCCCCACGTCCAGTCTGGGGTAAGAATTCACACACCCCAGGCACAGAACAAAAGTCTACAGGAAGACAGGTGGTGGTAAACACAGAGAAAGGGGATTTTTATATCACCAAATAATCACATTTTCTGGTTCTCTAGTGTGTTCCCCCACGGAGCTCAAAGCTTTCTGCAAAGCCTCTCATCTCCCAGCAGCAAGTGCCCGGGGTTTTTGCAGGGGGTGAATGCTAGTGATCAGGGATCTCCCGTCAGGCAGAGGCCAGGCCTCCAGACCACCCCACCAAGGCGAGGCGTCCACTGGCACACACGCACCTCCCAGAGGGGTGCCGGGTGAGAAAAATGATTCCAGAAAACGTTCTGGCTTTTAAAGGAGCTACAGATCCCCCAAAAAGTAGGTAGAAAGGGGAGAAGGCCCCAGAAGCAGCGTCAGACCATAAGCCCCCCACCCAGTGCCAGATGGGGACCCCGGGCATCCAGCGTGGGTCCCTCAGTTCTGCCTCCTCCTCAGTGGCAGGTGCTCTGGGGAAAAATGGAAGGCTGGCTTCCTGCTCTTAACCCGGGGAAGATGAGAAAGAAACCACCACAAACAAGTGACCAGCCAGGGAACACAGAGTCCTGAAGGAAAGCCCACCCATTGCCTTGCCGGGGTCTGGGGTCCTGGGAGGGAAGGGCTCTATCCTGGCTGGCTTTGGAGGCTTCAAATGGACCCCCAGTGAACAGCACCCCTGCCCCTACCCCTCCAGGGGGGCTCCCAAGGGGAGGCCTGCAGGCCCCAGGCAGGAACCAGAAAGCCCCAGGGAGGTGGCCACAGAAAGCAGGGCAGGAATCGGGGTGGCCCTGGTGCCACCTGGCACCAAGCCCACATGGGCGGCGGGCAGGTGGCTCACCATGCCGTCTGGGTCCACTGGCGGCAAAGGATCCTTCGGAAGGCACGGCGAAAGTCCTGGTTGAAGATGGTATAGATGACGGGGTTCAGCGAGCTGTTACAGTAGCCAATCCAGAAGAAGAACTGAAAGAGGCCGTGGGGCACCTTGCAGTGCTGTGGGCAGATGGCTCCCAGGCTGTAGCTGAAGAAGAAGGGGAACCAGCAGAGCACAAAAACGCCAATGACCACGGCCAGCACGAAGGTGAACCGCTTCTCCCGAGTCAGCTGCGCCCGCCGCCGCCACCACTGCCCACTCGCGGTGCCCACACCCCTGCCCAGGAGCACCTGGCCCCGTAGGGTTGCCAGCACCCGGGAACCCTGTGGCTGCTGCACGGGTGGGCTGCAGGCTGCCGCAGGAGGCGCTGGTAAGGCCTGAGGCTCACACTCTTCCTCCTCCTCCTCTTCAGCTTCCTCCTCTGGAGATGCCCCACACACACCTTCCTTCTGACTCTGGCCTGAGTTGGGAAGGGCTGACCAGCTGGGTGGCAAGGCAGGGGTCCCAGGATCTTCAGGGGTATCCCCCCCCTCCTTCTCCCCCGTAGGCTTAGAGTGTCCGTTGGCCTCCTCAGAAGCAGCCGGAGAGGCCAAGGTTGGCAGTTTGGTTGACGTTCCCGTAGGGACTGAGCGGGGCTGCTTAGACTCACCCGCGCCAGGGCCCGCCTTGGCCCCGGGACCTCTGCGGTGGCTGCGTTTGGCGATCAGGTAGATGCGCAGGTAGACAAGGATCATGATGAGGCAGGGTGCAAAGAAGGACCCGATGCTAGAGGCCAGGATGTACCAGGCCTCTTGGTTGAGTTTGCACTGGGGGCGCCCGCGGGGCTGGGGCCCCTGGTCGCCCTTGTAGATGAGCGGCGGCAGGGAGATGACGGCTGCGATGAGCCACACGGTGAGGATGATGCACTTGATGCGGCGCGGGGTGCGCTTGGAGTTGTACTCGAGCGCGCGACTCACAGCCCAGTAGCGGTCCAGGCTGATGGCACACAGGTGCACGATGGACGAGGTACAGAAGAGCACGTCGAGCGCCAAGTACACCTCGCACCACGTGCGCCGGAAGTACCAGTAGCCCAGCAGCTCGTTGGCCAGCGAGAAAGGGATGATGAGCGTGGCCACCAAGATGTCGGCAGCGGCCAGCGACACCAGGAACAGGTTCTGCGGGGCGCGCAGCGAGCGGCTCGTCAGCACGGCCAAGATGACCAGCGCGTTGCCGAAGATGGTGAAGAGGATGAGGAACGTGATGACCGCCGCGATGGCCGCGGTGGCCTGCACCGAGTAGGGCTCCTGGTGGTCCATGGCGGAGTGGGACGCGGCCGGAGGGGTCGCTGCTCTCCCAGCGCCTGCTCAGCCGGCGACAGCACCGTCCCACCCTGCTAGCCTAGACGGGAGGATCGACCCCCTGGCGGCGCAGAAGGCGCTGGAGCCCCATGGCCAGGCCGAACGGGGCCTAGGAGATCGAGGGGTGCCTGGGGCCAGCCACTGCCCTCCTACATCCTCTTCCACCTGCCCCCGGCGCCCCTGCCGTCCTCCCCGGAGAAGTTTTCCAAGTTGTCCCGCTGCCGTCGCCGCCCCGCCCGGGACCGGGGGAAAGTTGCGCCCTCCCGCTCCGAGGCTGCTGGACGCACGCTGGGGCGCGGGGCTCGGCGGGCCGGGCGGGGGGCGCGCCACCGGTTGTGGGAGGCGGCGCAGAGGCCGAGGCGCCCGCTCCGCTCGCTGGCTCTAGCTGGGAGCCGCGCCTGCAGGCAGCCGGCCGCCGCAGGGGAATGGGAGGAGAGCGAGCGCGCTGGAGGAGGGAGGAGACTGGAGGCGGGAGCAGGAGGAGCGGAGGGAGGTGGGGCGGGCGGGCGGGCGGGCTGACAAGAGGACGGGTGGAAGGTGCGCCTGGCGGGTGGACTCGCCGGCCGTAGCCTCCCCGCAGCCCGGGGCCTCCGCCCTGGAGCCCCTACCCCTTTTCCTCCCGGCCTCCGCGCCACGGGAGGGCAGAGACCGGTGTCTGGGGTCTTCGGGACTCCGGGAAGGACGTTTGCAGACGCAGAAGGGTTGGTGCGCGCGGGGAGCTGGGACCGATGGGAGACCTCTCTCCTGCAGACCCGGCCGGAGCACCGGGGTCTAGGACGGTGGGCTCCGGCTGATCTCTCTTGCCGCCGTGTATGAGCCCCAAGGAGAGGGTGGGTGGGTGTGTTGCGGCACCGCAGCGTAATGACCCACACCTCCTACCCGGCGCTCGAAGAGGAAGCCGAGTGGAAGGAGTAGGGGGGAGCGGGGAGACTGCCCGGAGCCCTTGCCCCAGGTGCTTTCTTGCCCCGACCGGACTCCGTCGGGCCTGCGGAGCCCTGGGAGGCGCGGTGGCCAGGTTGCGAGCGCCCCCTGCTGCCGCCCGCGTGTCGGTAGTCCGCGGCCAGCCGGGAGACCCGCGTCCTCGCAGCGCTCTGGGTTCCCAAGGCCGGTGGGGCAAGCGCAAAGATTTAGGACTTCAGCTGTCCTGTTTCCCCCGCAGATGCCTCGGTTTCCTCCACTAAGGGCAAAGAGGTAAGAGGAAAACTGGCTTGAACTCCGATATCAGCTTTTTAACACAGCTCAGAGAAAAAGTAGGTCTCCGGGGGCAACTAGGCAGGAAGGAGCATCCCTTTGACTATGTTGTCTGTCTGTCTGTCTCTCTCTCTCTCTTTCTCTCTTTCTCTCTCTCTCTCTCTCTCTCTCTCTCTCACACACACACACACACACACACACACACACACACACGGCATTCCTGCTGAATCCCCCCCACATGCATGCTGCACAACCCTCTTGGAGAGGCTGTAGAAGGAGCTGGGTAAGAAATTTCAGATTAATCACCCCACCCCATCCCATCCCATCCCCATGCCAGACTCCAACAGCGATAGGCTCCCCCTCAGACACCCTCAGCCCTACTCACTCTCCCTGTGGCCACTGCCACCAGTGTCCGCCTGGGCAGCCTCAAGAGCACGTTTTTTCACCACTCCTGGAGCCCCTGATATTATAACCCCAGCCTAGAGCCAGGCCTTGTATTTATAGCCCGTGGCTCTGCATGACATCCTCTGTATAAATAAGCATCAAGCCACCCCTGAAAGTAGGGCTCCTCCAAAAGGCCCGGCCTTGAGACAGTGTGCATACTGGACCTTCCTGCCTGCTCCATCTTCATGGGACCAGGGAATGACCCCTCAGTGCCCACAGTGACTTACCCCTACCCAGGCTCACACAGCAGGGGTGGAAGGGTTCCTCGATCCAGGGCTGTCCCTGCCTCCTGCCATCCTTAGTGCCTTTGTGAAGTCTGAGTGCCACAGCCTGATGGTGGGACAGGACAGCCCCTCCAGAGACAGGTTTTATGGATGCATCCCCCACCCTCTGGCTGGGCTGAGCCTGGGCCTGTGGTTGCCAGAGATGGAGACGTCTCAATAGCCCCTTCCCTGAGGAAGGACTGAGGGACCACTCTTTCACCTTCTCCAACCATACTCACACTGGGGGGCCAGGGGCTACCTCCCCAGACACTGCAATCAGCATCAGCCCTTTGTTTCCTGGCCCGAGTTTTCCTTGAAAGGCACCAGGACCCCGAAGGAGCTGTGGCCAGGGCTGCTCGCTCTCTCCCCCCTGCCCCTTCCCTCCACTTGGGCCTTCCCCGAAGGGGCAGCCAGCTCTGGATCTACCAAGTGTCATGCCCTACCAGGCCCAAGCCCAGATGGGGGCAGCCAGGAGAGCCTCCAGGCACCTGTGAGGCTCAGCCACAACCTCAGGGTCTGTGCCCCCTGCTGCCACCTACCAGCCCGGCCTCCCAGATGTGCAGCTGGCCCTTGGGGCAGCAGAAGCCATCACGTAAGTAGATTTCCACTCCTCTCTGCAGCTCTCTGTCCCCCACCCCCACATACACCCTTCAGTACTGCCCACTCCAGCCAGCCCTGCATAAATCCGAGCCTCGGGCCATAGCATCAGCCTTCCCCAGACTAGAGCTGACCTTCCACTGTCCCTGCATTCCACCAGGCTGGCAGAATTCAATCCCAGACCCAGACCCGGACCCACCAGCAGCAGGAGGTGCCTTAGGGCCTCCCCAGCCACCTGCGGCAGGAGAGGAAGCCCGTGATGGGCACTGGCCCACCGTCCTGGCCCCACCAGGCTACCTGTTGATCCCTGGACATGCCCTGAGCTCCCATATCTCCAGTCCTTCCCAGGTGCTTGGTGGCCCCCCCCCCCCAAGGTCCGTTCACCTCTCACCCACCGCCCTTCCAGGGAGAAAGAGGTACCCTGCTTTCCACGTTCTTTGATGCCATGTACATAGTACCATGTTCGCACTCGGAGATGTACTGAGATGCCGGCAGATGGGTTTGCTGCATCACTCCCCCCACCCCCCGCCCCTTGAGCACACATCCCTTTTCCGTCCCCAATATTGGCCAAGATTGCTGAATGATGGGGGGGGGGCAGCCTGGCATCAGTGGATGACATACATGAGCCTCTCTCAGGTAGTGTCCTAAAATGAAGGTGTCCCCAAAGGATGCCCTTGGAAAGGGGTGGGGGGAGGTGACCTAGTACCATCTTTTCCAAAGACACAGGGACAGTGGTCCCATCCCTGGCTGTGAGATCACAGCACAAGATATGCCCCTTAGTTGAAAGCCCTGGAGCCACTTGTCCAGACCTGAGAGCCAAGAGTGGCCCCAGATTCTCCCATGCCAGGGCTCCACGGGGATGAGGCCCAACTGGGCTTCACACCCCAGCTCTCCCCAGAAGCCCCAGCCTTTCAAATCCCTGGGACCCTATCCTCACACCACCCTGTAGGCCCCAGCCTCCCCACACCCTTGAGTCATGCCTTCCATAATGCAAGTCCGCCGCCCCATCCTCCTCCATCACACCTCACCTGACAAAACCCCGATCCTGGGCGGACCTAAATCATCCACCCAGCTTTTGGCAGAACAGCTGCTCCTTCCGGAGCAAAACACTCACTGCATCGACTGTCCTCGCTTTAAAGCCATAACCACAAATCTCCAGACTTGCCTAGTGTGCTCACCTTTCCCCCCCTGCAGAATCGGTGTCCCGCTCATCCTCCTCACCCACACACCCTCCTCCACTCCAAGCCATGACTTTGCCTCTAACTTAGAAGATGAAAGCCCTCAGGCAGGAACTCAGCCCGAACTCACTCATCTGAGCTCCAGCTCTGCTGGGAGGGCAAGACCTCTGCATGTATCCCAAGCCCTCTCCTGTCCTACGGACTCTGCTGCTGCAATCCTCCCCCCCCCCCCGCTCCCGGGCCAGCCCCGCCCCCAAGCCTCCTGTGCCACCTGCAACTGTCTCCAACTGTCACTGCACCGTCTCTAACCCTTCACACTCTCTCCTTAACCCTCCGTTGGGTATCTGTACCCCGACCTCCGCTGAATCTATTCCTGGTGGGTCATTCGTGACTCCATGCCACCAAGCGTGTCCTCCTAATTTCTCAGCAACACTTTAGACCACAGACTGCCCCCTTCCCCGAGAACACTGCAGGTTCGAGGTCACCCTTCTTCTCGGCCTCCTTTTCTCCCCCGAACTCCCAATCACCAAGTCTCACTGAGCGTGATTTTTTTTTTTTTTTTTTTTTTTTGCCCCTTCTCCCCCAGGGACATTTGGCAATCGGCACCTGGAGACATTCTTGACCGTCACAACGGGAGGAAGGGGGTTGCTACTGCCGTCTAGTGGGTAGAGGCCAAGGATGCTGCTAAACATCTTACAAAGTACAGGACAGCCCCGCAACAAACAATTATGAGGCACAAAACACTAATAGCGCTGCCCTAATGTCGCAGCACCCCTGTTCAGTCCTGGGGTCCCTTTTCTTCGGAACCCAAACTCTTTGTAACTTCATCCAGCCCCCTAGCTCCCAACCAGATGCTGAGGACTCCCCGAAGTCCGTCTCCCGCCCTGAACCCCAGGCTCATTCAGCCCACACACTCCCTTACCTCCCCTGAGGTCTCCGTGCTGTATGGGAAGCCCCTGCAGCCAATAGCAAGTGCAGTTGCCTCAACTGCCGAAGCATGCTCCAAAAGCATCCACTCTGCCCCTTCCACAGCCCCATCGCTCGGGCTTGCACAAACTGTAGTGCCTTCCACCTGGCCTCCCTGCTGCCAGTCTACTCTCCACGGAGCATCCAGGATGACTTCTAAAAGCTTAGATCTTATCACTCCCCCCTCCTTAGAATCCTCCAGCAGCTGCTCCCTGTTGCTCTTGGAATAAAACCATCCCTCTCAACCCCTGCCCCGCCAACCTCCCCACCGCCCCACCTCACTTCATCCCTCCACTCACACCTTAACTCCCTCCTGCCTCAGGGCCTTTGCACTGCCTATTTCCTTGGATTTTTCACAGAGCAGTCTCTATCATTTGGGTCCCAGTGGAAATGCCAGCATCCTAAAAAGAATGTCCTCCTCCCCCATCATTTCTAAATCCCTGATGACTTCTTTTACCTATTTACTGTCCATCCTTTGTCTACCCCCAAATAAACTCCATGAGAATGGGAACCCTGCCTTGCTCACCTTGTTACTCCCAGTTCCTATAGCCGAGCCAGCCTGGCACCTAATTCAACAGATTCTGTTGAATGAGTGAATAAATTGATGAGTGAGGCCACATAGTTATACAGTTGGGGATTAGGGAATAGGCCACGGACCCTGGGATGGGTGGCTAGCCACCAGCTGCTTAACAGCCAGTGCCCCATCCACAGCATGCAGCCCATGCCAAGGCTTCAGGGGCTGAGCCGAGGCTCGACCACGGGGACAGGGTGGGGCTTGTGGAATAAGCCTGGGAAACAGGGTCTGTAGTGACCCTGTCCTCACGGGGTAAGGACAAGGACAGCCTCGGCCCTGGTCACCCCCAAAGAAGAGGGGGGAAGCACTCTTCCCCTTGAGCCCCCAGGCTCGGCCAGCCCCACCTGCAGAACCCAAATTCTGGAGAATCTAAAAGCCACATTCTAACGGAGGCTAATGACAGGCAGCCTCTGAGAGCTGGGAGGGCCTCACAGGGCACAAAGCACTCCCCCCGCTCTGACTTCGTGTGACCACTAAGAAACCCCAACCCAGCACCAGAGGCCTGGCTCCACTACTTAGAGAGACCCATAGGTGGTAAGGCGGTCACACTCCTTTCTCTGATAAATGGGGGTACTATGTACGCTCTCGATCTTTGCTTGGGAACCTCCCAGAGGAACGCCGCCCGCTTCCCCCCCCCCCCCCCCGTAGAAACGGGGCCGAGCCTCTCCTCCCTCACTCTAAGCTCGCTCAGCCGATCGTCCTCTCCTGTCTGGGGGCAAACAGAGGGACCGTGTTCCCCAACCCATGATCCTTCCCTGATGCTAATGCCTGAGACTAGGCCCCTGCTCAGTCTGAGAAAATCCCAGATGCAAGATGGACCCAGGGCAGAGGCTCCGGCCTCCCAGGAGCATGCCCTCATGTCCCCTGACTGGGTCCAGGAGGCAGGCAAAGGCCAAGCTCTCCCCAGCCCTGAAACACGGCAAGCCTCAGCCCTGCGGGGCTGCTCCCTCAGCCATGCCCCTCTGCTGCCAAGTCCCTCTCTGCCCCAGGGAGGAGGGTGTGAGCCCCCCAGGGCCCCTCCCGCATCAGTCGGCAGGGTTAAACGCACTCATGCATAGCCCAGTACCTGGTTCCTGGAGCAAATACCCAATTTTATTTGTGCCGTCCCCCAGAATGTCTGAGGTGCTTGGCCCCACGGGGCCCGGACCCAGGCTCCTACTTCCCTCCTACTCCAAGCAGGGCTTCCAACAGGCCACGAGAATAGTGCCTCTCCAGGACTGGGGGGGGGGGGTGGGGGGGCTCCTGGCCTATAAGCCTTCACACAGCAAGCCAGGAGGTAAGGCTAGGGCTTTGGTGAAGGAAGAAAAGCAGGTTGACTACCCCCTCCCCACCTCCCCAGCCCCTTCCATCTTCCAGGACCTCCGCTGATCAAGTCCCTGGCTGGTGGGGAGAGAGAGGGGAAGGCTCCTGGGAATAGCAAAGCAAGGTGGAGAAGAGCTTGGAGTCATGTGGTCAGGGCCTCCTGTTCTTGCTGTTTCCCCGCTGTGCAGTGCTGGAGGCCTCCACCCCTTCCTCAGCATCCCTGGGATAGCATTCCTGGCGCTGAAGCCCCCACCCCCGCACTGCAGGGGAGCAAGCTGAAAGCCCCCTGGGGAGCCGAGCTGGAGGCTGCAGCTGCAGGGTAATATTCCTAACACCAAACACCAGGGATGGGAGGCCGGCCCCAGGGTCCCAGCCACAGGCTCCCCAAGTCCTGGCCTGAGAGGTGGCAGTGCCTGAGCATGCTGGGGGGGCTGGGACTCACCCAGGGGAGGATGCCCAGGGGCCTTCAGGGCTGGAACCTGCCTCTGCCCCACCTCTCCAGACCCCTGGGGTTCCAGAGCCCTGGAGAGTATCGTCTCCCCTTCCCAGCAGCCTCTAGGCCTGCCTACCCACCCACCCCCGCCCCCGATGGACCTAGGAGTCCCCTTTGTCCCGAGGAACCCTCAGGAGAACATATGGGGAAGGAAGGGGCAGAGGGAGAGTCCTAGGCCTCAGACAGGGGAGCCATCTTGGGGCTGGAAGAGCAGGTACTGGCCGGGAAGGCCAGGGGTTACACAACCCAGCTCTTCGAGACTGAGGATGCCCTTCCCCCTTGGGGACAGAAGCCACAGGCTCGACCTCCTGGCATCCCCCTGAAAGGACTTTCAGGTACATGTGTTCCTGGCAGATCTGGGGTCCCCAAAGCATCCTGGATAGGCACTAGCTGGTCTTCTGCTTCTGGAGCCGCGGTTGGGGGTACAGAGGGCACACGGGCCAGCCAGGACGTCTCTAGAGCAATACCAGGAACACCTGCTCCAGGCCTGGAGTTCAGGGAGGAAGCTGGGGTCTGAAGCAGCCCTGCAGATGCCCGCAGAGTGAACTTCCTTGGCGCAGGGCGCTCCCAGCTACGTGGGCTCTCTCCGGGCCCTGCAGCAACATGCAGGGCTCCAGCCTTGGGGGCACCGGTGTCGGGGCTCCCAGATTCTGCCAACAACACCTTCAGAAGCCGCTGCAGGTATGGTCTAGAGGCAGGAGTAGGGCTCCTACCATCGCTGTGGGGCTGGAACCCTGAAGCAGGAAAGATAAGAGGTTACGTCGCAGAATCCCAGAGGGAAGATGCACTGCCCCGCCATAGAGTGCCGGGGCCATTTTCAGTCTTAGCCACAGCTCGTTGAAGACAGCCTGCCACACCCCTGCTCAGCCACTGCTCAACACCTTCAAGACCCAAATTCTCAGTTCCCACTGAAAAACAAGGACCACAGAACCATCCCTTCCCTTCCCCTCCCCTCCCCTCTTGGTCTCATTAGTCACCACCAGCAGGTCAGGCCACAGGGATCTTCCATGACCTTCCACCCCGAGCCCAAGCTGCGGACGGTCAACTCACCGGATAGCCGAGGGCTGATAGCACGGCAGCCCCCACTGTCCCGTCACCTCCTGGGGCCCTCTGTACTGAGCGACCCCCTGCCTCTCACCCCACATTTGAGGTCTCCTGCAGAATTTCTCCTGCACTTGTAACCACCTCCATCACGGTCAGGCACATGCACTCAGCAGGATGGGGCCTCCTCGCTCTTCACGGCCACTCCCAGACCATGGCCCCAGAGTTTTATAAAACACATCTTAAGCCCAAGTTATATCCAGCCAGGCCCCTCCACCCCCTTGTGCTGCCTCTCACCCGCCACACCTGCCCATGCACCGAACGCTTCACAATGAGCCCAATCTTCCATCAACAGACACTGACCATATCAGGGCTGACCTGCTTCAGCCAGCGACTCTTCTCCCTCCTGGTCGCATTGACCTCACAGCTCGCTCCCCCAGACCTGGGCAGTACCAGAAACCACCACTGCAGAAGTCTCCGTTCCTGGCTGCCCACTCCTGTACTTTGAAGCTCACTTGTTTAAATATCACAATTCTTCAGCTCCACCGAGCACATGGACCCCAAGGTCTTCCTGCTCTACCACCTCCCCGCTTCCAGACCACTCTCTGCACCCGACTTGGGCTCTACAGCCCTCACTGCAAGTATTCCTCAAGCACCTTCCCCTCTGTCACATCCGCCCACAAAATCCCAGTCCTGGAGAACCGAGTTGCCAACCTACGCTGCGCCTCCACCTGGCCACCAGCTGCCCCAGCACCACCCACAGCCCTATGGAGTGTCTCCAGCGGGTTCTTCTGCCACCTAGTCAGCAGCGTCGCACCTTTCCCTGCACATTCATCCCCTTCTCCCCAACCTCTAGGCTAGTGACCTCATGTCATGCTTTGTGACCAAAGCCCTCAGAAGCCCATGCATCTGCACATCATGATCCACATGCAAAGTTAGGTCTGCTCCTGTCTTCCTTATTAGGTCCAAGGAATCTCAGACATTCTCAGAGACCTATCCACCAAGGGCAGCACCTACCCAAATGTTCTAGATATTATCCCCTCTGCCCTCTAAATCCACCCTTTTTTCCTTCTCCATTGGGTCATTTCAGCTCCCGAACGTGCTTGAATGTCTACCATCATGATTAACCTCCTCTTGACCCACAGCCCTTTCCAGCCACCTCCCAGTTCCATTCCTCATAGTAGTCCCACCTCTAGAATACCCACAAAGCTCTTGCCACATCATCTTTTTAACTTAAAAAAAAAGAGCATGTAATATTTGATATTATGTATGGGAAAGAATAGCCTAAGAAATGGTGCTAGAAATGGATAGTCACATGCAAAAGGCTTAGGATTAAATCTTCATGACCTTGGATTAGGCAAAGGCTACTTAGATAGGACACCAAAAGCACAGTTAAAGGATGGAGAAGTTAGACCCCCATCGAAATTAAAAATGTTTGTATTCAAAGGACACCATCAACCTATAGAATGTGAGAAAATACTTCCAAATGACGAGTATAAGGGACATGTATCTAGAATACACAAAGAACTTACAACTCAGCAATAGAAAGACAACCCAAATGAAAAACTGGCAAAAGGATTTAAACACATTTCTCAAAGAGGATATACAGATGACCAATAAGCATATAAAGAGATCATTAGGGAAATGCAAATCAAAACGACAATGAGACACCACTTCATACCCACTTAGGATGGATATAATCTGAAGAGTAGATAATAGCAAGTGTTGGCAAGGACATGGAGAAATTTGAACCCTCATACAACTGCTAGTGGGAGTGAAAAATGATGCAGCTAATTTGGAAAACATAGCATTTAAATCTGGAGTTACCATAGGACCCAGGAATCTACTCCTAAGTATATATCCAAAGGAAAAGACACGCATTCGCGTAAAATCTTATATACAAACATCCATAGTAGCATTAATCATAATAGCCAAAAAGTAGAAATAACCCAAATATCTTTCAACTGATGAACAAAATGTTGTATATCCATACAATGGAGTGTCATTTGACAATAAAAGAACGAAGGACTCATACATGATACAATATGGATGAGCCCTGAAAACATTATGCTAAGTAAAAGCAGCCAGTCACAAAAGATCACGTATTGTAGGATTCCATTTACATGAAATTTCCAGAACAGGCAAACCTAGAGAGACCGAATGTAGATCGGCAGTCATCTAGAGCTGGGGTTAGGGGCACTCACATACAAGTGAAGGAGGTTGAATGTCTTGTGTTTACTTCTCATTTGGTTTCTCCTGTGAGATGCTTGTTAGGTCTCTTGCCTGTTTTATCTACTTTGTACTTCCAGCTTTTTATTATGTATATTATATACATTATATTAACTATATAATATATATTATGTATTTTAGGTACAATTAGTTATGTGTTACAAAAGTTTTCTGATTTGTAATTTGTATTTTCACTTCGTCTTTTGATTAGTAGTTATACTATAATAATTACATAAGTTATTAATGTAGTTGGATTTGTGAATCTTTCCAGTTTTATGGTTTGCTTTGTGTCTTATTAAAGAAGTCCTTATCCCAAGGTCATGAAGGTCATTTCACTTTTTCCTAAAGCTTTTTCTATTTATATGTAAGTCTTGTATATATCTGAGATGTATTTGCACATGAGATGGGAATTTTTTTTAATAGATAACTAGTCATCTTAGAGCCATTTAATGACTAGTCTATTCTTTCCCTAATGATCAGCAATGCCCCTTTATCAAGGCTCCACTTCTGAGTAGAATCATTTATGGACTCTCCATTCTGTTTCAATGGGCAATGGTCTATCCTTGCACTAGTTCTATGCATTTATAGACATTTTATATACATACATTTCATGTAATGTATTTTGTATGGTATACATTTCTATATATTTCTATAAATATATTTTTAAACTGTATATCTTGATATCTGCTAGGGCAAGTCCCACCATTTTTCTTCAAGGGTATCTTGGCTATTGTTTGCCTTTTGTGTTTTGTTTCTTTTTAATAATTTTTTAAAAGATTTTATTTACTTGTCAGAGAGAAAGAGTGAGCACAAGCAGGGGAAGCAGCAGGCAGAGGGAGAAGCAGGCTCCCTGCTGAGCAAGGAGCCCAATGTGGGACTCGATCCCAAGACTCGGGGATCATGACCTGAGCCGAAGGCAGATGCTTAACCAACTGAGCCACCCAGGTGTCCCAACCCTTGTATTTCTATTTAAGTTTTAAAATCACCTTGCCAAGATTGCCAAAAAGTTTCTTGGGATTTTTAGTGGGAATTGATGGCATCTATAGATCAGAATTGACATTTTTACATTGTCTTCCTATTAATGAACAGGATACATGTCTCTATGTATTTAAGAATCTTTAATGATTTTAATAAAGGTTAATTTTCCATAGAACTTTTTATAGAACTTCTGTCAGACTGATTCCTTGGGACCTTATTATTGCTATTATAATGGTTTTTTTAAATTATGTTTTCCAACTATTGATATAATCAATATAGAAATTTCTATACCTCTTTTAAAATTCTTATTGCTGGGGCACCTAGGTGGCTCAGTCAATTGAGCATCCCATTCTTGGTTTCGGCTCAGGTCATGATCTCAGCGTCATGGTATTGAGCCCCACATCAGGCTCAGGGGGAAGTCCCCCTGAGATTCTCTCCTTCTTCTGCCCCTCCTCCCCAAAATAAATCTTTAAAGAATAAGATAAAATTCTAATTGCTTCCAATAATTTAATAGGTTTTGTTGCTTTCAGTGTAGATAATCATCTATGAGTAGTGACAGTTTTTGCCTCCTTCCCAATCCTCAGAGTTTTCATTATTTCTCTTGCTGTACTGCAATGGCTAAGATCTTCACTACAGCATTGAACAGATGAGACAATAGTGGAAAAACATGTTTTGGTCCCAATTTTAGTGCTTTTACATTAAACATGATTTTTGCTCTGGGTTTTTGGTAGATACCCATGTTAAGGTTAAGAGAGTGACCTCTCTTCCTGTTTACTAACAGTTTTTAATCATAAGTGAGAATTTTCAAATGCTTTTTCTACATCTCATGTGGTAAACCCCTGATGATTTCACCCTGCTCACCTCTGCAACCTCAGTCCTACCACTTCACCCTCATGGACACCACCCTCAACATAGGAACCTGCTCCAGATTCCTCAGATCACTCTGCCCCTTGTCACTCACCTCCCCCACGGGGGCCTTGGCCACTTGGGCTGCAGTCATAGAGCCTGAGGACCCGTGTGATGTCCGAGGTGCTCAGGTTCCATCGCTGGCCAATGTGAACATTGGGAGCCCAGATCGGTGTGATGGTGGGCAGCCCACGGCGGCTGAAGGCAAACCTGAAACCCAGCAGGTGGGGACCTGAGTCCAGATCACAGTGGGGGCTGGAGGGGCAATGAAGAAGGGAGAAAGGAAAGGAAAAGGGGTCCTCACCTCCCATAGTGCATCACTGATGTGTAGTCATAGGGCATCAGCATGTTGCTGCTCCGAGATTTGATGAAGTTGATTTCAAAGCCTGGGGGTGTTGGGGTCGGGGGGAACAACCACAAAACTTGGTAATGGGAAAGAGGGTGGGTGGGGGAGTGAGGGGTCAGGTGATAGGGGCCTTCCAGCAACTTGTAACCTGTGTGAGCTGAAGGATCCAAAACTATAGCCAGATGTGCCCCCTACCCAGTACCAGTCCCTGGTCCCCACCTCCTTGGTGCCTTCCCTGCCTACTCCTTCCCTCCCCAGGAGGGGTCCAGACCTGCACTAGCTGATGTGGAAGCACAGGGACCTCATGACTTCCTAAAGAGTGCCCTCCACTTCTCGCCCTGCTCAAGCTCACCTGGATGCATCTATCTTTGTAGAACCTACACTTTCCATGGAGTCGCATACCACTCCATGTCTTCAACACCCCTTACCCAAGAGATGGAGTACCTACCCTTCAACCTAGCTTTAGAGACCCACTAGCCCATCACCTGCTGTTGAACTCCACTCCCCAGCAGCAAGCCACCTTGTTCTTTCTGCCTTGGGCTGGCGCACCCACCCCCAGGTTTGAGTCCAGCATTTTCCCACTGGTCAGAGCACCCACTTTTCCCCGTCACTGCCATACCTGCCTCTACAGAATTCTTCATCCTTCCTTTTAAAAACCCTTAAGATATTAAACAGTTTTGAACAGAATATATTCATCTGGTTCAAAAGTCAAAAAATGTTGAGATGTATAATAAGTCTCCCACTCCATCCCCCTTCTGATGTCCTGCCTCCCCATCCCCAGTTCATTACTGTCATTAGTTTGTATATCTTAGCAGTTTGCTCTATACATAATACAAATATATTCTTATTTTTCTTCATTCTTAGTGGGAAAAATTGCTTAAGAAAACCACTTGAGTTTGAGTGCTGGTTTTCTAATTCATTAATTCCTGTCTTTAACTTCATCAATTCCCTCCTGCTTTCCTTTACTTTTTCCTAATTTGGATTGAAATGCTTAATTTTCTATTTTTATTGATAGAAGTATTTAAGTCTACACATTTTCCCTGAGCATTGCTTTAGCTGAGAACCATCAGTTCTAGTGTGTTGGGTTTGGTTTTTGTTTTTCTAAGAATTCCTGCAATTCTTTAACCCTGGAGCTAAAAGAAAGGATTATCGTTGTTTTTTAAACTTTAATTTCTAAGTAGAAGTTTTGGATTATTTTTATTTTATATCACAATCAAAACATTTAACTCTTTCAAATTTGAAGTTTTTCTATCATACGGTAAGTTTTCCCAAGTATTCCATGAGCACTTGGAAGGATTAAAGTCTCTATTTTCAGGGTATAGTCACTATCATCACCCCCTTCTTTAGGCTAATCTCAGATCTCAAACTCCATCCCTTGTCTCATTATAAGGTGCTACCTAAGTGCCCCCCATGGCACCCTTTCTCCGGGGCTCCGTGCATGCTGGTCTCTTGAGTACCCTCCCCCAACATTACCTGGGGGAGGTACTCTCATGAGTACCCAACATTACCTGGCTCACCCCACAACAGCAGTGGAGGTGCTCCCACCAGAAGCTCTCTTACAGGAAGCCTTCCAACCCTTTCCCTTACCCCCACATTCCCCCAAATTCCCGATCATGTATCTGCCCTACTTCCATCCCTCATGAAGCAGTGGCCTCTCCTCTTCTCACCTCCTGACTCAAGCTGTGTCCCCTCTGCCCGCCACAAGCGAGGGATCCCACCATTCCCGAGATCAGATGCCCAGCACTCAGCCCTACACCCAGCACACAGCTCCTGCTCACCAGCATGCAACACAGTGCCTCACTCCCCAAACCAGGCTCGGCTCTACCACTGCCACCTTTTGGGACATGGTCTCCCCCGGGCTTCCTCTGTCCCACATGCCCGTTGGTACCCAGCTCACGAGGACTGAGCCCCTGCAGGGCTGTCCTCAGCCTCCTCCATCAGACACTTGGCACACACAGCCCACTACTTCCAGGGCTTCAGTCTCGGCTCCACCCATGCAGCTGGAACACAGCCCCCTACCCCAACCCCACCCAGCAGTGTCTGGCACAGGAAGGACACCATGAACAAGGGTCAAAGGATACCACCAACTCCATCCTCAGGTACCTGGCTGTGTTCATGAGGAAAAAAAGAAAAAGGAGACACAAAGCAAATAGTGATGCCCTAGCTCGGGCAGGACTATGGGCGAGCAGATGGAAGGCTGGGAGCCCAGAGCGGTAGTATCCGGACCACCTCCCGGTCTCAAAGAGAACCAGGAGCCCCACCTTCCCCATGGTAGACAGACAGATGGTGGGGAAGATGGATAAGCTCTTCTAAGTGGCAGGCAACTCAGGCCCTGGCCATTGGCCTCTCACGCCAGGCCCCCCCAGGCCTGGCCCGTGCTGTGCGAGACTTGGCTTACCTGGGAGGACCTCATTCCAGTGGATACGAATATAGCGGTCCCGATCAGCCCGTGAGTGCTCATGCCAGAACCCCAGCACATGCATGAGCTCATGTAGGACAATGCCTGGGCCTTTCCGGAGACAGGGAGGTGCCAGGGACACCACCTGCATCCCTCCACTGCGTCCCACACTGGAGAAACATCTGCGGGCCAGGAGAGAGCACTGGGTAGGTACCAGTCCAGAGATCCAGAGCAGACCCAGGCCCCCTTCCCCTTCCTCTCCCAAGTCCTGGGATGAATGAGCACCAACAGGTAGTCCCCATCCTAGATTCTAGTCCCAGGCTTGCTGTTCCCAAGGCCATTCACTGCCTGGCCATCTGTGAAACGGGTATACTGAATTCCCATTCCCAGCCTAGGGTACAAGGAGGACGGAGGGATGGAGAGGAGCACCTATAATGGAAGCAGCTCGTGGAGTGAACGTCCCCATGCAGGGGTCCCCGAGTCAACGCTTTCACACATGATCCTCGGTACCCAACAAGCTAGGAAGTGTGTACCTCCAGCATCCCCACTTCGGAGGCTCTCGCCCGGTGTCAGGCGGTTCCTACACTGTGGAACCTGGATCGGAGGCCAGGTGGGCCCCACAGACGCCGTACCCGTTCCCCAGACCATGAAGTCTCCGCAGAGCAGGGTTTTGTGAGGAGGGTCAAGCACCTCCTTCCCCTCCTTCTCCACCTTCCACCCTGAGTATCTGTAGGTCCAGCTCCCACCCAGCAAACCACTCAGTGGGCAGGGTGGCTTTGGACCTGGGAAGCCAGGCCTAGAGACAGGTTTTAGATGAGGGCTTGGGTAAGTCCTAGCTGAACTCCGAAGAACGCAGAGGAACCCCCTCTCCCCATGGACACACGGACACCCCCAGAAGCACGTACCCAGACATGGGAATGATGGAAATGAAGTCTCTCTGGCCCTGGTAGGCGACAAACCTGATGCACGTGAGGCGCTCAAATTCGGCAAATGCCTTCAGGAGGACCTCGCGGCTGCGTTTATCTGGGGGGGGCGACACTGTGGCTGAACCTCCAGCGGAGACCCCAGAGCCCTTGTGACCCCTCGCAAGTTTGCATGCAGGGTGGGAACAGAGCTTCCAAGCACTCTTCCAAAATGGAAAGGTCAAGAAAGGGCAGCCTAAGTGTCACGGGGCGGGGGGGAAGCTGGGCCCCAGACAGGCCCTGGCTATGCAACCTCGGGCAGGTCCCTGTCCTCTGGGCCAGTCGGCCTTGAAATGGAGCAGATAGTCCTTCTATGTACCCCTATCTGCTCCGCCGGGCTTTTAGCCCTCCCAGCTCCCGAGGTCCTCAGGAATAAAGGCTTCTCGGGGAAGGGTTCTTTGGTGGTGACGGCAAAGAGGCAGAGGGACGAACCCCAGCAGAGCCCAGGCTACACAGGGTGTAAGAGGCTGAGGCCACAGGGAGGCCCACAGCTCCCAGGATGGAGCGTACGCGCTCACTCACCGTACTTGCTGGAGAGCAGGAAGGGGACCTCCACAAACCCCCCGTTCTTAGGCCACCTGTTGCTGCTCGCCGAGAACAGCCGGAAGGGACTCTGAAGAGAGAGGGCAGTTCTGGGACCGTGGGGGACACAGGTCAGCCAAGCTTCTTGCCCCCAGAGGTGCCGTGTCTCAGGCCCCAAGAACCCGAAAGACGGGAGAAGCGGGACGCAGGCATAGGAGGGTGAGGACAGAGGGGTGGGACAGCCGGGGGCCTCCGGGTGAGTTACAATATACAACACGACCCTTTGTCCTACAGAACTGTAACCTATCCCGTCAAGCAGAACAAAACCCGGCACTTGCTCCTGGGGAGGCTGACTAGGAGTGCCAGCTCCCCAGGGTGGCCCAGTTGAGAAAGGCTGAGCTCCAGCCACAGCCCCGTCCTTCCTGAAACCCAGCAGTCAGCTGAGCGTCCCTGAACGTCCAGGGAAAGATGAGGCAGCGTCCTTCTCAGGCTGATGCTAAGGCAACTTCCCTGGCCTTAGCAACTCCTTTTTCCACTCTTGTGCCAACCAAAACCCTGCGAGGCATAGGCTCCATGGCACCCGGCCGGTCCTGCCCCACTGGCTACCACAGGTTTTACTGGATTCGTGCTTCCCCCCGCTGTCCTCACCGGGTGACCAGGAACAGAGGCCTCGCCCCACCCACCAGCCCCAGCCCGTGGCTCTGCAGCCCGGCCTCATGTTGAGCCAACAGTGGGCAGCCTCCAACCAGCAAAACCGTCCTGCTCTCACCAGGTCACTGTCCTGTTCAGGAGGACACCTCTACCACCCAGTCCCTAAGAAGATAGCCTTGTTCTCCTGAACACCGAGCATCCTCATCTCCCTGGCAAGTCACCCCAGTTCCCACCCAGCCTTCTCCCTGACTCCACCCCTCCTACCAGGATGGGGTCCCAGACCATGGCTACCACCCCCGGGGTGCCCCACCACCACCTCCCTACAGCCCCACCAGCGCCTCTGCCAGTCTGTGCTCATCTCTTCCTCCATTCCAGTACTTTCTGAGCACCTCCCCTGGGCAGAGCACCAAGCCGGACCTTGAAGGCTCAAACCCCCTCCTTCAGGAAGCCCTCCCAGGCTGAATGCTGTTACCACTGCAGATGTTACCCTCCCTCCCATTCAGTCTGGCTGATTCCTACTAGATCATTCACTGTGACTTTAGCCAGAAAGGGTATTTATCAGGCTACGGGCAACAGATTTTGGATCCCTCACGTATCACATCCCCATGACACCGGAGGCTGGGCTCAAAGGCCTCTAACGCTATCTGGGAAGTTGTTTACACGCATGTGTGTACATGCTCACACTCACTGGCCGAAGGATATCCCCCTCCAGGAGGAAGCTGCTCTCCGGGGTTTCCTCTGGGATGAGCCCTGGGAAGAAGGGAGGGATGTGGGTGAGCCCGTGCCCTCCCTCCACCCAGAGTCCAGACTCTAGGGACAGGCCCAGCAGCCACCCCAGAGTCTGGCCTTCCTGACCCTGAAGGGGGAGCTTCCCTGGGCCCTGAGGCTGTGTGACCTCAGGCAAGTCACACAGTCCCTCTGAGTCTCTAGTCTACAAACATGCATGATGGATCTCAGCCCAATCACATCTCTCCCTTGTTAGAAAACAGTCCATGGCTCCCCCAGCCCGCGCAAATCCAGGCCCAACCCCTCCCTCTCTGCTAATCAGGAGAAGCCATTTCTTCAGCTGTCCCCTATATCACCCCCCTCTCCAACCCAGGCCACACTCTTTCCTGTGAGCCTCAGCACAGCTGAGTGGGAGCAGGGCAGTGTGCCACGATTTGGTGACTGTGACTGGTCCGGAGGGAGCTAGAACCAATCTGAGGCTTCCCTAGGATTGATTTCTTTTCAGCTGCCATAGAGGATACTTAGCCAGGGCTGCTGGAGGCCCAACAGCTATCTGAGATGCCCTTTACTGGGAAGGACACGCCATCCCCAGCCGCCAAGAATGTTGGCTAAGGCCTCACAGCTGAAGGCCCTTGGCCAGGGATGCCTGGGAAGCCATACTCCATACCCAGGCCATACTCCAACATGCCCTGGGCTCTCCTGTCCTTCCTCATCCCCCCATCTAGTTCCTACCCATCTGTGTGATAGTCAGGGCCCTCGCAGTGACAAGTGACCAATTCCAGCTCACACCACCATAGAAGGAAGGAAGGTGTCTGGCTCCTGTGAGCCTGGCTCTCTCCCTCCCCACATCAGCCTGTCTCTGCTTCTCTCTCCAGCCTCGGTTTCTGCCACAGCAGGCAGCCCTTCTCCCCAGCCTCCTTACTAAGAGGTCAGCCCTACGAGGAGTCCTGGAAGAGGGTCTGGCCCTGAGGCACATTAGGTTGGGCTCCCTAGATGCAGAGCCTGAGCTGGGGAGGCACCTGCAAGTGATTTCTTGAGGGGGCTCTGGGGAAGACCCAGGCTCTGCTGCAGTGCAGCCTCAACCTGATCCCACAGGAGCTCTGGACCCCAAACGGCACCACACACTTGTCCCACACTGAGGCAGGGGGGCTGCCCCATGGCCCCTATGAGTCACTGTGGGCTGCCCTGGGCAGGGGAGGGAGTAGCTTCCCAGGCATCCCTGGCCAAGGGCCTTCAGCTGTGAGGCCTTAGCAGCCAACATTCCTGGCAGCTGGGGATGGCATGTCCTTCTCAGTAAGGGGCATCTCAGACAGCCATTGGACCTCTAGCAGCCCTGGCTAAGTATCCTCTATGGCAGCTGAAAAAAAATCAATCCCGGAGAAGCCTCAGATTCTAGGTTCTAGCTCCCTCCGGACCAGTCAAAGTCACCGAAAGGTGGCACACTACCCTGCTCCCGCTCAGCCGTGCTGGGGCTCACAGGAAAGAGGAGGAAGACCACGCGGTCACTGGGAGGTTCTCATCCCCTCAGGCAAAGTCACCCCGTTCCCCCAACACTTCAGCTCCAACCTCCAAAATCCAGGCTCCCCCCCCCCCCCCAGCAGCTTCACCCCGGGCTATCTCTATGTTCTTTCTTCAGCGGAGATCCCCAGACAGGGAGGCGTGAGGCCTCGTGCAGCTTTGGCTTTGCCCCCCAGCACACGCCCTCACACCTGCACACCATCCTGCCCCAGGTGGCTGCCATCTCAAACCCCCACTAATGACTTCGCTCAACACCAGGTGGAGCACCCCAAAGACCTGTACTTTTATCAGGCCATTTTTTAAAAACCTATGTTTTTCTCTTACAATCCAGTAGAGAAGATACAGAAATAGAGACTTTTTAAAAAGTTACCCATAGAACTAGGAACTGCTGCTCATCCAGAGCCCAGTGAGCTGGCACATTTCCAGCTTGTTCTGCTTGGCTGCGTGTTCAGCATGGTCTTCACCACAGCACATGGACCACTTTCAGAGCCCTTCTACCCCACAAGACGACACCATGCCCTCACCTTGGTTAATCGCAGGGATGTCCTTGTCCCAGGATGTCTGGGTCTCTTCAGGGTTGAGGCCGTCTGAGAAGCTGGTTCCACAGGCTTCTTGGGAGCTGCAGGCTGAGGGCGCTCCTAGGATCAAACCTGGCCCGGACAGGTGCATACCCATGAGGCCCGAAGCGCCCTCATTGGTGAGAGAGGACAATAGCACATGGGAGTGGGGGTGGAGGGGGTCAGACAGCTAGAGCCAGGCCCTTCATGGAAAGCAGGCCTCCAGAAAGTAGTCCTGGAAGACCTCCTGGCCTCCCCTCAGTCCCAGCTGGTGACAAGAGCTAGACAACCTTGAGGAAGGTGCTCCTTTAAGGGGACCAACACTGGGCTCTGAGTATCTGTGGGTATGGGGTAGGGGAGGGAGCAGAAGAGAGGCGGGGACAGACCTCAGACACCCACACTGAAGGCAGTGTGGGCTAGCCTGGACCCTGCCCCATGCCTCCCTTCTCAGCCCAGACCTCTGGAAAATGGACTCAGACTGGGCAAGCCTGGCATGCCAGGAGAACTCCTTCTCGCCTCTACCCACACTCTGTGGCTGGACCCAAAACTCGAGAAGAGAAGGGCGAGGCAGCCCACTTACCTGGCAAAGAGAGTAGACCAAGCACCCACGGCCAGAGGCCTCCCATGTTCACGTGGTCTGTAGGGGGACCCCACTGGCCCCACAACAAGCAGGAGCCCAAACACCAGCAAGGACAAGCCCGCCTAATAGCGGACCTAACGCCAATCCCCGCCCCCACCCAGCCCTTAAATAGCAACTTCTCCAGCCCCCACCTGCAGCCCCACCCCAACCAACCCCACCTGCAGCCCTGCCTCCATCAACGCCACCGGCAGCCCTGCCCCCTCCCACCTGTGCTCCCCACCCTCAGCCCCCCAGCCCAGGCCGGAGCCTTCAGGACCCAGGTCAAATCCTTCTCAGCCTGGCTGAAGTAGGGGAAAAGGTGAGAAGCCAGGCACAAAGCACCCTGCAGGGAGGGAGAGTACCACTGGGGAGTGTGCCTCTTCTGAGGTCCCCTCTCACCACCAGGGGGCAGGGAAACATCACAGAAGGGTGCTAAGGTGAGGGGGCAGGGGACTTCATTCTCCAACAGAGGGAGACCCCTTTCCTGCCACGCCCCGCCCTGCGCTCACACCTGGGAAAAGCTGCCCGAGACCCTGAGGCACCCCCAGCCTATCTGTGGAAGAAGGAAAGTGTCACTAATTTTTATAAGTGTTTACTTTAGTATACATAGAAGAAAGTGGACAATCACAAGTGCAGGGATCCGGAAAAATTTACACACTGAACGCCCGGTGTAACCAGCACCCCAGAGAAGCCTGCCGTGTCGATGGGGGAGCTTCTGGATACCTAGACCTTTGCATGGACACTACCCCTGTCATCCCCACAACAGCCTTGCAAAATCGGCATTTATCCCCATTTCACAGATCCAGAAACTAAAGCTCCTTACCCATATTCCTCCTCTTCTATGCTCCTGGGCATCTCGAGAGGCCCATTCTCAGAGCTTGGTCACGAGGGGGCCCACCTGGATTTAAATCCTGGAGGTGAAGGATTTGGGGACCTCCCCCACCAATGCCCAGTGAAGGGAAGTGACAGAGCTGAGGCAAGGTCACCAGCCACGGTCCACACGTGCTTCTCAGCATCCTGCCATGCCTGGAATCCAACATTTCTCAAAAGATACCAGTCAGAACCACGGGGAGAACAGACAGATGCCCCTGCCCCCCAGGCCGGGTATTAGTGTATGTAAACATGCATGAACTGGCCACATCTGATGAGAGCTGTGTAAAATCATCCTAATAATCACCCCGCTTGGATAGAGAAACAGATTCTTAGTCAAGAAATGCAGTTTGAGGGGCGCCTGGGTGGCTCGGTCATTCAGCATCTGCCTTCGGCTCAGGTCATGATCCCAGGGTCCTGGGATCGAGCCCCACATCCGGCTCCCTGCTCCGTGGGGAGCCTGCTGCTCCCTCTGCTGCTCCCCCTGTTTGTGTTCCCTCTCTCGCTTTGTCTCTCTCTGTCAAATAAATAAATAAAATCTTAAAAAAAAAAAGAAATGCAGTTTGACTTGAGGACATTATGCGAAGCAAAATAAGTCCTTTGCAACAGGGCAAATACTGTATGATTCCACTTATAGGAGGTACATAGTCAGATTCAGAGACAGGAAGTAGAATGGTTGTTGCCAGGGCCTGGGGGAAAGGGGGAATAGGGAGGTGTTGTTTAATAGGCACAGAGTTGCAGTTCTGCGAGATGGAAAAGTTCTGGAGATCTTGAATATGCTTAACATTACTGTACACTTAAAAATAGTAAAGATGATAGGGCACCTGGGTGGCTCAGTCAGTTCAGTGTCCGACTCATGGTCTTAGCTCAGGTCTTGATCTCAGGGTCGTGAGTTCAAGCCCTGTGTTGGGCTGCATGCTGGGTGTGGAGCCTACTTAAAAAAAAAATAGTAAAGATGGTAAATTTTATGTTATACAGTAGTCCCCCTTTATCCACAGGGAATACATCCCAGGACCCCCAGTGGATGCCTGAAACTGTGGTTGATACCAAACCCTATTTTTTCCTATACATACATATCTATGAGAACATTTAATCTACAAATTAGGCACAGTAAGAGATTAACAACTAACAAATGCCGTAATTAAAGTTATGTGAAGAGGGTCTCTCTCTCTCTCTCTCAAAATACCTTATTGCACTGAACTTGCCCTTCTTGTGAGGATGTGAGATAAAATGCCTACGTGATGAGATGAAGCGGGGTGCTTGAATACGGCACCGCGACAGAGCGTTAGGCTACTATTGACCTTCCGGTGATATGTCAGAAGGAGGATCGTCTGCTTCCAGCTGACCATGGGCAACTAAAACCACAGAAAGCAAAACCTCGGATAAGGAGGGACTTGCTGTATATTTTTAACCATGATTTAAATTTATTTAAAAGATTTATTTATTTTAGAGAGAGGCAGCGTGAATAGGGGTGGGAGTGGGGAGGGGCACAGAGAGAGAAACCTCAAGCAGATCCCCTGCTGAGCGCGGAGCCCAACTCAGGGCTCATCCCGGGACCCTGAGATCATGACTTGAGTCAAAATCAAGAGCGGGCTCCTCAACCAACTGAGTCACCAGGCGCCCCACAATTTAAAATTTTTAAAGAAATAAGAAAGAAGGAGAGAGACAGAAAGGGGCACCTGGGTGGCTCAGTTGGTTAAGCAACAGACTCTATCTCAGCTCAGGTTATGATCTCGGGGTGGTGAGAGTGAGCCTGGCGTGGGGTGCACGTGGACTCTGCTTGAGATTCTCTCTCTCCTTCTGCCCCTCCCCCCACTTGCACACACTCTCTCTCTCTCAAAAAAAAAGAAACTTAAAAACACAGGTAGGGGAAGTTGGACAGGGAGGGTGGGTGGAAGGGATGGGGTAGGGCTGAGGGTGGGGTGGGCAGGGGCCTCAGCCATCAGTCCTGCTGTTTGTGAGATAGGGAAAGCCCGCATGACTCAGAGCCCCAGCTGCCCTCCACTCCTACCCCAAGCTAAGTGTTGTTGGCAGGTCCAAACGGAAGCCCACTCAGAGCCTAAGAAAGCCTTGATCGCAAGCCCAGCTCTGCTCAGTTCCGACCAGGGAGCACCTCACCCAGCCCCAGACAGCAGAGGGAACAAGGCACGGGTGGCAGGCTGCTTGTCCTTCATCAGGCCTGTTGGTGTGCCAGATTCCTGGCACCGACGGCAGGGCAGACCACAGGCCCTGCCCTCATGAGCATTGGTTGAGATGCACAGCTACACACCTGAGAACCTTCTCCTCACAGGCCATCAGTAGCTAGCATTTCCTGAGCACCTACTACGTCTAGGTGCTGGGCTAAGCCTCTTAAATGGATTGACTTGTGCCATTCTCCATACCATGCTAAGTGGCAGGGCCTAGTGACAAAACCCCATTTTACAGACGAGGGAACTGAAACGCAGGGAGCAAAACTGGCCTCCTAGCCATCAAACTCCACCCCTCAGGCGTACGCTGCCAGACACCAGGAAGAGCCAGCATTCTGCAGGGGGAACCCTTGAGCTGAGTTTGGAAGGACGAAGAGTTAGCCAGGCGGCGCTCCGAGTGGCCAGGAGCAGAGGCTGAATGAAGCGGGGGTGGGGGGGGGGGAGCTGTCCAAGAGCTGACCTCAAGGGCCGCCGCAGCCCTGCTCCCAGGCAAATCACAGCGCCTGTTTCCAGCAGCCTCCACATGCACCCCTCCACTTCTGGCTGCGGCTGGGCCCGTGACTCACGCCTCCCCGGACAGCAGAGTCCCGTGCCAGGCAAGTAACCAATATTCAATCAAGACATGCTAGATGGGTGGGTGTAAAGAGCAACTAAGCCCATCCGTGGTGACGTGTTCTCTGCACAGGACACGAGGCCACATGGCTTCTGGGGACAAGAAGGAACTCTGGAACAGAGGCTGCCATGAGCGGGAGCACAAACGGGCGTTCGAGGCCTGGAGGCCCTGCCTGGGGATGCGAGAGGAGAGGGGAGAGGCTGTGTTGCCCTACTGTGGGGAAAAGGAGGCCTGGCCTAGCACATGCACGCACGGCCACTGGAAGAGCCACAAACACGGGCACACACAGATACCTTCAGGCACGCGTGACATGCAGGTGTGTGCAAGCTGAGAACACCACACACCCACACCCGCGCGAACAGCCACGTACCTAGGTGCACACACGTACATATCCATCCATGTTCCAAAAAGGAAGTGGGGTCTGAGCCATGGACATAGGCTTCTCCCCACAGGGCCCAAAGCCAGTAATAGGAATAAGGTTTGGAGACAGCCTCCCAGAAACCACCTCTTTCAGCTCTGGAGACAGAACGCTGCCTGGGCTAGGACACCAACACAGGGCGACCTGGGCCGGGAGGGCCCCTCCTATGGGGGAGCTCACACCAGCACCTTCTTCCTTCCACACCTCAGGCACTGCCACCCAAGGAAAGGGGAGGTCTGATGAGGAAATGGCTTTTGAGCATTTTCCCAGGCACTGACTTGAGACCAGACCCTTGAGGCGTTGCTTTTTAAACAAAACAATATTTTATTGACACATCCTCAATGTTCCGTATAAATATAAAGTGCTAAGTTTCCAACCCCCGCCCACAGGGCTGGGAGGAAGTGGGGGAGGGAGTGTTAAATGTCAGCTGAACCCAAAAAACTTTCCAGCACCGATACGGGCGTGACATGCTCACACACATATGCACGTGCACGCACGCGAGCAAGAGGCCCGCACGCAACAGACGCGGCACTTCCCTGCCGCCCAGCTCCCCAGGAGCACAAGGCGCAGGCTCCAGGCCTGTAGTGGACCACCCCCCAGACGGGGCTCCCGGTTGTCACAGCTTGTTCCTTGGAGCGCTCAGGCTGCCAAGGGCTTCAACATGGTGGTGGGACCCGTGGGAATCCATGGGTGTAGAGGTCCAGTTAGTTTCCGCCAGAAGACAGAGGGAGGAGGGGGAGCAGACATGCCCTCCATGCTGGTCCCCAGAAGAGGGCCAGCCCTCAAACCTAGCAGAAGAGCACCAGGTGAGAAAGTCCAGAATTCCTGCCCTCCCAGCACCACCACCTGGGGGCTTTTCAAACTTCGGAGAAGGGGCAGCTTTCCCTGACCTGGAGAGAATCAGTGCCCCCTGCCTGGGGGGAGGGGGCAGCCTGGTGGGGCCCTGCCTCAGTGACACAGCACCTGAGTCTCGAACTGTAGCAGCTGCCCCATGAAACTGAAGTTAGGGGAGATGACTCCCCGGCGTTGCTTAACAAAGTCGAAGGCCTCGTCCAGCCTCACGCGGCGGCTCTGTATCAGGTACGCCAGGCAGATGGTTGCAGAGCGCGAGATGCCTGCCTGGCAGTGAACCAGTACCCGGCCTCCACTGTTCTTCACCGAGTCTGCAAGGGAGATGGGGAAGGGGGGGGTCAGGCACGAAGGGAGGCAGGGGAGGTGATAGGCGCCCCAGGCCCCTCACCTAGATGTCCCTTCGGCTCCCTGGGCTGAGGCCCCCCTCTTACCAATGAAGCTTATGGCCTCCTGGAACCAGGCACTGATCTCCACCATCTGGTTGTCCTCCACCGGGATGCTCTTGTAGCGGAAAAGGCTCTCAAAGTGGTTGGGGCAGCGGGAGACGTTGAGGACCGCCGTGATGCCACAAGCCCGCAGCCCCCGCAGGTCGGAGGAGTGGCTGCAGCTGCCCAGGAACAGGTAGGGCAAGATCTCCACAGGGCCGCCCTGCATGGGGGGGGGGGGGGGGGGAAAGGGGGAAAGGGGGGGGGGGTTTTGTCAGCACCGCGGGAGGGCCTGGGCACCCCTGGGGGCAGACAGGGCCAGCTGGCCCCAGCAAGAGGGGCCCTCAGCCTGTCCTGACCAGGATCACGCTCAGGAATAGGAGGACACAAGGGGACACACAGAGATACTCGCTCACAAATACACACCTCCCCGTCAAAGCCCCAAATACGCTGCAGGCACACATTGACAGAGCCCTCATGAGCAGCCCGCACCAGACACACAAAGATGTGCTCCCATTTGCTGCGGGGACACACACACACACACACACACACACACACACACACACGTGAGTGCGAACATGGAGAGACTCCCCGAATCCACAAGTGGCAGCTCCTTTCCCCAGAGGTGCCTATCCCGCAAATGCGGGGCACTGGGGGGGGGGGGCGGCGCGAACAGTGAAAGGAGCTCGGATCTCAGCTCACCTGGTCGTAGAAGGGAGCCCTGGGGTCAGAGCGGCTGTTCTCGCCCCCAGCAGACGACATGGCCGGGGCGGGGGACTCGGAGCACAGATCGGGACAGCAGGCCTGGAAGCCATCGAAGCCGCCTGCAGGGAAGGCGAGGGGCGGTTAGCGGGGAGAGGCCCGGCGGGGACGGAAGGGGGTGTGGGGGGGGGGGAACCCCGGGGGGGGGGGGGGTCGGGGGGGGGGGACCGGCGTGGGCGGCGCTCACCTCGCAGGAAGCACACGGCCGTGGGCCCCGCGCGGGTTTCGGGCAGCAGCGCGGCGAGCAGCGCGTGTGCCGGGCCGTCGGGGGGGAGCTCGGCCACCGAGGCGCTGCCCTCGTCCAGCACCACGGCCCGGGCCAGCTCCCCGCGGGCCAGGCGCGCCCGGAGCGCGCGGTCGGGCAGCAGGCAGGCGAGGGCGGCGGCGGGCGGGCCGCGCGCGCGGCGCCGCAGCAGCGCGTTCCAGGGCACTGGCCGCGCGTGGCGCACGTGGCGCCGGCAGAAGGCCAGGAAGGGGCGGCAGTCGAGCAGCAGTGTGCGCTCGGCCTCCCGCGGCTCCCGCAGCAGCGCGCCCAGCGCCGCGCAGTCCAGCTCGCGCGCCGCCTCCAGCCCCATAGCTCCGGCCCAGGCTCCTGTGGCCCCTCTCACTGCGCTTCTTCGTCCCCCGCCCCGCCCTCCACCGCGCGCTCCCGGCTCTCGCGGCGGCCGCGCTGCCCAAAACGAGTGTTCTGGGCGCCTTGGGCGGCGCCGCGGCTTAAGTACCCGGGGGCCGGCCTCCCGGGTCACCATACAAGGGCAGCGCAGGAAGGCGCCGGCGCCCGCCCCCGCGGCCTTCAGGGGCGCGAGCTGGGCCGGCCCCGGAACGGGGTGGACTGAGGGGGGAGGGTGCGCCGGGGGAGGAAGCGGAGACTAGCTCTTGAGGGAAAGGGTTTGCCAGGGTCATTGGGGCCCCGGTGCCACCACTCCCCCATCTTTGCGCCCTGGCCCGGAAGAACGTTCCCACCCTTTGACCTGCTCCACGCCACTCAGTCCTTGGTAACTGGTGTCTTGGATGCACATGCCCATGCCCAGAGACTTCGGGGCCAGTGGTGCCCCTTGCCACGCTTCCTCTCCCTTCTCCCTTTCTGTTCCAGGATTTTCCCTCTAGGAATTTGTTACAAACAAAAATTGACATGGCCATGATTTCTACACCGGGGAATGGGGAGCCATGCTGAGATGTTCTTTTTCTACTTAGAAACCTTGCCCAGGAGGAACTTGAATTTCTCCTCCTCCCCTCCCCTCCCGCATTTCATGGCTGAGACCAGCACTCTGAGTCTTGAAGTAGGTTAGTGGCCAAGCTAGTCCAGACCATTATCCTCTGGGCCCAAGACCCTGGACATTGGCATGAGAAGGACCCCCTGGGCCTTCCAGGGGAAAGGCAGGGGGCTGATGATAAGTTTCCAGTTAAGAGTGGGGCAAGGCTTCCCCTGGGGCCCAGGGAAACCCCAGAGGCCCAGGGTGAAGCACTTCCCCAAGTCACAGGCCAGCTTGGAAGGGGAACTCTGCTGACGTTGCTGGGCTCTCCCTGGGGCCTTGTGGGAATTTCAAGGAGCCTCACGAAGGGGAAGAAGGAGAAGAACTACCAGAATCTGCCTCTTCCACCCCTTTACCATGTCCCTTCTCAGCCCTCCCTGGGCCGTAGCAGGCCCCCTGGCCAGCAGGGACCTCGGACTGGCACCTGAGCAAGGCAATGAGCACTGAGAATGGGAAGCTGGGTCATCTCCATCCCTTCTGTCCACCCCCACCCCAACTGCCAGCCCAGGGACCGGATGTGGTGAGGCCCAGGTGTGCCTGGTGGGGAGGAGCGGGGCCCCTGCGTTGGGGGCAAGAGATACTGACAGCTGAACTCCAAAGCAGCGATGTTCAGGCGGATGGAAGAGCATCCTGGAGCTGCCCTCATCCCCACCGCTAGCTGCGTGGGATTTCAGAACCCAAGCCCCTAGGCTCCCATTGCCCTGCATCACTACTCAGTGCCCTCTGTAAGATCCTTCCAGCTCCCTTGCAGCCCCCTATGTCCATAGTGTCTTGGAGGGCTGCAGATAGGACTCATGTTGACCCCCCAAACCCCCCACTTGGTTTATAAACTCTAAACTCCTCCAAAAGGTGTGTCGATGTGCCTGTGTATGTTGGAGCAGGATCTGAATGCAGCTGGACAGGGTTTGAGACAGTTTGTAGCTCATGTGTGCTTGTGAGGAAGAGGGGGCCCCGGGGGGGGCAAAAGGACTCCAAAGATTCCTGGGGCCAAGTCACTCTCTCATGCCTCAGTGTCCCTATCTGTAAGATGGGAGTTCATAATAGACCAGCTGTTCACCCACACTGGTTCCAAGGCTGAGGCCACACCACTGTCTGGGCACCTGCAGTGTCCTGTCCCTCCCTACAGGCCAGTCGGGAAGCTGATGTGGCAAAGCCCACAACAGAGCCGGGGAGTCTGGGCCACAGATCCCAGAGGCTGATATGCGGCCCTTATCCTTGGCATCAGCCTGGCAAATGACTTAATGGCTGATTCCAGGGGCAAATTACAGAGCATGCAAAGGAATAGTCAGGTCCAGTCTTGCTAACCCGTGGGGCTGGCGTCACCTGCCCTGCTAGGAGCCATAGCCTCCCAGCTCCTCGGGGAGGAGAAGAGAGAACTGGCCAGCTGAGATCCTGGCTCGGGAGTGAAAACCAGCTCAATGGTAGGGGCTGCAGACCCTGGACTCCCACGCTGGGCTTAGACTCTCTTCCTCCTTGGGGAAAGCGGCCGGCACCCTGCTGGGAAGTCCCACGCGGGAATGGGAGTGCACTGTGAAAGCTTTGCTCTAGTGGCAGTCCCAGGGGCCCTGCCCAGCGCTTGGCCTGAGGTGGCTGCAGGTATGTCACCCCCTCAACGCCACCTCCTTCGGGGCTGTCCCTTTTGCGGCTCTGGAACACAGACTTAAGGAGGCCTGACTTAGCCATGAAAGCGGGGCTTCCCTTTTGTCTCCTTCCCCTCTTCCCGAACTGGGGTAGCCCCCATCCCCCAATAACTGTGTGTAAGCCCAAGGCCAGGGTAACGAGAGAGGGAGAAGGCAAACCCACGTCCCACCCCCACTCCTGCTCTGATTAAAGATCCCCAGACCTCTGGTGAGTCACGGCGCCGGATGTCTTCCCTCCTTTGCCACCTCCTGAAGGGACACCATTCCCGCTGCAGAGACGAGGCAGGGCTCTGGGCACACAGGTGGAGACAGTGTGAGGAGGGGTCTCAGTTAGACTGGATGTCCCACAGGCTGAAGGATCTGGAGGGATGACTCCGCTCCTCATCACTAGACCGTCAGAGATGGCAGCAGGGGGGTGCCAGACACGGAGGCTTTGGGTTATTTTGTGTTCCTGGCCTGGCTGTTACAGAGCAGACACTGAGTCAGTTTGGGGCCCAGCTTCAGTTATTTTTTCTTTTTTTAGTGAAAATACCAAACTGGAATAAAGGGTGCTGTACTATTTGTAACCACCTGTTTTGACAGTGAAGTGTCATTCACCTCCTGCCTTGGGGATTCCTGGCTTCCCCCGCCCCCACTAGCGAGGCTCCCCAGCCCCCATGCAAAGTGGTTTCTCTTCCACAATCATGAAGCGCCAAGCTCTATACTGATGTGGGCCTTCCTCCTCCTCCCAAACCTACACCCCAAGCCCAGGGGGCAAGGAAGAAATGAATGGTGTGGCCAGCATCCTTGTGCCAGGTAGGGACGAAGGTGAGAGTGACGAACTGTGGCCACCCCCAGCCTCATCTGAGCAGTGAGTCAGGATGACGTCAGGTTTCCTGTGCCAGGCCTCTGCCTAGGAGGCGTGGCGGCCACCCCCACAGGCTCCTGCCAGGCGGGGACAGAGACTCCACGCTCTTCGAAGATGGCCCTGTCCAGCACGGTGGGGAGGATGGGGCAGAGTGGACATTCACCTTGGGCGTCCAACTCTCAGAAAGGCCGACTCAGAAGAGGGTCCTCCCATGGCAGAAGGGGAGACACACGTGGGTCACACTGTCACATGTACCTGGGGGCAGGAGCTGGGGAAGCGCTCCTCCACACAATGAGTATGTCATGAAGAAAGTCTCCGCTTGGAGCTGGCAAGGCTTTTTTTTTTTTTTTTAAGATTTTATTTATTTGAGAAAGAATGGGGAGAGGAACAGAGGGGGAGAGGGACAAGCAGACTCCGCACTGGGTGTGGAGCCTGACGCGGGGCTCAATCTCACACTCTTGAGATCCTGACCTGAGCCGAAACCAAGAACGCTTAACCAACTGAGCCACCCAGGCGCCCCAGTGTGGCTTTTTTATTAGCGCCTTCCCCAAGCATCCATATCCACATCACTCTTTCCTTTCCTCATTTGTTCATTTACTGGCCCCTCACTCAAAAAAATATATTTTGAGTACCTGTGATGTGCCAGGTACTTTTCTGGGTGCTGGGAATACAGCAATAAATCACAAAGCATTGCCCTCAGGGAGCTGACCTCATTGTTTCAATAATATTTGTTTTTGTCTTCATGGCAAGTGAGACTAGTTATCCACCTAGAGTAATGATATAGTTGAATGGCACAGATGGGACCCAAAGATGTTAAAGAGTGTGACACAGGTAGGCGACATGACAGGAGAGGCAGGACTTGTCACCCAGGAGAGGACCAGACAGCCCCTTCCAGCTTCTTTGCCGTTCTGTAGGGTCTGGCTCTCCTTCCCGCCATGGTCTCCCATCGGGAGAGGACATGAGGCACGGAGGGGAGGGGAGGCCACAGCCCTGAGGAAGAGCATCTGGGAGAGCAGTCCCATTGCCAAGGCCAGAGCCAGCTCCTCTGGTGGAGAGCCAGGCTCCACTGGCATGTCCATCAAAGGGACCTGGGTCTGGCTGCACCCCCGGATGCGCCTGGGCTTGGGGCCAGGGGACACCTTCTCCCTGCACTCTTCCCCCGGCTGGCGCAGCAGTGAAATGGTCCCATTCCCACCCTGTTGGCCAGATGTGCCCCCGGCTCAGAGTGAAGTCCCCGAGAAGGGAAGAAGAAGTTGCTAAGGGAGAGCTCCGTCACGAGTGGGAACGGTTGGGCAAGAGGTGAGGGATTCCCAGAAATGGGACCACACTGAGGCCCCAGGGTGCGTGGCTCTGTGACAAAAGGACTTCCCGGGGCTGCCCCACAGCCAGAGCGGGCTGCAGTGAGAGCAGTGGCCAGGGGGCTTGGAGGCCCAGAGGAGCCAGAGACTGCTCCTTCCCACCTGTCACCCCCGCACCTTTCCCACCACCAAGGACCAGGCCGGTCCTCTCCCCTGAAGACCAGTAATACCAGCATGAGCAGGGCAATGGCAGCCATGGGACCAGGGAGCCCTGGGAACTCTGGAGCCACGTTGCCTTGGCTCAAACACAGCAGGGCTGTGTCCTCGCTGCACGGGGCCTTGGACAAGTGATTTCACCTCTCTGTGCCCTCATTAAACAATCGCGGTCACGGGCACTGGGCTGCGTGCCTTCTAAGCAGCACCGCACCCAGGCTGCAGGGCTGGGGGACGGCATCATTACCCTTCTCTGCCAACAGGGAGACCCAGGCCCGGAGCGGGGAGGGGACGGAAGCAGGGCCGCACAGCCAATGGAGAACCTGGGATTGGCACCCGGGTTTTCACCACTAGGTTACCCTGTCTCAGGCAGGTCTGCAGGGCCCACATGTGTCCCGTGGCCACCCTCCCACCAGCAGACACCTGTCTCATCTTTCCTCACAGAGACAGCTACAAACACTAACACTGCTTGAGTGCTTGCCATGGGCCTGGCTCTGTCCTGAAACCTTTACGGGAATTATCACATTGAAACCTCAGACAGCCCGAAGACACAGGAATGACTGGTACCCCAAATACAAATGGGGGAACCAAGGCAACAAGAGGCTAATTTACCCAAACCGTCACAGTCGGTAGATGGTAGAGCTGGAGTTGGAATTCACGATCTTGTGTCCCTCTGTCCTGCCCTCAGAGTCCAGATCTGCACCCACCCAGGCTCTTCCTATCTGCCTCCCACCCTTGCCCAGAGCCCTTCTCTCGGCCAGGCTCTGGCCACACAGGCCACCATCCAAAAGGACCTGGCTCTTTTTAGGGCCTCAGTGCTATCTCCTGGCTCAGCTATAAACCCCTTGAGGATGCAGGATGCACAGGGCGCTGGGAAGCACAGTGCCCAGCTCACAGCGGGCACCCCATGCATCTCTGCAGATGTCAACTTGCCTCTGTGCCCCCAGCTAGCCCTCAGACAAGAAGCTGATCACATAGAAAGTTGAAAATCCACAATGTTGAACAGAGCCAATGTCAGGATGGGGCCTGCTAGGCCCCTCACCCTGACCTTCTCCCGGCTCCAGAGCAGAAGAGGTGTCCCCAGGGTCCCCAGAGCAGAGAATGGCTCCAGAGAGTAAACACGCCAGCAGGGGAGCGGAAGAGTCCGTGTAACCTGAGTGGGGAGCTGTCGGGAGCTGCTACAGCGGCTCGGGGACCTGGTTGGCCCTGCGGTGAAGACAGAGAAGGGGTCCAGATCAGGCGTGGGGAGAACCAGCAGGGACAGTGGACAGAGCCTTGCAGGAGGGGTGGATGGCTGGCTAAGGGAAAGATGGGGCCAAGCCTCCCCCTCCTCCTTCCCGACCCAGAGCTCTGACTGGGCACCTGCTCCCCCAGCCAGGAGACCCAGAAGCCAGCCAAGAGACAGCAGCTGTTGCGTGTGCTCACCACCTCCCAGGACTCGGTTTCACAGTTGGGAAGAGGGCCGCTTCCTTACTCGGCAGGTGCAGCAGGTGCGAGGGAAAGGGCAGAGAAGGGAGGCTGCCTATGCTACAGCCAGAGAGGAGCTGGGGGCTGGGGGAGACAGGGCACCCAGAAGTGCCCTGGGCCTGGGGCTGGCTGGAGCAAAGCAGATGGCTGGGGGTGGGAGGGACACCGGAGAGGATTAGGTGGATCAGGGCCACAGATCAGACTATGCTGCCGTTGAAGAAAAGCTGAATCCGGCACTGTTCATGGAGTCGCCCCTGGACATCCAGAGAGGGCCGTGTGCACATGCACACACACACACACACGTGTGCATACAGAGTCATATGCTCACTACCTGTCCATGTACACATGGTGTCACAGACCATCACACACGATCAAAGCCAAGCACCCTCCCATCATGCACAGACACGAGCACACCCCCAGGATGTGGCCTCCCTAGCCCCACTACAGCCCACAGAGACCCCTGTGTGAGCAGTCCTGCCCCCAAGGCCCCAGAGCCCAGCCCTGCCTCACACGTGCCCCAGCTGCCCCTGTGCAGCCCACACATCTTCATCCCTTACCACCAGCCCCGAGACAGGCCTCCACCCGCCAGCACCCCACCTGTTTAACTTGGAATGCTGTGCAGCCTAGATACAAGTCCCCCCTGGTCCACTTCTCACTCAGACAGCTCAGGGGAGGGGGGCAGTCCCCTTCCCTGCACAGCCACCCCACCCTGTCTGCGCTGCCCCAGAAAGAAGCTGGGGGTTCCATGCACGGTCATTTCTCGGGCCCTGGCCTCAGTCCTGTGTAGCCTCTCATACACACACACACACACACACACACACACACACACACACACACTCCTTGTAAGGTCTGAGCTCCATCATCAGTGCTGTTCTGTGGAGAGGAGATCACCCTAGAAGATCTCAAGGCTAAACAAGACGGCCCATATTAGTCTTCAACTTTGCAAATGCAGTGGCATGGGCTCCCCTGGGTGTCAGGCACTGTCCTGGGTGCCCCAGGGACAATTCACTATGAGCTGGGCTTCACTGGCATCCCCACTGACACAATTCCGTAGAGCCCACCCACCACCCCAAGTCAGGAACCCCTGCTTCAGAGAGAGGGCTATACAGATGAATTGTCCAAGGGGCCAGGCCTGGCCTTATTCCTGGCGGGTCCTTTTTGAGCATCCCAACCAAGAAAGGCTAACCTTGCTGTCTGTCCCTGCTTCTTTCCAAGGGGTAGCTTCTGGCCCTGTCCCCAGCCTGACTCATGCAGAGCAGGGACTGGACAAGGAGTTCCTGCCTCAGTTTCCCCAGGGGCAGGGGTAGGCCTCAGATTTAGTCTGGCACAGGAAAGGTCCCTGGAGGCTAGGCCAGGCAGGTCACCAGTAGTCACCTAGGCCCTGCTACCTGCAGGTAGCTGCCAGGTAGACCCAGATGCCCGCTGTTCCTGCCATCGTGGGGCTGGCTGGCTGAGTCTGCAAGATCACCCAGCAGTGGGCCTGAGTGAGAAAGAGCAGGAGGCTGGACCCAGGCCATGGGCCCCAGGAGGCAGCCCCCAAGACAAGTCATTAGGCTAGAAATCCAGGTGGCTAGAGCCTCCCCACTGCTGGTCTGGTGCTGAGGGTGAGGAAGGGCCCCCAAGGACACAGGAGGGCCAGAGGTTGTGCTGCCCTTGCCCGGACCCCAGAGGCCCTACAGAAGGGCAGCAGAGCAGTGCCCAGGGAGGCATCTCGTGCCACACACATTTGAGAGGCCACTGGCCCCTCTGCCTTCTCCCTCCTCTTCCCTCAGCTGCTCCCCCCCTCTTCTCCTCCCCCCCCCCCACCCCCCCCCCCCCCCCCGACCTTCCAGCTACTCCCACCCTCAGCCCTTTTTATTAACTACCCCGGCAGAAACCCTGTGTGGCCCTGGGCGGGCCCTCCCCCCAGGCCGCCAGCCTCCTCTCTCGCACAGGAAGGGTGGGGGCCCCTCATGACACGCCTGGCCTGAGTGTGGACCCCACCTCCCACAGTTCAGAGACCGCATGTGGAGATGGCCCCGTCCCCACTCCTGGGCCTGGCCTTGAGGGCTCACCATGCCCCCCATCCACCCTGCATCCTGCGCTTCCAAACCCTGCCCTGCTCTTCCCTGCCTCTGGATGGCCGGAGCAACGTTCTCCAGGAAAACTGCCTGGGCTCTAGTGCAGCCCCCTGCAGATTTCCCATTGGGCCCAGTGTCTCTGGGAGCCTGCCCTGCCCTGCGGCCCCACACCACCCCAGCTCAGCTGCCACTCTAGGGACACTCCCTGTGGGGGAGGGGTGGCCTGCCCCCCCCTTCCCCCCCACCCCCCAGGAGGAGCCCAGCTGCCTCTCCCTGGTGTCAGGGTCAGGTCCATCTCCAGCCTGAGGCACTTGTCCTTGAAGGAGTGAGAGGAAGCAGCACTCTGAGGTCAGCCAAGGTCAGAATACAGAACTCCTCCTGCCCTCCATAGGGAAGTTGCCCCAGAGCCTGGGGACATCTTTCTATCTGGGGACTGAAGCCCCTGCTCAGGCAGGGGGATGGCAAACATGACCTAGACAGCTCCTTCCAGCACAGGGTGCTCACCAGGTAGAACAAGATTTTTGGTGGCTTCCCCACACATCAGAATATTACTTCCCTGCACCCTTCACACACCAGGCCCAGGCCTCAGACTCTAGCCCAGAATGTCTATGGCTCATGGGCCTGGCCACAGGGCTACCCAGACACTGTCAACCTTCTCCAGGTCCTGGAGGCCAAACCAGCCCTGAAAGAAGCCCAGGGCCTGCCTTCTGCTGCCCCACTGGGGACCCCAGGGCCCCCTCAGGGCTTCCTCAGCTCTGTTCCAGTAGCCCCAGGCATCTGAGAATTGCCTCGTGCTGGGTGAAAGCAAGAACCACTTGGCAATGTTTTCAAACTCACACTTATTGTGGACCTACCATGTGTTGGCCACACTTTTTCACATTTCTCATTAGTTTTATGTCACTTGAAGCAATAGGGGGGCACCTGAGTGGCTCAATCAGTTAAGTGTCCAGACTCCCGGTTTTGACTCAGGTCATGATCTCAGGGTCATGAGACGGAGCCCTCCCCCCGCCCACTGTGGGCTCCACGCTCAGCAGGACATCTGCCTGAGAGTCTCCCTCCCCCTCTGCCCTTCCCCTGCTTGTGTGCACCTGCTCTCTCTCAAATGAATCTTTAAAAAATAAAGAGATGAGAATTACTTCTCCCCACTTTACAGATGAAAAAACTGAGGTTCAGAGATTTTCCCTTGTGTGCTCAGGTGGAGCGAGGATGCTCACCCTTCCTTTCGCTGTGAAGTTGCACGCTGTCTCTCTGTCTCTCAGCACTAGGCATAGGACTGGAATCCAGGAGGTGGGTGAAAAGCGCTCTGTGCCTCTTGCCTTGCTTTCCCTGCTTTGCCTCACCCAGACCTCGTCCCAGGGATTTTCATCAGCCCTAATGTATAGATGAGGAAACAGGTCCAAAGAGGCCAAGGCCGGAGCAGGGGGCTGGTGGAGTGGAGGACAGGTCCTGTTTAAGCAGCCTAGAGCAGCACTCCCTTCCTTCTACCCCTTTCCGGAGCTCTTCTGCCCCTGGGCTAACCACAGTCCCCTCAGGGTACGCCCAAGAAGCCCCCTACCAGAGCCAAGCTGAGCAATGAGGCTCTGGACAGCTGACAGCGCTGGTTCCTGTGGGGAAGGGGCAGGGGCAGGTCACAGAGGAGCTGCTGGGCTTGGCCTCAGTGGTCTCCCACTTCCCCGTCCAGAGCCTCAGCGCGGGAGGAGAGGTTTACTGCATCCTGGCCATGGAAGGAATGGGTGCTGGAGCACCTGGAGTGGTGGGGTGGCCACATGGGTCTGGGGGACATGGGGCAAGGCAGTCGCCAGCAGCCTGGAAGCTTGGAGGTGAAGCCGGCCTGTTCCCCCAAAGCCCCCACCCTGCAGGGGACCAGGGCAGCTGCCCCAGACTGGTTCTAGGCAGGTGACAGGTCTCAGTGGGGAGGAGACACCATAGCCCCCGTCAAATAAGGGAAACAGGAACTGCTTGCATACCAGCACTGAGGCGCCTCCTTCCCCTTCCCAGTGAGCCAGGCCGGGCAGCCCCCTGCCGGTGCTGTGGCCGCTGAGTCAGCCTCAGCTGCCTCCTGGGGAAGGGGCCAGAGCAGCTACACCTCACTTGCCTGTCTGGCGGTTGTGGGAATTGAACGAGCCGCCTTCTGGGAAGGCATTTTGGAAACTATGAAGGGCTGTGTGTGCGTAAATAATGTAAAGAATTATGGAACAACAGGCTCGTGACCCAGCGGTCAGATCTGGGCCACCCCTAACTGCAAGGAAGGTTTCTAGTATCCTCAGCAGCCATGGGCCCAGCTAAAATCCCAGGCTCTACCACACCAAGCAAGCTTGTCAAATAACTGATACAAGTTTGTTTTTTTTTTTTTAAAGATTTATTTATTTATTTGAGAGAGAGTTGGGGGGAGAGGGGCAGAGGGTGAGGGAGAGAGAGAATCTCAAGCAGACTCCCCACTGTGTGTAAAGCCTGACCCAACCCGGGGCTAGATCTCACGACCCTGAGATCATGACCTGAGCCAAAACTAAGAGTCGACGCTTAACTGACTACGCCACCCAGGCACCCCAGAAAACTGAAACCATTTAACACTCATTCAAGATAATAAAAAAGCAGAATTCTTAGAATACTAGAAATAGAAAAATAGAAGCCTTCTTAAGTCCAGCAAACATCATACTTAATAGTGAAGCCTACAGGATCATTCTCCTAGAAGGTAGAACAAGACAAGCTAGCCCACTAGAACAGCTGCTGGGCTGAGTTTGGGGGTTCCTGGCCTTTTAATAGGACAAGAAAGAGATGCAGGAGAACATAAACCATTGTTATTTGTAGAAAATATAACTACCGGTCAGAAGAATCCAAGAGAATCGTCTGACGAATATGTGTACTATAAAGGGAAATCAGCAAGGTAACCAGAGACAAGATCATCATACAACAATTGTTGCTTCCCTACACACCAAACAAAACAAAAAACCAATGGAAAACTGTAATAGAATTTTGCCATTCAAAACATTAACAAAAACTGTAAGATACCAAGAAACAAGCCTAAGAGGAATGTATAAGACCTATATGAAAACAGCTATAAAGGGGCGCCTGGTGGCTCAGTCATTAAGCATCTGCCTTCGGCTCGGGTCATGATCCCCGGGTCCTGGGATCGAGCCCCATGTCGGGCTCTCTGCTCAGCAGGAAACTGCTTCTCCCTCTCCCTGCCGTTTCTCTCTCTCTCTGTCAAATAAATAAAGGAAATCTTTAAAAATATATAAATATATATATTTTTTAAAAAAAGACAGCTGTAAAATTTGGTTGAAGGACATGATAGAGCTAAATATACAGAGAACTATGTCATGCCCCATAACAAGATTATTCCACATTAAGATGTGGACTCCAACCTGACTTGATCTATAAATGCATTATGACCCAACCAAAATCATGAGATGCTTTAATGGGATCTGACAAGCTGATTTTCATATTCATGTGAAAGAGAAAATGTACAAAAATAGTAAAGAAATTTTTGAAAATTAAGAACAAAGAGGGAGGAGGACTTGTCCCACTTGATATAAAAATAAACTATAAAAGTCTAGTGATTTTTAAAGTGTGGTTCTGTCACAGAAATAGGCAGACGGAGTAATGGAACCGATTAGAAGGTCCAAAAGCCCACTAGTGATGATGGTATCTCCAACCAACAGTGCAAAGACTGGACCCTTCCCATACCACAATAATACAGCTGGCTCTCCACTTTTTCAAAATTTTTGATCCACATCTCATATGCACAAAAATACATACCGTGTGGAATATATCACTTAAGATAAGACCAAAATATGCAAATATTAGGGCAAATACACACCAGAATATGTTTATAGCTTCGGGGTTAAAAAGCCATAAGCAAAATGCAGACCACAAAAGCCTCAGTTAAAGAACTGATAGATTTGAACTCATATAAATTAATTTTTTCTGTCTGATCAGACTCACCATAAACAAAGGTAAGAGGCAAGTGACAAACATGGAGACAATATTTGAAAAACAAACAACAGATAAAGGGTTATTTTTCACTCATTATTCATTCATAGGACAATTAATTTGGCAGTGCCTTCTCTGTGCCAGGCCACTGGCCTGGGTGCAGGACACATTAAATAACAAAATCTCTGCCCTCCGGGTTCTTCCATTCTCACGGGGAGGGGAGGGAGAGGCAAGAGAAAGAAACATGTCATATGGCGGATGGCCGTCACAGAAAACAATGAACAGGGAGCACAGGGAGTGCGGTAAAGGAAAGCAAAGATGTGAGGCCCTCCCACACTGAATAAGAAAAAGCCAAAGAACGCAAGAGAAGAAGGGACAAAGAACAGCAACATAGAATTCTCAGGTCAAGAGATGCAGGTGTCCAGTAAACATGCCGCCCTCAGGCTCTGCCCACGGGAACAATGTGATGGTGTTTTTTGCTCAGTGGGTTGGCAAACATTCAGTACCAAGAGCAGGTTACCTTGTGCCCTTTTGGTGGGAGTGTACGTTGGTTTCATTTGGGGAGGAGGGGTGCAATTTGGCAAGACCTAGCCGGATGTTGAAAGCACATGCCCTTTGACCCCACAACCCCTCTTCTGGGTATCACTCTGGAAAGAGAATTGTACAAAGATTTCCAATGCAGCATTGTCTGTATTGGGGGGAAAATGGAATACACAATTTTTACAGTTCTACCAAGCATCCGTTAAGAGAATAGTGAGGTAAATCTGCACACACTGATGCAGACCAAGCAGAAAAAGAGGACTTACAAATAAGGTCCTACAGTATGATACTATTTTTATAAAAAAGAGAAAGCTCTATATTCCACGTAAACATAAATATGTATGAAAACACTCTAGGAGAAAAAGCCTGGTTACAAACCAAGGAAAAGCTCTGAACCACCCAGAGGGGGCTGGTGGCATGGCGAGAGGTGCAAGGGGCAACACTGCAGTTGGGCCAGGCTGGGAAGCGAGTGTCTAAAAGCCTTCCACAATTGGACTGTGAGGGGAAGGGGCCTGAGGTCTGCTGCAGGGACGTCGGGTAGGGGAGGGGGGCTGCTGAGAAGGGAAGAGAATGCCAGTCAGTGTCAGTGCCAGTGAGAGGTCAGGCCGGGGGGGGAGATTGCAAGCCCTGAGCAGGCCAAGGGGGTGGGCTCTGGCCAGGAGCAAAAAGAGCCCCCCAGTGGCACTGATGCACACACCTCAGGCCAGGTGTCCCCCAGCACCCTGTGCTGGCTGACCCTGTCTGGGATGCCTTTTACCTACCCCTCACCGGCCCCTCCTTCAAGAGTTCCCTTAGGCCTCACTTCCTCCAGGAAGCCTTCCGAGATCCTCAGGCTGAACCAAGGGCCTCTCCCAGGGCCTCCCAGAGCCCAGGCTCACCTCTGCCCTTCATGGGCCCCATCAGGAGACCCTCCCAATACTTGGGCCTCCCTGAAGTCAGGGAACGGGTCTTGGCAGCTTCACTTTGCCCAGTTGTAGCTCAGGCCTGGCCCGAGCAAGTCCTGCTCCAGTGTTCACTGGATGGACAAGTGAGCTATCTGCCCTGTGCTTCCTTCACGTTTGGTTTCGCCCTTGGGTATGAGGCCTCCCTGGGGTGGCTGGGGAGCTTCAATCCCCATCTCTCCAAAAGGCAACATTCCTGTCCTCTCACCTGCCGTCTCACCCGGGGGTCGGATTCTGCCCTGGCTGGGAGCCAGGCAGGGTGGGGGAGGCCTGTCGGGGAGCAGGATGTGACAACTCCCACGCAGCCCAGGGTCTTTTTCCGTGCCTCAGAACACACTGTACCAGGTGGCCTCCTTTGCCGGGAGCCACCTTGCTTCTCACGGCCCCTCTCTGCTCACATCCTGTTTCCACCCTTCTGACACCCTGGGCCCCAAGTCTTGGGCCCCCACCCCCGCCTGCTGGGTTTTCATGAGGCCTTTTCTGGGTGTTCTAGGAGCAAAGGCCTCTTGTTTTCAACTCCTAGGGGCTTGAAGGAATTTGCACTTGATTTTGCCCTCCTGAAGGAACAGTCTTAATGTGTCAAATGTCTCACGGGGCAGGCTCAGCTTAGAACAGGACCAAGGTAAAGGGGGAAGGAATAAGGGTCAGGGTCAGGTCAAGGCCAGGAGACTGGGCTCCAAGCCTGGTTCTCCCACCAACACGCTATGTGACCTTGGGCAAGGCCCTGAAGTGACCTGAGCCTCACTTTCCTTGGTTACCAAAAGGAAATCCAAGGGGGTTGGCCTCACTGGTGAAAGCTAGCAACAAGGATACCCACTATGTGCCCTTGAGTCCTATCTCCCCCAGGCCAGGAGCCTCGTCCACCACACGCACCCTGCACTCACTTATCACACGACAGTTGCTACTTTCCTGAGTTGTCCCAGAAAGCGGTCCACACTATAGGAAACTGAGAACAAGCAGGAAAGAAGGGAGAAGACAGCGAAGCACTGGCCATAACCCACCTTGGTTCATTTTTGGAGTCACTCCCTCCCTCGTTGTGTGCCCTCTGCTCTGAAAGCACTTGTTGAGAAAGGGCAGGTAGGGAAATTCCATTACTGAAAGCAGGGCTGTTATCCCCACCAGACCTGGTAGGGGGCCCCAGGCAGGGTGCACTGCCCCTCCTCAGGCAGCACGGAGAGACGCCACCCCTCCTCTCCTCCCCCTCACCGGCTGGTCCCCCCAGCCCTCCCACGGTCACTGCAGTCTCCCCTCTCATCAACATCTCCCCGTCCAGGGCAAGTCCACGGATGGGCCTGGAAGCCAGGCAGGCCCAGGAAGAGGCCAGTCCTGACAGGGTACACATCCTGTGGTGGACGTGACTGGTGGTGGCGGGTCTCCAGACCTCCCCTGCCAGATGCCCAGAGCCCTGCCCTCCTCAGCCCTCCCACGGTAGGGCAGGCCATGCACCCCATTCCAGCCAATGAAATGTCAATTCCGGGCTGGGGCCCTAGAAAGCCCATTGGGATTTTTCCAGTCTTGCTCTCCTCCTCTGCCTTCTTGATGGGGAGGACCTCCCGTTCTCCAGGCAGTGCAACGACATGAGGGAGGTCTATGAGCAAGCCCCGACCCTTTGTTAACATGTTAAATGGTAGGCATGGCAGGACAGTTGTGCGCCATAACCCAGCTATCCTGCCCAGCACAGCCGGTCGGCCTCAGCTGGAAAGCCCCACATTTGTTTCACTGGGACAAACTCACTCTTTGTGGCCCCGCTCCTCTGTCCCCCAGCTTCCCCCTCACAGTTAGGTCTATGAAATCCCTCTGCTTCTTGTCCCCCACCACCATCTGGGTCCTGAGCTTCTCCTCAGCCTTCAGTTAGTCATGTGCAGCTGTTGACCCCACTCCTGTGGATCCTGGACAGTGAGGGGTTCTCTCTATCTGGCCTGAGGGCCAGCACCTTCAGGACAGCCCAACCTTTCCCACATGGAGGGCTTCCACTGGCCCTAACTCTGACAGCCGCCACCAGTCTGCCCCGGTCTGTGCTAACTCCAAGGGTGGAGGGGTGGAGGAGACCCCTCCTAGCACATCCGGGCACTGCTACTGCCCACACACTTGGCTTCCTGGTTGTTTTGTCATTTATTATAACCTAAGCATGTCCCTGTGTCTCCAGCACCTACCCACAGGAACCAAAGACGCTTCTGTCCACAGCACTTCCTGGCTTATCGTGTCTACTCCTCTTGCTCCCTGCCAAGTCCTGAACTCCCTTCCTTCTTTGACCTTTGAAAACTGACACTTGAAAAAAAAACCTAATATTGTCTCAATCCAGCTCTCAGCCTTGTTAGCTAAATGCTGCTGGAGAAAACCACCGTAATGGGTCCTTCTCTGCCCCTCACACTCAGGGGTCCCCTGATCCTTCATGCTCCTCTCTTGCTCTTTGGCTGCCTAGCTGCATGCTAGCTGTGCTTAGAACATGAAACTGGAGGGGCGCCTGGGTGGCTCAGTCAGTTAAGCATCCAACTCCCGATTTCAGTTCAGGCACGATATCAAGCCCCGCACCAGCTCCGTGCTCAGTGCAGGGAGTCTGTTTGAGATTCTCTCTCCCTCTACCCCTCCTCCCCAAAATAAATAAATAAATGAATCTTAAAAAAAAGAAAGAAAGAAAGAAAGAAAGAAAAAACATGAAACTGGTAAACCAGGACAGACAAAGCAAGGTTGGATTCCTACCTCACAACTCCTACCTAATGGAGTAAATATCTAAATATAAAAGGTTAAACTATAAAGCTAAGACGTAAGCATGTAGGAGGGCATCTTTTTTGCCTTGAGGGAATAAAGATTTTAAAAGCACAGATCGTAGTTGAAAAATTGATGAATTTGACCACATAAAAAGTAGAGATCTCAGCTCAATAAACAACATCATAGAGAGAGTTAACTACATGAGTGATAAATTGGGAGCAAATGTTTGCAATGCCTAAAATTGACAACAGTTATTGCATACATATTATATTTTGTTTCATAAATATTAAAAATCCTAATTCAGCGTATTTTTGCAAATCGAGAAGTAAAATCAGGGAATTATAAATATCAAAAGAGAAATGGATATAGCCATAATAGGCAACTCATATAAGGGAAATCTGAAAGGTTAACAAGTATATAAAGAAATACTCAGGGGTGCCTGGGTAGTCCAGTCAGTTAAGGGTCCAACTCTTGATTTCGGCTCAGGTCATGATCTCAGGGTTGTGAGATCGAGCCCCACATCGGGCTCCATGCTGGGCATGGAGCCTGCTTAAAATTATCTCTCTCCCTCTGCCCCTCCCCACCACTCGTGTGTGCTCTCTCTCTCTCAAGAAGAAAGAAAGAAAGAAAGAAAGAAAGAAAGAAAGAAAGAAAGAAAGAAAGAAAGAAAGAAAGAAAGAAAGACTTAAACTCTCTATCAGTTAAAGAACTCAAAAATAAAACTATGAGATATCCCTTTACATCATCCAAATTAGCAAAATAAAAAATAAAAATTAGAGAATACCGAGTGTTGGCAAGGATACAGGGAAAGAAATGTGGTGATACTTAGTCAAAAAATATACTCCATTGGCAAAATCTCTCTGTATCTTCACTCTTAAGGAAAGAAAAGCACAAAAGACAAAAACCAGAAAAACCTTCCCTGTAAGAGGTGTGGGATAGGGTAAGACAGGGTGAGGAGGGAAAAAAAAGTAGGGAAGAGGTGCCCGGGTGACTCAGTCGTTAAGCGTCTGCCTTCGGCTCAGGTCATGGTCCCAGGGTCCTGGGACCGAGCCCCGCATCGGGTTCCCTGCTCAGCGGGAAGCCTCCTTCTCCCTCTCCCACTCCCCCTGCTTGTGTTCCTGCTCTCGCTGTGTCTCTCTCTCTGTGTCAAATAAATAAATAAAATCTTAAAAAAAAAAAAAAGTAGGGAGGAAGGGGAATGACACTCCCATTCTGCCTCATATGAAATACAAAATAATAATCTGCAGTGGTGACATATATACAACAATATAGATCAAGGAAAAACTGGAAATATCCTCAATATCAAACGTGAATGTTACCTCACACCATATATAAAAATTAACTTCCACAGATCACGAACCTAAATGTAACACCTAAAACCATAAAGTGTCTAGAAAGAAACATAGGAGAAAATCTTTTTATCTTTGAGTTAGGCAAAGGTTTCCTAGAACATAAAAGCACAAAACATAAAAGAAAAAAATTAATTAGTTGGACTTTATCGGAATTATAAACTTGTGCTCTTTGAAAGATACCATTAAAAAAAAAGGCAAGCCACAGACAGGGAGAAAATATTCCCAACACATGTATCAGACAAAGGACTTGTATCTAAAATATACAAATACACATCTCAACAATAAAATGATAAATAATCCAATTTTTAAATGAGCAAAAGTATTGAGTAGACATTCCTCTGAAGAAGATCTACAAATGGTCAATAAGCACATGAAAAGATGCCCACCATCATTATTCACTGGGGAAGTGCAAATGAAAACCACAGTGAGATACCACTGCACACCCACTGGGATGGCTAGAATGAAAAAACAATAACAAGTGTTGAGAACGTGCAGAAATTGGAACCCTCATATGTTGTTAGTGTGAATGTAAAATGGTGCAGCTGCCTTGGAAAACAGTTTGGCCGTAACTCAAAAAGCTAAGCAGAGTTAACGTATGACCCATCAATTCCAGTCCTAGGTATATAACCAAGAGAATTGTTCAAATGTCCATACAAAAACTTAAACATGAATGTTCATAATGGAATTATTCATAATGGCTAAAAAGTGGGAAAAACTCAAAAGTTCAGCGAATGATAAATGGATAAACAGAATGCAGTATATTCCTACAGTAGAATACCATACAATCCTGAAAAGGAATAAATTACTGATACATGTTACAGCATGGATGAACCTTGAAAACATTCTGCTAAGTGAAAGGAGCCAGTCACAAAGACCACATATTGTATGATTCCATTTACATCAAATTTTCCATCGAGACAGAAAGTAGATTAGCAGCAGCCAGGGACCAGGAGGAGGGATGGGGCAGTGATTGCTGATGGGTCTGGGGATTTGTGGAGGGGGTAGGCAATGAAGATGCTTGGAATTAGATAGTGGTGATGGTTGCACCACTTTGTGAATATGCTAAAAACCACTGAATTGTACTCTTTGATCGGGTGAATTTTATTATGTGAATTATAACTCAATATTTTAAAAGATAAGAAAAAAATAAGATTCATACACTGTAAAAACTCTTGCAGTGTAATAAGGACACAAACAGCCCAATAAAAATGAACAAAAGATTTCAAATGACACTTCATAGAAGATTTATGAATGCCAATAAGCACATAAAAATGCTAAACATCATTAGTCATTAGGGAAATGCAAATTAAAATGAAATGAGTGGCAACATGGATGGACCTAGAGGGTATTATGCTAAGTGAAGTAAGTCAGACAAAGAGAGACAAATATTGAATGATTTCGCTTATAAGTAGAATCTAAAAAACAAAACAAATGAACAAATAAAACAAAACAGGAACAGACTCATAGATACAGGAGACAAACTAGTGGTACCAGAGTTGGGGAGGTACTGGTGGGGGGGAGGTACTTGGGGAGTACTGGGGGGCAGGCAAAATAGGTGAAGGGGATTAAGAGTAACAAACTTTCAGTTATAAAATAAATAAGTCGGGGGATATAATGTAGAGCATAGGGAATATAGTCAAAAATATTGCAATAACTTTATATAGTCACTAGACTTATTGTGGGGATCATTCTATAATGTATAAAAATCGTCAAATCACTCTGATGTACACCCATAATGAATAGGATATTGTATATCTATTATATCTCCATTTTTAAAAAGTATAATGAGAAGACTGGCCATAACAAGTTTTGGCAATAAGATGGAGCAACCAAAACAAAACTCTCATACACTGCTGGTGAGAATGTAAAATGTCACAACTTTGGAAAACAGTTTGGCAGTTACTTACAAATATTTAAACATACACCTACCATACACATATGACTCAGCCATTCCACTCCTAGGTATTTACTTAAAAAAACAAAACAAAACCCCAAAAACATAGTCACACAAAGACTTGTACATAAATATTTATGGCAGCTCTATTTGTAGTAGCCAAAAACTGGAAACAATCCAAATGTCTCTCAACGGGTGAATGAATTAACAGACTGTGGTATATCCATTCCGTGGAATGATATTTAGCAATATAAAGGAATGAACTATTGATAAATGCAACATGGACCAATCAAGGATCATTACACTGAAAGAAGCCATAGGAAAAAATAGTACATACTGTATGATTCCATTCATATAAAATCCTTGAATATGTTAGCTATTTGATGGAGACAGAAAGCTGATTAATGTTGCCTGGGGACAGGGCTAAGGGAGAATTACAAAGGGGCACAAAGAAATTTTGTAGATGATGAAATGATGATAAAATATTCATTATCTTAATTGTGATGATGATGTCACAGGTATATAGACATGTCAAAATTGATTAGATTGTGCATTTTAAATATAGGGAGTTGGGTGCCTGGGTGGCTCAGTTGTTAAGCGTCTGCCTTCGGCTCAGATCATGATCCCAGGGTCCTGGGATCGAGCCCCACATCGAGCTCCCTGCTTGGCAGGAGGCCTGCTTCTCCCTCTCCCACTCCCCCCTGCTTGTGTTCCCTCTCTTGCTGTGTCTGTCAAATAAATAAAATCTTCTAAAAAAATAAATATAGGGAGTTAATTGTACTTTGATTACACTTCAATAAGGTTGGGGGACTAAACTACATGAAGAAACAAGCAAAAACAGACCCAGGCAGATGTCAGATTGAGAACACACATTAACTTTAGCTCCCTCCTGAAACCCCACTTCAACAACAATTAAAGGAAGCAAAATTTAAGGCAAACCCCACACAGTCAAGGAGAAAGAGGAACAACAGGAAAAATGTTTTGGGAACTGGAAAGCAGATGCACAAAACGGTAAATGGCTTAGGGGAAACAAACAAACAAACAAAAAAATGGATTCCTAGTCAGTAGTAGGGACAAGAGCCAAACCTGTTTACACAGCAGAAGCCCCAAAAGGCTCAGAATAAGTGGGACACCGAGTGGGGCAAAGAGAGGAGCTGGAATGAGAACCAGCTAAGGTCTGTATGAAACCCAGCCAGGCCTAAGATGAAGTTAATAGTCAGCTACCAACACTCACATGCTCACAGTCCCCAGTACAAGTTTCTTTTAATCAATCAATCAATTTATTTATTTATTTAAAGTAGCCCAGTGTGGAGCGCAATGCGGGGCTTGAACTCACTACTCCGAGATCAAGATCTGAGCTGAGATAACCAAGCTTAACTGACTGGGCCACCCAAGTGTCCCAGTCTGAGTTTCTCAATATGAACCAACAACCAGTGGCTTTTAGCCATTCAAGGGATGCCTCTATCATGCAGGAGAGGGATCTAATAGGAAAAATCAACTTAGACAAAACAAAGTATGTAGGAAGAAGAAAATATTAATAAAAATCACTAACATCCTTAGAGGGGAAAGATGCTGCACCCATAAAAGGACAGTTACTACAAAAAGTAAACATTCCAAAAACAGATCTCTTGGGTAGTAAAAGAAAGCAAAAATTAACTCATATCAGGGTTGGAAGATAAAGATGTTGGAAACTTTCAGAAAAATGAGCAAGAAGACAAATGGTTGAGTAACAGGAGAAAAAAGGGGTGCCTGGGTGGCTCAGTCGGATCAAGTGTCTGCCTTCAGCTCAAGTCATGGTCCCAGGGTCCTGGGATCGAGCCCTGCATCAGGTTCCTTGTTCACGGGGGAGCCTCTCCCTCTCCCACTCTCCCTGCTTGTGCTCTCTCTGTCAAATGAATAAATAAAATCTTAAAAAAAAAAAAAACAACAGGAGAAAAAATATAAGAAAATGAGAGGACATTTAGGTGATCAGCCATTTGAATAGCAAAGGGCCAAAAGAGAGAAGGAAAATTAAATAATTCAAGAAAATTCTCCCGAATTGAAAGACGTGAATTGACAATTGAGGGCCCACTGATAGCACACTAGATAAAAACAAGTCAGACATAATACCAGGAACGAAGAGATCTCACACGCTTGGGGGCCTGGAGAGGCCGGGAGGCTACACGTCGCAGCTAAAAGATCAGGAATGAAAACATCTTCCGACTTGGCTGAAATTCTGAAGGAAAACTACTGCCAGCTGGTCTTACTGTACTCGGCTGATTTATCCCGCATGTGAGGATCTGAAAAATTTTACCTCTTGTGTACCCGTTCTCCTTTGACAATCGAGGAGGAAAATAAACTAAGACCAAGGAAGAATGGAATGCAGAGAACGGGGTTGAACATGGAAGGAATCCTAGGCAGAAGGGGAAGGAAAGGGAGATCTTCCAGCTCCAGGTGGGCACCTAGGGCTGCACCTCCTGCTCAGCCCTCCCCTGGGAGGAGAAGCTGTTAATACCTACTCTGGCTGAGTATCAAGAGCTCACAGTTGGCACAGAGGGTGGGGCTGAATTTGTGATAAGAACACAACAAACTGGGGCGCCTGGGTGGCTCAGTCCTTAAGCGTCTGCCTTCGGCTCAGGTCATGATCCCAGGGTCCTGGGATGGAGCCCCGCATCGGGCTCCCTGCTCCGCAGGGCATCTGCTTCTCCCTCTGCCTCTGCCCCTCGCCCCACACCCCCCCTTCATGCTCTCTCTCACTTACTCTGTCAAATAAATAAATAAAACCTTAAGAAAAGAAAAGAACACAACAAATCAAGCAGATGAGCATTTTCCCTCTAGGCAAAAATAATGAGGTGTGCAAGAAAGAAGTGGTTGTCGTGTCTTGTCGCCTGTGAATATCATTTTCATGCTCAGAACAACAAAAATGCTAGGTAATGCTGTAAAATTTGATATAACTTCTTTGGGAGATGAGGAAATGGGAAGGGTGGAGCAGGGAGGAGGGAGGGAGGAATTTTCATATAATGCCTAAAATGAAAAGTCTGTATGTGGTGATAATAGCACATTATTTAGAGACCTGGAAAAAAAGGACAATATCATCCCTGTGAGAGATGATCCTGGCTGTCCTGGGAGGAGGGGGAATGGTACGGTAGAGGGTTTCATAACAAGCTTAGTAAGAACGATGTGACTTTTCAGACTATGTGCACAAATGCTTAGAGAAAACTTCAAAAAAAAAAGTTACATGCAGATATAAGTATAGAAAAACTACATTGATTTTCTGGCATGTAAGGATTACAAATAATTTTTTATAGTTTTATGTATAAAATAAATGCTTTCCCTTTTTAATCACATAATTATTACTTTGGGAAACAAAAGAATATGAGGGCAAAAATCTGAAAGAGTGTCAAGAATGTTCTCAGTGATGAATCAGCACAACACATAGGTTCCAGACTGTTCCCAGGTCTCGTGAACGGAGTCTCACTTCACCCCGGCCTGGCCTGTCCCCACCCCACACCAAACTGACCACTCCTTTGGTCCTCCACGCTGGACCGTTTAATTCCGTCTACTTCAGTGTCGACTCCCCAGCTGCTTCATAAATCTTTTGAAAGTCATCAGGCACATAGTGGGTCTTCAATAATCCCTTGCTGAGTATCATGCCTTCCTTCCCAGGCATAGAAATACAGCAAAGAATTATAACAGGATGAAACCAGTATGACACTGCATGTTAACTAACTGGAATTAAAATAAAAACTTTAAAATAAAATAAAATCGTTATAAGAGGAAATGCAGGAATTATACCAAAAGGGCTGGGTCCTCAGCTTAGCCCACCAGCCCTGGCCGGCCCTGGAGGTGCTGACCTACCTCCTTCCACTGGGAGCTGGACTGACCACCGGGAGCAGAAAGGCCGTCAGGTAGGGGACAGCAAATCAAAACTGCTGTCTCTTTATCACCGGCTCCCTCTCTCCCCCATGCACAAACCCCTGGGCATCAGGCGGGGAGCCTGTGGCTCTCCCACCTGCGTTCAGCCTCCCCTTCCCACCAAATTACTATATACACCCACACGGGTTGTGGTCATCTGACCCACTTCCTCTCTCATTTATTCATAGGCCTTGATGCCCATCAAAGCTTTGAGGGAGGGATAGTGGTGCCCAAATAGACCCACATTGAAGTGTCGGGTATTAGGTGTAAAACAGCAGCTAAGGGCAAACTGAGGAGAGGCCCCTAGCAGGTGGTGCAGCCCTGCCCCCTGCTGCTGCCACAGGAAAGCTACAGGACAGGTGACCATGGCCAGGCTTCGAAGCCTTTCCAGATTCCATTCGGGGCTTTTTTTTTTTTTTTTTGAAAAGTGATTCTTAAATTGAGTTCTCTGTGATTTACCCTTGTTATAGATTAAATTGTGTCCCCTCAAAATTCGTATGTTGAAGTCCTAGCCCCCAGACCACAGAATGTGACCTTATATTGCAAAACAGTGTCATTGTAGATGTGATTAATTAGGTTAAGATCAGGTCAATACTAGGGACACCTGGCGGGCTCAGTTGGTAGAGCATGTGACTCTCCATCTCAGGGTCGTGCGTTCAAGCCCCACGTTGGGGGTAGGATATATTTTAAAAAAGTTAAAAGGGGGCACCTGGCTGGCTCGGGGTTGAGTTTGCGCCCCATGTTGGGTATAGAAATTACTTAAAAATAATTTAAAAAAAACAGACGAGGTTATACTTGAACTGAGTGGGCCTCTAATCCAATGTGACTGGTATCCTTACAAAAACGGGAAATTTGGACATAGACATGCGCACACAGGGATAACACCATGTGGACATGAAGGCAGAGATCGGGGTGTATTAACACCATGTGGACATGAAGGCAGAGATTGGGGTGTATCTGCAAGCCACAGAATGCCACAGATCGCCACCAAGCACAAGAAGCTGGGAGAGAAGCCTGGAACGGATTCTTCCTCACGGCCCTCAGAAGGGACCAACCCTGCTGACACCTTGATCCTGTACTTCCAGCCTTCAAAACTGTAAGACAGTACACTTCTGTTGTTCAAGCCACTCAATTTGTGGCTATGACAGCCCTAGCAAACCAGAATATCTACTGGCATTTTTGCCTTAACTGAATCCAGTCTTTGAAGATTTTTACTGGCATTTTTGCCTTAACAGAATTCAGTCTTTGAAGACTGGTTGATTATTTACTTATTCTGTCAGAGAGCAAGCAGGAGGAGTGGCAGGCAGGCAGAGAAGCAGGGCAGAGAACCCCCTGCAGGGAAAGCTGAGCAGGAAGCCCAATGTGGGACTCCAACCCAGGACCCTGGGATCAAGACCTGAGCCGAAGGCAGACGCTTAACTGACTGAACCACCCATGCGTCCCATAATCCAGAGTCTTTGAAGTCTGTTTTAGCTATAATTTGGCAGCCTGCCAATTGCCCCCTGCCTTTCCATTCTCTCCTTCTTTGATTCAGCAAAATTACCTCTGAATTTTAACTGGGCACATGCTTGCTCCATGTATAGACTATTTCTCAGTAGCTTGGTATGGTCTTTTGATGAAATTCTGGCCACTGGTCTATATGCAGAAACGGTGTGGCATTCTGGGAAGTGTCCTCAAGGGAAGGGACATTCTCTTTTCCCCTGCTCTCCTTCCCACTGGGAAAACACACACACAATGGCTGGAACTGGAGCAGGCCCCACCGAGGCACTGGGGACTCAGCAGGCAATGAGCAGACACAGTCTGTCCTCACAGTGTTCATCTGCCAGGGAACAGAATCAGGTCCGGTCCTGGGCACATTTTAGGAAAAACATTGACAGAAATAGAACACAATGCTCGGGTCTGTCAGAGATTCAGATGGAGCAATCGCATGACCCCCATATGTTGAAGGTGGGACAAGACAGCAAGAGCCTGGGTCTGGAGAGACTGCAAAGCTATGATACCAGCCCTGGAGTGGCTATGTTCACAAGAGAACATTCATTTTGTTTCAGATTGTGGGTTTCTGTTCCTCAAGGCTGAATGTCATCCTAACTCACACACAGCAGAGTCTTAAGATACGAGAAAATGCATAAACCATAGAAACATCAATATTAGTACTTTTAAGCAGCCACCCTACCATTTTTAGGTATGGTTAGGCTCTTTAAAAGTAGATGCTAGTTAGATCATTTCGAAGTTACCTGAAAAAAATTTTAAGTGCATTTGTGGACCACAATCAACCATGAGGTTATTAAAAAGCAACTGTGACACTGTGTGGCCTGGGGGTTCTTTTGGAATGATGCTCTATCAAGTACCCACTGAGGTTTGTAGGAACAAATACATTTTACATTAAGATCACTTCCAGGGGCACCTGGGTGGCTCAGTCGGTTAAGCAGCTGACTCTTAATTTCAGCTCAGGTCATGATCTCAGGGTCCTAGGATCAAGCCCCACATTGCAATTACTTAAAATTTTAAGGGGAAAAAAAATCACTTCCATCCACATGCTGTAATTTTTTACTTTCAAGTTTATTAGAAATCAGAGTTCTCAGATTTCATGAGGAATATTTACATTCTGAAAGGAATTTCGACTCCTGTTCTACCGCGCTGAGTACAGAAACTGGTTACTTTTTAACTAAACATTTTTAGAAAATGCTACAAGATGTCCACAAGAATACCACCCTATCCATTTATATTAACCCATATGTCATGGCAGTGGTATATATCCTCAAGTTTCCAGGAAAGTAAGTTTATGCTTCTGATACTCTTAAGTAACAGCACCACCAATTAGCAATTGGATGGTGGAACTAGTGGGTAAGGAGGAAGCTTAAACCATGTAAAATTTAACAAGAATGGGTAAGAAAAAAGCTTATGATCCAGGTTCCAAAATAAGTCAACCACCCTGGGAAGGAATCTAGCCTTACAGTATTTATGAGGAACTAACCTAAGTGTGAAGACATGCTGCTAGAGGGGTCTTTGGAGAGCTCAAAGCTAGGTCTGCTTTCTGCTCTGTCACTTCCCGTGTGTCCTTGAGCAAGAGAATTCCTTAACCTCTGATGTCATTTCCTTGCTTATGAAACAAGGATAGCTACATACTCACAGGGCTGTGGTAGGATTAGATGAGATTCTGCACAAAAGCATGAGGCACGGTGTCCAGCATCACAAGTGCTCAGTAATGGTGGCTATTATTAGCTGAGCCCAAGCCCAAGCCCACAGTGTGACAAGACTGGTGACAAATTAATGACATCTTAGCCTGTATTCAAAGTGTGCAGATCGAGAGACTGTGGCCTATTTTTTAAAAATTTTTTGATTGCATTAACATTCAATACTTACACCCTCAGCAATACTGATGTAATTGGTCTGGGGTGAGAACGCAGCACAGGAATTTTCAAAGCTCCCAGGTACAAAGTTTGAGAACCACGGCACTACACCATACTATCTGAAGGCACCCAGGAAGCTACATTACAAACGACTGTTGACTTAGCTACTAACACAACGCAGCATACTTAATTGGATCCTGGATTTGGGGTGGGGGGTGCTGCAAGTCATTTGGGGGGCAACTGGGTAAATTTTAATATGGACTGAATTAGGTATCAATGGACCCCTGGGTGGCACAGTCCATTAAGCATCCAACTCTGGTTTCAGTTCAGGTCATGATCTCAGGAATGTGAGATGAAGCCCCACATTGGGCTCCACGTTCAGTGTGGAGTCTGCTTAAAACTCTCTCCCTCTGCCCCTCCCACTCATACTCTCTAAACAATAATTCATTAAAAACAAAGAATATTAGATACTTATGTTATTTATGTGCTACTAGTTAGTATAGTTACAAGAACATCATTATTGTAAAAAAGTATACTCGTGTTTAGAGGTGAAATATTTTGGTTTGCAACTTATTTTTTTTAAGATTTTATTTATTTGAGAGAGAGAGAATGAGAGAGAGCATGAGAGGGAAGAGGGTCAGAGGGAGAAGCAGACTCCCCGCTGAGCAGGGAGCCCGATGTGGGACCCGATCCCGGGACTCCAGGATCATGACCTGAGCCGAAGGCAGTGGCTTAACCAACTGAGCCACCCAGGCGCCCCTGCAACTTAATTTCAAGAAGTCATGAAAACTACTCAGGCTACCATAACAAAATACCATAGACTGGGTAGTTTAAACAACACAACTTTATTTCTTATGGTTTGGGAGGCTTAAAAGGCTAAGATCAAGATGCTGCCCAATTCTGTTCCTGGTGAGAACACTCTCCTGGCTTGCCAACAGCTTCCTTGTGTCCTCACAAGGGTGGAGAGGGAGAACAAGCAAACCTCTGGTGTGTCTTCTTATAAAGGGATTAATCCCATCATGGAGGGTTCCACCCTCACCACCTCATCTAAATCTCATCACCCAAAGGCCCCATCTCCAACACTATCACATTGGGCATCAGGGAGACACAGTTCAGTCCACAGCAAAGTGTATTTATAAAGACAAAGCACACACCATAGCAAGTTAACAACCAGCAGTGGTAGGGAAAGGGTATACAAGGTTTTATTACTTTTAATTTTTCAAAACAGAGTTGGGAGGACTTTTGAAGCTGCTGGTGACATAAAGCCTGGGAAAAGGTTAGGGTCACATGAGCACTGTCTTCAAGAATGTGAAGTACTATCCCATGGAACATTTTTCTTGTGTCGCTCCAAAGACAGGGCTTGACCCGCTTGACCCACTGGTAGACGATGAGGTGGCACATTTAGTCTCCATGTAAAGAACTTCCTGAAAGACACAGCTGTCCAACAATGGAAATGTTGCTTTCAGAACTCAGATGTTTCTCAGTGGAAGTGTTAATACAGAGCCTAGAGAACCACATCAGGGAAGCCACGTGCATGGGCCTCTGTAGCAGGACGGAGGCCAGAACCAACTTTCCAAATTTCAGGTTATACAGACACATGTGCACCCATAAGCATTACAACGTCTAACAAGTAACCTACAAGTAGAAGACAGCTTTCCAGTGGTTATCTTAGAACAATTTGGAGAAAAGAGTTTTAATAGTTCAGGTGTCCATTTGTGTTCACCTACTGTTTCCCACAGGCAGAATCACATAACTCAAAATTCAGGTTATGCTCTATAAAGTAGTTCTAATGTATCAATTGCCTTGCAACAAATTGACACTCTAGCAAAACTGCCCGTGTGACCCTACTTCCCACCAAGTCAAGTGGGGTGAGCTCACCACCCTCCCTCTCCAGCCAGAGCCCTGGTCGGCCTCCTAGCCTAGATCTGGCTTGCTCAAATCCTCTCCTTTCCTTGCTCCCTTCCAAGTTTCACTGTCAGCAAAGCTCAAACACTATTTCCTCAAGTTGATCCTTCTTTAAAAGCAAAGGATATCAAGATAAGGAAATGGAAATAGATGGGTTTAGTTTCAGTTGCTAAACCGATCACCTGGAAAGGGCTCATGGTCAAGGCAAAGTGGTTAGTTGTGTGTCAGCCCTACCAAGGAAGACCACACCCTGCTACTTCCACGAGCCAACCCTGAGTAGAAACACTCTTTTCAACTTTCTGATCAGGAATAAACAATTAGTCCAATATACAAGATTTCCCACCACCACATGTCCAAACACAAACACTCTTTTGTACCAATCTTTATATATTTATTCACACATTTGATAAAAATGTCACAGTTAGAAGTGAAATCATTACAATGACATAAGTGACTGACCCCAAGTACAGAGTCAAGTTGCCAAAAATCAGAACATGAGCAACACACACCTCATTAACACCTGTGCACTCACACACTCTGCCCACACCCATCCATGCCCCACCAATCACAGGTGCTAAGTTCAGACGTAACCCAGGGAAACTTTCCCTGGCTTCTGTCAAGTCCTGGGGATGAGAAGAGAGAAACGATCATGAAAAAGAAGCTGGGACTGGTCGACATATCTTTCCGTTCTGCCAACCACTCAGAGAAGGCAAGACATGAAAAGACGGATGCAGTTATTTCCTTGGCACAAAACTTAACAGGCAACAAAAATGTCAAGGGCTTTAAGTCAGTCTGAGGTTTAGATCCCCCTTTCAACACAAAAGGGTAGCAAGTAGGGAAAAATCCAGCCATTTAAATTCTAGGGAAAAAAGAGGAGGGAGTATTGAAAACTTGATCCCTATTCTCCTGTCAGATTGCAACATGACCAAAGCAAAATCAGCCAGGCCAAACTGATACCATCTGATTGTGACTTTATCCAAACAGTGTAGTTTGCTTTCATTTTAACTCTGAAGAGAGGGAGAAAAAATTTTCAGAGGAACAAGAGGATCAGATAAACCACATCCCCATTATATTAGTATTTGGGGGAAGATTACATCTATTTGTTCACACGGCTTGTCTACAGCTCTGAGAGCTCCAAGGGAGTGGCCCAACCCCCACTGCTCTGCCTTTAGCCTTCCAAGATGGACAAGTCCTCAGCATCCAGTCGAACCTGAAGTGTGAAAAATAATGCCTGAATCAAAATGGTGTTTTCTGTACAGTGGGACCACGGAGAAATCCTACTCCATTTCCCAATTCCTACTTGACACAAAGGTTAAAAAAAAAAAAAAAAACCTAAAGTGTGATGTTTTGAGAATTGCCATTAACCCTATCAAAACATTGATGACACAGAAAACTACCATCTGAAATACTCATTTCCCAGTGTTCTTGGTGAATGAGCTCTAAGGAAGGAGGCGATGATCCAAATTAATATAGTCCATGAATACAGAAGAACTGACCAATGCAAAGGAAACTGCTTTGGGTAGGGCGAGTCAATAGGGTGGGTACTGAGAGGCAGAGAGAAATTTCCTGGTACAAACTGGACGTCCCCAAGATAGAAGCAGGGTGAGGACAAGGCACTTACACTGCCCAACAACAGCTCACGCCCATTCAACACCAGAACTGTTACCAAGAGCACTCCCCGTGACCCCTCACTGAAGACTCAACCAGCCAACTGCACTTTCCAGTTGGACCTTCAGAACTGAAGGAAATCCCAAGTGCTGCAGAACCGATGGTGGAACCTGGAACGTTGGCAGAGGAAACCACTCAGAGGAAGCAAAAAAAAGTTGTCCCCTTCTGGCCTGAGGTGAGGTTTGTTCTAGATTAGCTCAGTGAAATACTGAATTTCAAGATGCTTGGCCTGAGAATATGACAACGCCCCCATGGATGCCTCCTTCTGTTTTGATAAAGAGCAATAAGGGCTCTGAATGAAACTGGACACCAGTTACTGAGTTATCTTGCCCTGGTGGTTACAGCAGACGCCTTCAAATACATGTCCCTGTTCTGTAGCAGATAAGGGACTGAGACAGGGCTAAGAAGCAGCCTGTCCCTTCTTATCCCAAAGCCCTTCAAGCGTACTCGATCCGGGCAGGGCCACAACTACCCTCATTCTTCCGCTCGGAAGATGGGGTGGTAGCCTTGGCTTCACTACCGGTTTCCAGAGGCTTAGACGAGATATAGTCCTTTACTTTGATCTCCATGTTCTTCGCTTTAAGAGTGGCCATGTGCAGCTTCTCCAGGAAATCTGGCATGCCTGGTGGGAGAGGGGGAAATTTGGGTAGGCTGAAATACAAACCAACAGTAGGCTCAAAATTAGACGGCCTATTTCTTTCATGGTAGGGAGCCAATTCCTTCTTCTAGAGATCACAGCCTGATTGACAACCTAGGTGATAGTTGCCTCCCAAAATGTATGGGAAATGAAAATAATCCATGACCTTTGAGATCCTCAGAAAAGGGGTGCCAATCAAGCCAATAAATCCCCAAAGGCTTTTAGGTGATTAAAATATCACTTATCAGTAGCATAGCCTAAATATCTGCCAATTTTATTTAGACAAATATCAAACAGGAACACCTCATCTCTCCATTCTCCCTCTGAGGTATCAGAAGCTGCCTACAGAGAAGCAGAAGAAAGAAAATCACATAAGAACGCTTTTTAAAGCAAAGAATTGGAACGAAAAGGTGCAGTTACAGCTTTGATGTGTAGCCTTTGTCAAGACACATGGTGGCCCCCTTTTCCAGAATACTATCCTCTAACGACCACATTTTCTACACTAGATTTTATGGCCTCCAACAGGATCTAAAAAGAAAAAATGATTAAGTGCATTAATGTACACAGTCCATATTTAAGGAATTAAGCAAATGTTCTCAAAACTCCCTTCTGGGTACATGCTGCTTTCTGGGATTCCACAATTTTCATTCCTCCAAAGCCCAGCTAGAGGCTTCAATATCATTGTAATATTCAAGAATGGACTTGGAAGGATGTTTAATTTCCCCAGAAGTGCTCCCATTAGACAAGCACTAATCCTCTTGCTTGCCATTTAGAGCTAGAGAAAAACAAAATGCTCAACCCAGGCTCCAGGGCCTGTATACAAGTACCCACTCACCACTGGAAACCATCCAGCTAACGCAGTAGCGAGGAAACACAGTCTGGGGATTGTCACTGTATGTCAACAAGTAGTCAAAGCCATTCTGGAAAAGAAAAACAGCAAAAATAATGATACTTGAATTACCCACCATAGCTTCCATATCCAGTATCACAGAATAATCATGATCTGATTCTGGGGCAGCAGTGCCATTTTTTTACCCTGTGCAAAAAAAGAGTTAATACTGAAGACCGCATAGGTCGCTATCCACAGAAAGGCCAGCCTGCAAGGTTGACCCTCAGGAGGTATCGGGGAACTTGGCTCCCAGAGTATTCCCAGTCAACAGTGTACTGGTAAGAATGGCTCCCTGTGTCTTCTCTGTTCATGCAAACATTACAGTTTATGCTGAATACCTGCTTTCTTTCTGGCGCATCGGGATTTTGGTATATGTTATGTAGAGAATCCCTACGTGACCAGCCCTCTATAAAAATCTTGGGTGCTGAGCCTCTAATGGGTTTCTCTGGGCAGAAACATCACAGACATGTTGCTCTTATTTTTTTTTTTTTTTTAAAGATTTTATTTATTTGACAGAGAGAAACACAGCGAGAGAGGGAACACAAGCAGGGGGAGTGGGAGAGGGGGAAGCAGGCCTCCCACTGAGCAGGGAGCCCAATGCGGGGCTCGATCCCAGGACCCTGGGATCATAACCTGAGCTGAAGGCAGACGCTTAACGACTGAGTCACCCAGGCGCCCCTTTGTTGCTCCATTTTTGCTGCTGGAAGGAGAATGTGCTCTGTGTGACCTCTCACAGAAGAGAGAGCAGGAGGAAGCCTACACATGGATTCCTACAGACTCTGCCTGCCTCTTCCCTTATGATGCAGCTGTGTATCCTTACTACATGACGAGAACACATCTCAAGAGTACAACTATATACTGAGTCCTATGAGTCCTTCCAGCGAATTTTCAATTGTAGGGTGTTCCTGAAAACTCCAACACATACCCTCAAATGTTTAAAGGTCTTAATCTTTACCAAAACGGTATAAACCCTACTACTACTATGACTAATAACAGCAAATATTTATAGAGCACTTAACAGTGAACTGCTTCCAACTTGGGACAATCCTCTAACATAGGTACTGTTACCTCATTTTACAAAGGAGGAAACAGCACAAAGAATAACTTTGCCCAAGGTCACCTACATACTCAATGACAGCCAAGATAAACCCAAAATTCTGACCACAGGGCCTATGCACCCACTCTTTTTGGCTCAGCCCTCTCATTGCCTATTACAGTGAAAGTCAAGGAATTAGAGATTTCCAGGTGTCTTGATCCCGCAAGAGATCTGAACTAATTATGCTCCACAGAAAGGGATAAGAGATAACCACTTTTATGTCTGCACTTTTTAAAGCAGACTGGCCACAACTCCACGTGGCAGAACTACAACTTTAAATTCCCATGCTTTTACTCCAAAGTCCATCTTCTTTTTCCCCTGAATGAATTGTTTAATCTCTTATTCATTTACTCAACATGTATTTAAATGTCCGCCTCATGTCTGGCACTGTATGCTAGGTACTTAGAGCAAACAAAAATGTGCTAGTCCCTGCCCTCAGGAGCTTATGGCATCGACAGAATAGATGCCATAACAGAGATACAGAATCAATACAGAATCAATACTATGGAAGTAAAGAGAAAGGAGAGGGGCGCCTAGGTGGCTCAGTCGGTTAAGCATCTGCCTTCAGGTCAGGTGATGACCCCAGGGTCCTGGGACTGAGTCCTGCGTTGGGCTCCTTGCTCAGAGGCGAGCGTGCTTCTCCCTCTGCCTGCCGTGCCCCCCTGCTTGTGCTGACAAATAAATAAATAAAATCGTAAGAAAAAAAAAAAGAAAGGAGAGGTAAAACCTGTACAGTGGAAACATTAACACTATCCACCACAAAGCCTGGCTGTAAATGAGTTAATACATATGGAAGATTTTATTCTTCCCATAAAACACTTGGGTTGGGAAGTCAAGAGATCTGGGTTCTCATCCACCACTGCTTGTATTTTATTTTATTTTTAAAGCTTTTATTTATTTGACAGAGAGACAGCGAGTGAGGGAACACAGCAGGGGGACTGGGAGAGGGAGAAGCAGGCTTCCCGTCAAGCAAGGAACCTGATGCGGGCCTTGATCCCAGGACCCTGGGATCAAGCCCCCCGTTAGACTCCCTGCTCTGCAGGAAGCCTGCTTCTCCCTCTCCCACTCCCCCTGCTTGTGTTCCCTCTCTCTCTGTCAAATAAATAAATAAAATCTGTAGGTAGGTAGGTAGGTAGATAGGTAAATAAATAAAACCAAAAAATGATTATTACCCATTGGAAGAAGGAAGGAACAGGGATATAAGCAAAATCACTCTGAATCGTTCTTATTTTATAGATTTGACTTTGGAAGCATAAGTTTTTTTTCATAATTTAATAAAACAAAATTAAATTTAAAAAGCAGTATCCAAAAATCAAAAGTAAAATAGAAAACAAGGAACCTAACTATGAACTAAATCAGCAGGAAAAAGCACAAAGACAGCACCTATTTCAAGTAACTTTAAAACTCAGTATTTTGGTGGGGGCTGTGTGGCTCAGTCATTAAGCATCTGCCTTCGGCTCAAGTCATTATCCCAGGGTCCTGGGATCGAGCCCCACATCAGCCTCCCTGCTCAGCAGAGAGCCTGCTTCTCCCTCTCCCACTCCCCCTGCTTGTGTTCCCTCTCTCGCTGTGTCTTTCTCTGTCAAATAAATAAAAATCTTAAAAAAAAAAAAAACCATACACAATATTTTGTATACTGCATACACATCCTAAGGATAAAAAAAAATACAAATTTTAAATCGCCATCACTGGTGATCTTGGTGGTATTATTCTGAGGCTGTTGTGTGTGTATTTCAGGTTAAAGCTGATGAGTAGTTATGCTCAGGTGATGAGTTGAATTTTCCAGCACAGGAAAAGATGATAGATGTAAGATATAAAATACAAATTAAAAACTCTCCAGTCTGAAATATGAATTAAAAATATTAGCATGCACTTAGGATTTATCCTTAAAACAAATAAACAACATTTATTACTTAGTTCTAGCTTCAGGCCTAAAGACAATGAGCAAGCCAGTAGCTATGAGGACTCCTAGAAGCCAAATTCTGGTATTTATTTTTAAAGATTTGATTTTTTATTTTATTTTTTAAAATTTACTTATCTGAGAGAGAGAATCTCAAGTAGACTCCCTGCTGAGCACGGAGCCTGACGCCAGGCTAAATCTCACGACCCTGAGATCACGACCTGAGCCGAAATCAAGAGTCAGACACTTAACCAACTGAGCCACCCAGGCACCCCTAAAGATTTTTTTTTTAAAGATTTTTTACTTATTTATTTGAGAGAGAGAGAGAATGAGAGATAGAGAGCACGAGAGGGAAGAGGGTCAGAGGGAGAAGCAGACTCCCCGCTGAGCAGGGAGCCCGATGTGGGACTCGATCCCAGGACTCCAGGATCATGACCTGAGCTGAAGGCAGTTGCTTAACCGACTGAGCCACCTAGGTGCCCTAAAGATTTTATTTTTAAGTAATCTCTACACCCAACATGGCGCTTGAACTTACAACCCCAAGATCAAGAGTCACATGCTCCACCAAATCCTGGTTTAATTTAAATGACATCTTCTAAAAAGGAACCAGGGTTCCCTAAAGAAATGCTAATTTCCAGGTTTACAGCTAAAACCATACTACTACATGTATCCTAGGATGAACCTAGGATATCTTATAACACCAGAAAACAAGAGAGCCCCTGAGGTCAAGTCAAAAGAACAAGCCAGTTAAAAGGAGGCTCCTAATGGCCAATACTGGGGCAATTTGAGTCTCAGTAAGTGTAACTGTAATGGGGCGCCTGGGTGGCTCAGTTGCTTAAGCGACTGCCTTCAGCTCAGGTCATGATCCCAGGGAACTGGGATCAAGCCCCCCACATCGGGCTCCCTGCTCCTCCCTCTCCCACTCCCCCTGCTTGTGTTCCCTCTCTCGCTCTCTGTCAATTAAATAAATAAATATAATCTTAAAAAAAAAATAACTGTAATGGATTAGAACTAACCAAACATGTTAAAAACTGATATACCTATAGAAGTCTTCTACTGGTTCTTCTACAGCAAAGACTAATGCTACTTCTTCAAAACAAAAACAAAACTTAACCTTTGGAGGATCACTGGTTGAAAGAACCAATTCATTATTTTCAAACTCATAAATAAAAGAAAAAAAAAAATCAACCATTTCTCTTACTTCCCTTTCCTAAGTAAACTAAAGGAAAAGAACCGGTGAGAAAATTTTTCCTTAATGTACTTTAATAAGTGGAAATAAATGAATTACAGAATCAGCATTTTGTTATACCACTAATGAAATAATGGATCTGAGCAATAATAATTTCTAAATTCACAAAGAAAGAGACAATCAAACATCACCTGCCTTCCAATAAAGTGATCTTGCCCAAAACAACCAACCAACCTGAATCTGTTTAAGCCTTAGGTTTCATCAATAACTACCAATACCCAGGAAATACAGCAGGGACAGAAGAACATGTTAAATAACACTATGGATACTATGGGGACACACACAATCATCAAGATCCAGGACAAGAACCCTGCTTCTTCAACAAATACAATTGCAAAAAAAAAAAGAGGGAAAACTTACTGACTTCAAAAGACTCAAGAGATAGTATGAACAAATTTTAGTGTCTGGGTCATATTTGGATCCAGATTCTAATAAACCAACTCCAAAAAAATTTCATGGACAATTGGGAAAATTCAAACACTAACTAGCTTATTTGGTATTAGGGATTATTAGGACACTGAGGTTATGTTTTCAAAAATCTCTTCAAGATAAACACTTAGGTATCTATAGAAAACTTCTACAGCGAAGCTAGAAACTGCTTCAAAATAATCAGGACAGCAGGAAAAGGAACAAGAAAGGATACAGATAAAACAAGTACGGCCATGAATTGATGACTGTTGGAGCTGGGGATGGATACAGAAGGTTCATTATACTATTCTACTTCTTTACCTTTCATATATATTTCAAAATTTCCCTAATAAAAAGTTAAAAAAACACCATACCGTGGCTCAAGGATCCCATCTGGCAGTCCAAATGCTGCTGCCTGGTTTTCAAGTACTCTCTGTACATGGTCAATGTAATTAGTCACTCCTCGCTAATCTCAACCGTCCTTTCTAAGTGGTGAGTCTCTGAACATATTCACGGCTCATTCCTGTCTTGATCTTAGGTATATCATGTCCTCTACACTTCCTGTTGTCCTGTATCCATCCAGTCTGCCTTTTCATAAGAACCAACTCAAATCTTACCTTTTTCGTAAGAGCTTGCCACAAATATACCAAAAGAATTTTATAGATAACTCTTACTGTTCCCCCACCTCAGCTGAAAAATTATTTATTTTATCCCTACTTAGATGCAACACACTCTGCTAGGTGCGAAACGATGCTTCAGCTGCTTCATGGTCACAATTTCTAAAGGTAGCAATGCTGTAACTCAATTCAGTTTTTTCAATTGGAAATAAACGGACAAGGTCCAAATTTCAAAAGCAATATAAAGGAAAAAAGTGAGGCCTAAGTCTGCCTCCCACACTATCTCCAGCCGGACCTAGGCTCCACTTCCTAAAGGGGACTAGCCATGGACAGTAACCTTGCTTCTTTTCGATCTTCTAAAGTAAGGACTTTCAAACATTCTTAACTATGACACACTGTAAATAATACTTTTTACACTGCAACCAGTTCTCTCTCTCAGCCTCCTACACACACATTCATACATATTTATCTAACTAAACAAAAGTCTCATGAAATATGCTTACACTCGGATGATTTCTATCCTATGTATTATTCTCTTTTTTTAAGCTGGTCATAAAGCGCTAAAATAGTTTTGTCTTCCACTAATGGGGAGCAATTCGAGGTTTGAAAAACACTGCTCTAAAAATACTATACAAGTAAACATACAGATCTCCCAGTTGAGAGTCAAACACCACACTGACTGAAATGAACCACCATTTCTATCATATTTAAAGTCCCACTTCAGGCAGTATAAATAGAACAACTTGTTGAAAACAAAACCATACTAAAGTACACAGTTCATACACCATGAAAACAAAAGTAATGGGGAGAAAACAAAGCCTTTAGTTATAAAGTGAAATACAACTAAAAACAGCAACCAGTGGAATCAATATGTAAACTCAATAGCAATTTGGCTAAAAAAAATAAATAAAACACTCCCTAAGTTGAAGAAAAATATTCTTCTCAAAGAAAGGTCAACAGAATTTTAAAGACTGACAGGATTAGTCTAACCCTCTCATTTTACAGATAAGGAAACAAAAGTCCAGAAAAGTTTTAAGTGTTCTGCCCACTGTAGTGAAATTTTGATGGAAAAGGTGCTCCCTTCAGTTCCTAAAGAATGCTGCTAACCACAGGCCAGTTTTCTCCTGTCTCTCCCATGAATGGGAGTCAGTGGGTCGTTAGTACTCTGTCCTGGGGGATCTTCCAGGTATATCACCCTATAGCAGTGGTTCCCAAACCAGGAGCATCAGCCTTGGGCCATACCTAAGCACTGTATGTTAACAAGCTCCAGCAGACTCTGATGCATGCCAAGTTTGAGAACCACTGCCCTTCTCAGGTCACACAAAAGGCATTCCTTGAGAAAATCCCAAAGCCACTACACATCCTCTCTTGGACGATGTAAAACTCACCTCATCAAATGACTTGTGGGGACGGATAACCATCTGGGATTCATACGATCTGACCCTTACAAATTCTGGAGACTCTGGAACACTAGGGTGCTCCACAGCACTGGTAAGGAGAAAAGTTAAGGAAACTCTTAGTAATGTCTACAAATAAGAAAACAGCATGAGAACTACAGTTAAGAGGAAAATCTAAAAAGCTCGCTCTAATTTTTAAAATAAAACAGAAGAGTCACTAAAATGAATTAATACAAACTAAGTTCTAAAAACAAAGTGAGTTTCCTTGGTGATTCCTGGCTCATTAGGCTTCGTGTTGAAGAAAAGAGCACTTCTTTTTTTAATTATCAACACTAAGGAACTAAAGAAATGCTTTAATGAAAAGCGTACATAGATCCCTTCAATATTCCTAGACTGTGGTCACCAGTCACAGCCCACTCATGTTCTAGCTGGGATGGATGGGGTCCTAGCATCACTCATAACGGCGCTGAGAACATGCAAACTCCCACCACACATATATGAAGGACACAGTTAAAGGAACTCAGCAGGAGCCACAGGTAACCACACATACCGTGACACCAACACCATCACATTGTTTTCCTGATCCACGCTATACCGTCGAACATAAACATAATCCCGGGAGTACATCGGATACTAAAGAAGAGGATAGGCAGAATTAGTGTGATGCCCCACATGGGTGTGATCAAAGTAAAAACAGTAGTAAAAATACTCACAGGAAAATGGGTTACCCAGTGAAGAACCTCAGAACCACTAACCACATCCCTCTCAATCACTTCTAGCTTGATTACCAGGGCATCCCACTTTTTTCTATATTCTGTATCCAGCTGCAGAAAGAGAAAAGATATGAAGACCCAGGTAATCCAAAACAAAGTTGCAGAAGGTTTCTCCAGATGCTTGGACCTCTGACCCAAGGACCTTATTCTGAAACAGTAACCTGAGCTAAAAGCGGCAAAGTGTGAAAGACAGGGCTGTGTTTACTAGAGATAAGTCTTTTAAAATCCTTTCTTATAGACCAATAGCATTACCTTGAAAGTTAATATTAAAAAAAAAAGGGGGGGGGCACCTGGGTGGCTCAGTCATTAAATGTCTGCCTTCAGCTCAGGTCATGGTCCCAGGGTCCTGGGATCGAGCCCCCCATCAGACTCCCTGCTCAGCAGGAGGCCTGCTTCTCCCTCTCCCACTCCCCCTGCTTGTGTTCCCTCTCTCGCTGTCTCTCTCTGTCAAATAAATAAATAAAATCTTAAAATAAGACAAAGCAAAGGAAAACGTAGGAAAAAAAATACTGTAATAGACATGTCTCAGGAAAATGCAATAGGTATGATATAAATGTGTAAGGACAAAACAATTTTTTAAAGTTTCAAACAGACAAAAATACCCAAGTATGAGCAGACACCTCACACAAAGAAATGCAAATAACATATTTTTTAATTTCTAGCATGACTGGTAAGTAGGGAATTTCAGAATAAGACGTATCATATACATCCAAACCAACCAAATAAATTGGTAAAATTAAGTGCTTGGGGGGAAGTGTGCACCTGCGTATTGCTAGTGGGTGTTACAATTATCAATTAGTTCCAGAAAGCCTGACAGAACAGTGAAATATCCAGGAAGGAAAATAATTTTTTTTTATAGAACTCTGGGTGATCCCATCTCCCCTTTTCATACGTTTCCCAAGGAAGAAAGCAGTCTTCGAAGAGATACTCTTCATCTTTACTAAATAAATACCTTCACTATGGAAATGTTCCAGATTCCTAAATCCTGACTGGATCTGTACTGAAGAGGAAAATGCTACAAAGGACATCATTGGGTCAACAGATAAAAACCAGAATACAAGCAGAAGATTACTGAGAGCTGCATCCATGTTAAATTTATAGACTTTGATAATGACACCATGGTTAAGAGAATATGTCTAACTTTAGGAAATACACACTGAAGGATTTTGGAATAAAGGGCCACATATGTAACCTGCCCTTAAAATTATTTAGAAGAAAATAACTATAAAACCTTATAAAATATACTAAAAGCACTCAAATACATTCCTCTATTTAATCTTCCCAACAGCCCTGTGAGAGGACAGAATTGGTCTCATCCCCACTGGACAAAGAATGGTAAGCCCAATGTTTACCCAGATGTTATCTGACATGAGATGAAGGGTACAGAGATAGATGGATGTACTGAAACCATGTCTTCTGAGTCAAAGAAATTATTCATGTGGACAGTAGCTGAGTGGATTTCTAGGCTTAGAAGCTCCAAATCCGAGAAGAAAAATGTACTCACCTGAACATTGAAGAACTGCCGAGGTGTCACATCTGTGTAGGTTCCAAAAACTAGAATGACAAGAAAGAACAAGAGATGTCTGCCACACCCTCATCACTCACCTTATTCCTATCGCTTAACTGCATCTCAATTATAGAGTACTGACAGATCTTAAAGGCAGATTCAGAAACTAGACATCATACTGGGGCAGCAAAGTAAGACAAAGACAACCTACAGCAAAGTATAGTAATGAAGACACTGAGATGCTTGTCATCTGGGAGAAGAAAAACAAAAAACAGGAAACCATGGCAAATTTTCTGAGCAACAACCAGAACAGTTTAGAGAGTATGAAGAACAAAAGTCCTGCAAATCTGGGCAATCACAGAAAACACCTGCAAGGCAGCCAAGCTGGGCTCACCTCTGTACTGGTAAAGGTGGGTGCCTGTAATAGGGCGCCGCCAGAGCTTAAAGTGTTTCTTATCCATCACCATTTCCCATGGCTGTTCTTTGCCCCCTGAATCTTCATTTCCTTCTCTCTGTGATTTTGGTTCTGGAGGGTGGCATTCAACTCCAGAGCGCTGAAACATATGTGACATTTCCTCCAACCGTTTCATTTCATCAATGGATCTGCGAAAAGAAAAATAAAAGGAATGGTGCAGCTGGTTGTAGTCAATCCTTGTCCACACAATGACTTGTGTAAGAATGGTGTGAGTTGGGGTGCCTGTGTGGCTCAGTTAATTAAGCGTCTGCCTTCGGCTCAGGTCATGATCTCAGGGTTCTGGGATAAAGCCCTGCATCGGGCTCCCTGTTCAATGGGGAGCCTGCTTCTCCCTCTCCCTCTGCCACTCCCCCTGCTTGTGTGTGTGAGCTCTCTCTCAAATAAAGAAATAAAATCTTAAAAAAAAAAAAGAGTGGAACAGTATAAAGTGTAGTGAAAACTCAAGTTCCTGAGTTTGAATCCCAGTCCAACATTCATTAACCTAAAACACTACTTAGTCTCTATTCTTTTTTTTTTAATTTATTTTTGACAGAGAGAGAGCACAAGCAGAGGAAGCAGCCAGTAGAGGCAGAGGGAGAAGCAGGCTCCCCGCTGAGCAGGAAGCCCGATGCAGGACTTGATCCCAGGACCCCGAGATCATGACCTGAGCTGAAGGCAGACGCTTAACCGTCTGAGCCACCCAGGCGCCCCTTAGTCTCTATTCTTAACCTTTAAAATGAGGATAATAACAAGACCTACACCTCAAGGATTGATTATAAAACTTAAACAATTACATATTTTCCCTCTTTTAAAAATGTAATTCACATTCCATAAGAATCATCCTTTTATAGTTTACAAGTCAATGTTTTTTAGTATACTCACAAGGTTGTGTAACCATCACCACTAATTCCAGAACATTTTCACCATCCCCCCGCAAAAACCTATACCCATCAGCAGTCACTCCCTAGTCCTGCCTCCCCATAACCTCTGACAACCACTAATCTATTTTCTATCTCTATGAAGTTGCCTATTTTGGACAATTCATATAAAGAGAATCATACAATATATAGTCTCTAGTATCTGGCTTTTTTCACTCAGCATATTTTCAAGGCTGATTCATGGTATACCTTGTTCCCTCTTTTTTTGGCTGAATATTTCACTGAATGGATATATCACATTTTGTTTATCCATTCATCAGGTGATGGGCACTTAGGTTGTTTCTACTTTTTGGCTATTATGAATAATAATGCTATAAACATTTGCGTAGAAGTTTTCATGTAGACACAGGTTTTCATTTCTCTTGAGTAGGTTCCCAAGAGTGATTTGCTGGGTCATAGCAACTCTATGTTTAACCTTTTGAGGAAGTGCCAAATTATTTTCCAAAGCAGCTGCCCCATTTTATAGTCATAACAATATATTAGGGTTCCAACTGCTTCACATCCTTGCCAACACTTGTTATTAGACAATAACTATCTGATTCTAGCAATTCTAGTGGGTGTGAGAAGTATATCTCATTGTGGTCTTTGATTTATTTCCCCAGTGACTAATGATGCTGAGCATATTTTCAAGTGCTTATTGGCCATCTGTGTATCTTCTTTGGAGAAATAGCTATTGAAATCTTTGCCTATTCTTAAATTGGGTTGTCTTTTTATTGTTGAATCGTAAAGTGTTTTTATATACTCTGAATAATAGTCCCTTACCAGATATGATTTATAAATATTTTCTCCCATTCTGTGGGTTGTCTTTTCACTTTGATAGCGACCCTTGATGAACAAGTCTTTAATTTTGATGAAGTCCAATTCATCTACCTTTTTGATTGCTTATGTTTCTGTGTTACAGCTAAGAAACCCATCGCTTCCTAATCCAAAGTCATAAGGACTGACATCTGTTATTTTCTTCTAAGAATTTTAGTATTAGAAAAAAGAGTTTTAGTATTACACTTTGATCCATTTTGAATTAATTTTTGTGTATGGTGTGAGGTAGAGAGTCTAAACTCATTATTTTGCATGTGCATCTCCAGTTGTCCCAGTGCCATTTGAAGACTATTGTTTCCCCATTGAACTGTCTTGGCACTTTTATTGAAAATCAATTGGCCATAAGTTTAAGGGTTTATTTCTAAACTCTCAATTTTATTCCAACAATTTATAGATCTATCCTTATGCCAGTACCGTATCATCTGAACTACTATAGCTTACTATTAAGTTTTCATATCAGGAAGAGTGAGTCCTCCAACTTTGTCCTTTTTCAAGACTGATTTGACCATTCTGGGTCTTTTTCATCTCCATCTAAGTATCAGGATCAGCTTGTCAATTGGCACAAAATAGTGTGCTAAGATTCTGATAGGGACTGTGTTGAATTCACAGATCAGTTTCACTAGTATTGCTATCTTTACAATATTAAGTCTTCCAATCATGAACACAGATCTTCCATTTATGTGTTTTAAAATTTCCTGCAATGATCTTTTGTAGTTTTTAGCAAAAACGTGGAGTACAATGTTGAATAGAAGTGGTGAGAGCAGACATCTTTGTCTTATTCCTGATCTCAGGGGAAAAGCTTTTAGGTTTTCATCACTAAACTATGTTAGCTGTGTTTTTTGTAGATGCCCTTTATCAAATTGAGGAAGTTTCGTTCTATTCCCAGTTGTTGAATGCTTTTTATTTTCTTTTATCATGAAAGGAGGTTGGACTGTCAAATGCTTTTCTGCATATACTGAGATGACCGTGTGGTTTTTGTCCTCTTTTCTATTAAGGTATTGTATTAAACCGATTTTTATACGAACTAACCTTGCTCTCCTAAAATAAATCCCACTGTTCCTATTCCTTTTTATATATTACTGGATTCCACTTGTTAGTATTTTGTTCAGAACTGCCTAAAGCTTTAAAACATTCAAGATATTTATTATTATTAAACATTCCATATATTTTTGTGTTGTTTTATACCTTTTAGGGACGTATACGTATAAAGACAAAGGAATTCAATACAACTAACTGGGATAGATAATCTGGGGGACAGAGGAGATTTCAACTGGGCAAAGGTAGAGAGGAGGCTTTACCTATATTTTATTTCTTAAATATAACTATTTGGGGGTGCTTGGGTGGCTCAGTCACTTAAGCAACCAACTCTTGGTTTGACTGAGATCATTATCTCAGCATCCTGAGATGGAGCCTTACATAGGGCTCTGCACTGAGCAGGGAGTCTGCTTGGGCGTCTTTGTCCCGGCCTCTCCCTCCCCCTCTGCTGCATGTGCGCTCTCTCTCCTTTTAAAATCAATAAATAAACTCTTTAAAAAATATGTAAGTGCATTTGTAACATTCATGTTAAAGTCTTTTTATATATCTGAAACATTAAGTTGTTTTTTTTTTCTAAAGAGAGGGCACGAGGGGCGCCTGGGTGGCTCAGTTGGTTAAGCGACTGCCTTCGGCTCAGGTCATGATCCCAGGGTCCTGGGATCGAGCCCTGCATCCGGCTCCCTGCTCAGTGGGAAGCCTGCTTCTCCCTTTCCCACTTCCCCTGCTTGTTGTGTTCCCTCTCTCGCTTTCTCTCTCTGTGTCAAATAAATAAATAAAATCTTTAAAAAAAGAGAGAGAGAGAGGGCACGAGGGGGTGGGCAGAGGGAGAGGGAGAGAGAATCTTAACCTTACCCACATGGAGCCTAAAGATTCTCTCTCCCTCTGCCCACACCCTCACACTCACGAGTGCTCTCGTTCTCTCTTTCAAATAAATAAAATCTTAAAAACAAAAAAAACATGGCTTGTATTTTCCCCTTAACCTTTATTTTTTTAAGATTTTATTTATTTATTCATGAGAGACAGAGAGAGAGAGAGAGAGAGAAGCAGAGGGAGAAGCAGGCTCCCCGCTGAGCAGGGAGCCCGATGCGGGACTCGATCCCAGGACCCTGGGATCATGACCTGAGCCGAAGGCAGACGCTTAACCATCTGAGCCACCCAGGTGCCCTCCCCTTAACCTTTAAATAGCAGTTAGGAAACAAAGATTGCTGGCTATCACATACAACTCCTGCTATTCAAGACTGAAGAAGACACTAACTACTAATATACTGTGTCTGAAATGCCCACTCCTCTTCAACCTTCAAAAATACGTAAGGTTCAAGGTTAACTTCCAGGCAGAGTTGACCATATACATTTACTTTTATTCTGTACAGACACACATCACATTATAATTAATCCATCTTTGTATCTACCTCCTTTACTAAACTATGAATTCCCTAATGTCCCAGAATCAGTCTCTTTCATATCTGTATTTCCAGCTCCTAGCAAGTACCTGGTAAACATCAGGCACTCAAATGTTTACTGAATAAATTGAGTAAATATGAAAGTAGGCCCCAATAATTCAAGTCCTTATTGAAAGATTACATTAATACATTACTTTAAAAGCCAAAAATTCAAAGTCATACTGGTAACCCAAGATTAAAAGTTTAGAGCAACACAAAGTAATGGTGACTATAAAGATCTGTGTTCCAGTCCTGGCTCTGCCAATTGGCTGTGTGATCCTATCTATGTATCTATCTATCTATCTATCTATCTATCTATCTATCTATCTATCTATCTATCTATCATCTATCTGACAGAGAAAGAGAGGGAGAGAGAGAGACAGCAAGAGAGGGAACACAAGCGGGGGGAGCGGGAGAGGGAGAAGCAGGCTTCCCACGGAACAGGGAGCCCGACGTGGGGCTCAATCGCAGGACCCTGGGATCATGACCTGAGCCGAAGGCAGACGCTTAGCGACTGAGCCACCCAGGCGCCCCCTGGCTGTGTCATCTTATGCAAGTCATTCTACCTGTAAAGCCCTCACTTTTTCCACCTATAAAGTTAGGACATTATTTCTTGAAGGTTTTTATTAGCTCTAAAATTCCATTTCTCTGAATTTTAAACTTTGTGGACTTTGATGAAAATATTTATACAGGGGACATTTTGACTGCCCAAAATCTTGTCATATTCGGGAGAATCCCAAAATAGGTGGGATACAGCCCCCTCTCAAGCCCTAGCAGTTAGAGCACAGCACCTAATTTAAGTGAGGTTAATTAGACTCTTCTGGTAGAGGGTATGAATCTTGAGGAAATAATACAAGGCACAGGATCTTTTGGAGATTATTCTCAGTGATTTTGAAGGAGTTGAGTGTCCAGCAGTGCAACCAATCTAGGGAAAACAAAACCAGCAACACTGCCCTGAGGAGATTATCCCTATAGCAGGTCTTGGCTGTTCTCTTGGCCAACCTGTATTCTGGCCTTTTTGTCAATGCCCTGAGTGACCTAACACCTTTAATTAATCCCTTTGATTAATGCCTTTCGGCTTAAGTGAACCAGTATCAGCTTCATTTGCAATGAAGAACCCTAGCCAATACAATTTATACTGATGTTCTGATGAAAAAAGTTTAACCATTTTTTAAAAAATTTAATTTGAATTAAAAATTGCAAAACAGGATTCACTGCTACCACTGCAAACACATATAGAAATAGGGAAGGAACTTCATAATACACAATAGGATCTTTCATGAGAAAGCAAAAGCAAAACCACAGCGAGACTTGCTTAGAGAACAATTCAGGCATCACATGGCACCAATTTATGACACTTTTCTGGACTAGTAAGTCATTCTTCAATAAAAATTAAGCACCACCCTTGAATGTCATTCTTATCACATAATGAAGAAGGGCAGAAATGCCTTATTAAAACTACATCAGAGGGGTGCCTGGGTGGCTCAGTCGTTAAGTGCCTGCCTTCAGCTCAGGTCATGATCCCAGGACCCTTCCTGCTCAGCAGGAAGCCTGCTTCTCCCTCTCCCAGTCCCCCTGCTTGTGTTCCCTCGCTCGCTTTGTCTCTGTCAAATAAATAAATAAAATATTTAAAAAATAAATAAAATTATATCAGGGACTCATAAAATTGCATAGTAATAAGATTTTAAGAAAATTAAACTATATGACTATATGCAATATTTTTAATGGCCTTCTAAGGTGGTACAGAGCTTCAGACCCACTGCTTAATCAACCTCTCCTATATAATTAAAGGTCACTAGGTGGCCTTGATTAAAATTATGAGACTAAGTCCTCAGAGGGGGAGAAAAATGTTCTGTGAAGAATGACATTCATTCTTGAAATAACACAGTCTAAATGCTGGCCCAAGACTGCATCATGAAATACAAATGATTCTTGTCCCCAGATTCAACAACCTTTGAAGGGTCTCAACTTCTAAACGCTGACATAACAGACATAATTAGCACACAGGTGCCCAAAGTGGGCATGTATGTGGAAGAAGGAAAACTTCTCACCGTACATCTCTTTAGCCTGCTGTGCCAAATCCTGTTTGGACAGGGTGGGTGTCTAAACCTTGTTATCTGAGACTTAAATAATAAGAAAGGACAAAAGAGATTATTCCCAAATAGTAACAGCGGATTAGTAAGAGGATCAAGAAAAGACACCCAATGCTTCCCTTTCTCCAAAACTAGTCATCTCAATATGTGAGAAAGGCTGGACTTAAAGATATGGAAGCCGAAGGCATAAAACTATTAAAACAGAGTAATAAGTGTAACCAGTTTTGGCTCATGTAGGAAAGAGGTCCTGACATCAGTATAGAGAGTTTGATATAAAGGTCCAAAATGATTCAAATGAAGCCATCCCTCTAACTGGTAATTTCAGCAAGACAACTGCCTCATTTCACATAATCCCTTCCCTAAATTCCAAATTACTGTCAAAGTTAGGGACTTTCAATACTTAACTGTCATGAGACATAAGAAATACAAGACATCAGGGCGCCTGGGTGGCTCAGTCGTTAAGCGTCTGCCTTCGGCTCAGGTCATGGTCCCAGGGTCCTGGGGTCAAGCCCCGTATCGGGGTCCCTGCTTGGTGAGCCTGCTTCTCCCTCTCCCTCTGCTGCTCCCCCTGCTTGTGTGCGCTCTCGCTCTCTGTGTATCAAATAAATAAATAAAATCTTTAAAAAAAAAAAATACAAGACATCAGCTAGTTCACTGCAATTGTGGGCCAACTAGTTAATGGTAAAATAATGAAGACAATATAAAAAATTCACGTCAGGTTTTATGTAGTTCTGATGATAGAGGATATGTCAGTAAAAAAATCTTTAAGTGACAGTGGCAAAAAAGAAAAAGGATTTTTTGTTTATCATTTAATAACATACTGAAAAGTTAAAATTGTTCTAAATGCCGTGAAGAGACAAAAATGGGAAAGTTTTCTTTATGAAATTTACTGGCACTTATTTACTCAAATTTCTGGAGCAATGGACTGTAACTTTTTTAAAAAGAGGAGGGGTTAATGGAACATTTTCCCCTAGCCTTTCATATTTCTTAACTTCCTTCCTCTTTTTGTTCCTGTAACTTTTTTTTTTTTAAGATTTTATTTATTGGGGCACCTGCCTTCGGCTCAGGTCATGATCCCAGGGTCCTGGGATCAAACCCCGCATCGGGCTCCCTGCTCGGCGGGAAGCCTCCTTCTCCCTCTCCCCCTGCTTGTGTTCCCTCTTCACTGTGTCTCTCTGTCAAATTAGTAAATAAAATCTTTAAAAAATAAAAAATAAAAAAAGATTTTATTCATTTATTTGTCAGAGAGAGAACACACATACGAGCATGCACAAGCAGGGGGAGTGGAAGACAGAGGGAGAAGCAGACTCCCCTCTGAGCAAGGAGCCCCATGTGGGACTCAATTCCAGGACCGTGGGATCATGACCTGGGCCGAAGGCAGACGCTTAACCAACTGAGCCACCCAGGCGCCCCTCCTGTAATTTTTTTTTAATGTTCCAAAACAATAAAAAATTACTACTGTATTTTTCCATAAGATCTGCCTTGGGCTCACAGGACGAGTGATTCTGTACCAAAAATAGTGACTGAAAGTTACTCTATTTGACTTAAGTGAAACCAATTGGGTAAGAATCCTAGACCAACCATTAAAAGACCCGATTTCTACACCTGGCCCCCATCAATCAAAGTCACTTTGTACAAATTACTTCTTTTATCAAATTTTCTTGCTGTTGCTAGATAAATGAGATTCTATTTGTGAAGATGTTCTTAAGCACAAGAGAATTGAAAGTGATTATTCCTTTTCATTCTGAATAGTACTCAAGAAAAAACACATACCACATTAAAGCACACATTCAAAGAGAGTACCAGGACAAGACGGTACAGAAACAGCACAGAAAAACCAAATGCTGTGATTTAGTGGCCATGGTACAATCATGCTCTTCTTCTATTATACAATGGAAAAAAAAAATGCACTTGTCCTGAGGCACATTCAATTGTGCTCCATTATGGAAGCCACCCAAAATCCTTTCACTAGAACAAAATCTAAGATGTTCTAAACTAGGGGCCCCTGGGTGGCTTAGTCGGTTGAGTGTCTGCCTTTGGCTCAGGTCATGGTCCTGGGGTCTTGGGATGGAGCCCCGCGTTGGGCTCCCTGCTCAGCAGGAAGCCTGCTTCTCACTCTGCCCCTCCCCCTGCCCGCGCTCGCTCACTCTCAAATAAATAAAAATCTTAAAAAAAAAAAGATATATGACAACCTCAGCAATGGCTTTTTTTTTCTTAAAGATTTTATTTATTTATTTGACACAGAGAGAAAGACAGCGAGAGAGGGGAACACAAGGAGGGGTAGTGGGAGAGGGAGAAGAAGGCTCCTGGCTGAGCAGGGAGCCTGATATGGGGGCTCGATCATGACCTGAGCCAAAGGCAGACGCTTAATGACTGAGCTACCCAGGAGCCCCACCAATGGCTCCTTTAAACTAAACTGAATACTTAAGCAAAGAAAATTAACCTGAATCCAAAATATTTTATTCAATAAAAGACAAAATATTAGAAACATGAGAAACCCACAGAACCACTTTACAATCAAGATACAGTTAATAGCATATTTGTCGCCCTAGAAGGTAACAAGCATTTTTTTAAAATCCGCAAAATGGACACCATCCAATCTTAAGTATATGACTGAATTCAGGCTTGACCTGGAAAATGAAGTGTAAATGAAAGCCTTTGCTAAATAACTCTGGAGGATCAAAAAGGCACCTTATGTGTTGGGCCTGACCTTAATCTGTGTTTATGATATTCCCAAGTGGGTTAACAGAGCAATACCTTTTCGGGAGTTGGATTTGAATAAAAAATGTTTGAACTGCCCCTAAGTTTCAGAGACAGCCAAAAAAGGTAAGAGAGGGAAATAGAATGAACATGGGGCCTGGTGATCAACTGGTCTGTTTCTGCCACAGTGGGTAGTAACTACTGCCTCAAATGTTTACCACAATCATTTTTTATCTCGGTTTTTTTTTCTAGCTCCTGCTAATGGCAGACCTACTAAACGGAGGCTCCAGGATATACTGTCCATAAAAACACATGAAGTAAGCCAAAGAGTGTCATCTACCACCTAGGCCCCCAACACTATTCAATTCCCACCCAAAACCATCTTCCCTCTCTTTTGCACCAGGTAGAGCCCTTTTCTGGTCTTTCTCCTCTTCCTGGGAATTTTTCTCTCAAACTTGACTACTGTGGAACAAGGCTATTTCATCATCAAAAACAAAATGAAAATTCAAAGTTAATTGATAATTTAATCTAAAAGTTTTCCTCCCATAAATATTCTCACACCTAAGCCTGTTTCATTAGACCAATGGACAAGTTGCAAAATACTAACAGAAATTAGGCAAACTCCCTATCATGTTTTATTATATTAACATTTTTGTGAATAAGATTGTTATAATTTTAAATTTATATCCTCATGGTGGACATTTAGTGACTAGTAAATTTTCTATTTATTTATATACTAATAATATCTACTAATGCAAGAATCAGAAAACAAGTCTAGGACCAACCACCTATTTTTGTAAAGTTTTATTAGGAAACACAAATTTAGGAGGAGGGGAGAGCAGTTTAGGAATATCGGTTAAAAGGAAAGAGAGACACTGTAAAGTGAGAGCTAAATCAAATCAGAGCTAAATCATGAGATTACTTGAAAACTGTAAGGGCTCAGATTTAAAACCACAGATTAACAAATTCAATCAGTGGTACTGCATTTTTTCACACAAGTTTTGATGATGATGACAGCGTGATTTCAGAGGCTAATGAAACAGTATTTCCTAAGTTCTAGCTAAAGCAGCAAAAATCTGACCTAATTTTTGCAGGTTAAAATGTCTGAGGCCCCGGTTTATCTGAGGAAGACAAAAATCCCTTCCAGCCACAAGAGTCACGGTAACAAAGGAGCTCTCCCGGCATTTCTCACGAAATCCCACTAGGAATGAAGTAATTTCGTAATTGCGTAACCATACCCTTAGGTCAAATTTAAAACCTATTTTGAGTTTGCACCTTTCTGGATGAGTTAGAGATTACGTGAACAATGGGTTACCTTCAATATCTAATTTATTTTTTACAACGTTATTTCTTCAGTGTCACGCTCCCTATTCAAAGTCTTCCCTCCTACGCTAACCTATACTTCGTTATTTCTAGCCCGACAAGTGAAATTAACACAGAGAAGCAATAAAAACGTGATTTGCTAAAACAGGATCAAGTTACTGCAACGCCACTTCAAGTACCACCGGGTAAACGGGAGACACTGAGCCAAAAGGCAGGCCCCAGGGTTCGACGTGCCAACCTCCCAACCTGACCGGCCCCCACCCCAGCGAACACAAACGACATCGCCGCACGGCTCACCTCTGCAACTCCTCCTCCTGGATCCTCTCCTCGTCCCACACGAACACGCCAGCGAGCGCCGCCATCAAGGCAGAGGCATGGCCAGGGCGGCCTCGCAGCCGGCGCCAGAGGCGTCCGAGGAGGACGCGGCGCGAGCTCTCCGAGTAGAGGCGGCCGTACAGCTGCGCGATCTGCTGCGCGCGCCGCACACGCAGGCCCGTCACGAAGCGGCACTGATTGGCCAGCAGGGCGAGCAGGCCCCCGCCCTGCGCCCCACCGCGCCCCGCCGCCGCCGCCGCGCCCGCCAGCCAGGAGGCCAGGGCCGGCGGCCTCCGCAGGAACATGCCGTCTGCGCGCGCTCCGCCCAGAGCCCCCCCTTGCCACCCCCCCACCCCCGCCGCGCGCCCGGAGGCGAACTAGGCCTCCCTCCCTCACAGGGCAAAAGGAACGAGCCCGGGAAGGCGCGGCGGCCTGATGCCAAGTGCCCCTAACTGGCCGACCCCGAACTCGGCTCACGATCTAAGAGGCTTTTCATCTCTCTCTGCAGCAACCGCTGAGGAAGAGTCCCCTTTGCGGAGAGAGTCGGTCATGGCACAGCAGCGGGGGTGGCCCCGCAACCTCTGCCAAGAGGCGTTCGTAGGCTCGGCCCGCGAACCCGACGGACCGACGCCGGTCAGCCCCGTTGGCCCCCTGCCTCCTTGGCGTCCTCAAGCCGGCACCAGGGATCGTGGTGTAGAGCGCCTGGGAAGCAGCGAGGTGGGCGGCTCAGTCGCGGCAGCAGGTGAGGTCCCAAGCTTTCCGCGTCCGCCACATGCGCTGCTCGCCTACAACCTACCCTCTTCGCGGCCGCCCGGGTCCTGATTGGGCGCGGCCCGGGCTCCTCGGTGCTGATTGGCGCTGCCAAGCACTCGTCACCGCTCCTTCCAGCCCCTTCGCGCAGCGTGCCGGGCCCCTGGCTAGCAAGGTAGGTGGCGCACCAGCGAGCTAGTCAAGGGCGCCTGAGATTGACCCGCAGACCCGCCATATTCCCGCCACCCGGCCCCGCCCCGCGGAGGGGCGCGACCGAGTGCCAGTTAGGTTCCTAGGCGGTGCTCTATTGGTCTGAGAGACGGGGGAGCGTCGCCTCCTTTAGTAATTTGAGTGTAGGGTGGGATGGGGTCTCGGCATTTCCTCTGCGGGGTGCTGGGGGTGGCCAGGTTGGGGGGGAGGGTGGGGGCGGGGCGGTGTAGACGCCTTTGGTGAATGGACACCCTGCTGAGACCTAGAAGTAGCTGCCATCAACACCTTCTTCGATCTCTCCAGGTGGCTCTCCTGCAAGGTACCGAGACAGTCTCCGAGGATCGGAGTCTTAGCACTCATCTCTCCGCGAACCCCACGTCGCTAGAGTGGGCCGTTGTGGCATCCTTAGAGCTCAGGACACTTTCCAGAGAGTTACGTGGGCAGGTGGCCTGTCGTAGGCTGGAAATGCGTAAGCCTCTTGGTAAAAGGGCAGCAGAATGGAGTTACTTAGGGCAGATGCCCCTTTTCGGCTAGTAGCTGTCGGACTCCCTTGACTCAAAGGTGACAGCGTGAGAAGGTAAACAGGTCTCCTGAAACCTACTTCGCACCACCCATGAGCACCCTGGCTAAATGACCTCGAAGGACATTAAATTATTTTTCTGTAACCCAAAAATGAAACTGTTCGATGTCCAGTAGGAGAACCTTACACTAAATTGTTTCCTTAATTTTTTTAGTTATATTAATACCTTAGGGACAAGAAAAAAATATTGTAAAAGGACATCTTGATAAAAAAGGAATTGTGCTCATTCTGAGATAATGCATTTAGAAATTTTACTCTTACTGTAGCTATTTGAGCAGTTGTAGATGTTCTTAATAAAAAGTGTTTCTCCAAAAGAGAAAAAAATTAAGCTTTACTGGAAGCTGAAATTTAGATCTATCCTGTCCAGACTGTCTGATTTTACTCTGGGGATTCCTATTGATATTTATTTTCCCTTGAAAGCAAGCAAGGAGAAGGGGTATATAACAGAAAATAGTATTTGAAGCTTTGTTGAGTCAGGCTTTTCTCAATGGTGTGAGGAGGTATGGGGAAAGAGGTTGAACTTTCCTACTGTCTTCCTTCTGTTGATTAAAAGCTTAGCTCTTCTGCTGGTTTGGGGGTTTGGGTTTTTTTTTTTTCCCTGTTTTTGTTTTGTTTATCAAAATGTATTCTCAGGAACTCCAGCTGAGCCACTCTAATCCGGCCATTTTTCTCCATCTCTACTGCCTCTTTTCCTTCAGTACATAAACACAAGTCCATCTTCAAAAAAGCTTTGGAAAAAAAAAGAGACTTTTAACTCCTCCTCTTTCCAGATACCACCTTTCTCTTTCTTCCCACAGCTATGATTTTGTTTAAGAAAATGGCATAAATAAGCTTGCTGTCTCCATTTCTGTGCCCACTTATCAATTCTTCCTCTTTAGAATTTTATAAATCAGTTTGTTCTACACCATTCTCTCTTCCACTTTTTTGTTTAGGCCCTAACAGTATTCTGTAGCCTGACCTCCCTTCCAATCTATTATCAACAAACTGTTTTTGCTTGTGTATCTCCAGAACAAGTTGAAAAACTTTATTCCCTTTGTATATTTTTAAGTTGACCCAAAATTCTTCATCATGAGCGTGTCTTATGTAAGTTAGCTTCTGCCTTTCAGACCCACCAAACGTTGAGTAGGCCCAGCAATAGTTCATTAGTAAGACGGAAGTAGTACATTCAGAATTGGGTATGAACAGGATCAGAGGCACAAGTAAGCTATACCAGCAGGTGGCCTAGACATCCATATCATCTACCATTTTGGACCAAAGCCTCTCCATCAGCCCGTATGTATGACTGCATAGGAAGTGACAAAGGAGGAAAAAAAGCAAAACTTGATTTGCAGGTAGGTCAGAATGGTATGTGGGTACAAGCAGAAAATGAACTGTGGCTGTACTGTAGCCCTACCCTGAGGTGACCTTGAAAGACAGTGGCCAGGGAAATTCTCCCAATGAATAAATTCTCTCAGTGGTACACTTGGCCATTCACTTGGTGTGGAAAGAAATGTAACCATAGTTAGAATATATATGGACTGGCAGTTGGCCTGGCTGGTTGACTGGGGACCTGGCAGGAGAAAGATTAGAAAGATGAAGGATGAGAAGGTCTGGGAGAGAGGTATGTATTTAGATGGACTTTGTGAGTGGGCATGAAGTGCGCAGATACCCACCCAAGAGTATCTACCATAAAAGAGGCACTAAACAACCAAGTAGAAAGAATGACTCACCAATTGATGTCAGATGCTATCAGCCATCTTAGTACCAGCACAATGGGCATGTGAATGGAGTAGCCATGGTAGCAGGGATGGGAGTAATACATGGGCCCAAGAGCATGGGCTCCCACTCACAAAGGCTGATGCCACTGCTGAATGCCTAGCCTTGCAGCAATGAATCCAATGCTGAACCCCCCAAATGGCAGTATTCCTCAAGGAGAGCAACCAGGTGCTTGACAGCATTGGATACTTTCCACCCTGGAGATGGCATCAATTTATGTTGACTGGAATTACTACATTCTGGGTGTGGTTTGCCTCTTCTGTCTGTGGGGCTTCAGCCAGCACCAATATCTTCAGTGTTGACTGAGTGTCTGACCCATTGACATAGGATCCCACATAAAAATGCATTAAACCAAAGGATCCACTGCACAGCCTTGGAGGCTGGACAGTGGCACATGACCATGGGATCCACTGGCCTTACCACAGTCTGTACCATCCTGATACCAGCAAGAACAGAGAGAAGGAATGGCCTGTGAAGGCACAGGTGAGGTTCCAGCACAGAGATGGTACCAACTAAGGATGGGATACCACCTTCCACAACACAGTGTACATTCTGTCAATAGTCAATATGGCGCTATGTCCCAATAAGAATAGATAGGTCCAGGGAGCAAGGGGTGGAAGTAGGAGTGGCTTCACTTACCATTAAGCCCAGTGATCCTATTGGGTATTTCTGTCACTGCAAGTCTGAGCTTTGAGGGTTTTGAAGTCCTGGTTCCCGAAGTGGAAGTCTTTTCATCAGGGGCTATAGCAAAAATCCCACTGCACTTTAATTTACAAGTGCCACGAGGCACTTTGAGCTCTTCATGCCAAGGGACCAGCAGGCAAGAAGCAGGAGTCACCATCCTGGCAGCAGTAATTGACCCTGATTATCAGGAAGAGCCAAGGCTGCAGTTACACAGTGGGAGCAAAGAGGAAGATGTTTTGGGTACCCACACAGTCCAGCTGGCTGTCTCTTTGTTATACCCTTGCTCAATTTTGATAGTAAATAGAGAAGTGCAGCAGCCAAGGCCTGAAAAGGACATGGGTGACCAGGCGCTCAGAAGGGGTGCTTTCTGAGGGTGAGAAGCACCTAAAATGAATGGTAGAGGAGGAGGGTAACAGTTGGGGGCTCAAGACCAGCTGTAGTGGTGGGAAATGTGGCTCATCCCATTAACCATCAGCTTCCCCCGGAAAAATCAAGCTACTCCCAAAACATACAAAGAAGTGGATCTGAGTAGTAGGCATAAGGAACATTGGACACCATGATATGCCATCCCAGTCCACCTTCAGGACTGAAGGGCTTCTTGCCCCTTGCTACTTTGAGTATTGTTGGCGAACAGCCCTCAGTTATCAACCCTCTTCAGGAATTGCCCTCAGGTGATAGACTTCCTCACCCAAGGTAACACCTTCCTCTCTGGGGACAGCACGCATCCAGTGACTGGCTGAAGCTAGCATATAAAGGCCTGATTCCCCCACCCCAATTCAGGACAACTCGAAAGGCCATCCCAGCTTCAGAACTTCTCCCTCTAACCAAGACTACTTCCTTCCCTTCCTCCATACGTGTTGAACCTGAGAGCACCTCCAATACCACATGCTAATCTTCATCTCTCAGTCTGCTGCCCAGGGGACCCAACCTGAAAGAGCCTCTGTCATCACGCTTAGTAGAGTATGTCTGTCCAGAGAACTGGTACTGGAAGTCAGGTCATGGGCTCTCTCTGCCTGGAAAGTGCTATGGACACTGCATACTCCCCTCCAGATGATTTTCTCTTGTATCCCTTCGCAGATAACCTTGCCCTCTGATCTGCCCTTCCTCATGGCAGGTTCCTCATGCAGGCCCCAGGTCCTGCACTGGACATCATCTCTCCCGGTTTGGGGATCTGGCAGAAGTAGGAAGCACCAATTTATTGACTTAGCAGCATAGGTAAAAATCATTTCTCAGGCATTACACCTGAGGTTAGGCATTCCCCAGAGAATTAAATGGGCCTACTATAAGTTAATTAGGCTCTGATGCCATGCCTTGGTCCCTTTTCCCCAAGTACTTGGAAAGTAACTTGTCTGAGTCTGATGCAAACCCTGGACTCCCAACTGTCAAGCCAAGAGGCGGCAGTAATTGCCTTCTCTTCCCTTCAAAATGGTATGTAACCCAAAGCTCTGTTCATCTATTATTCAGAACGGAAAGCATTGACAATATTCATCCACTTACTCATCCGTATGTGCAATCTTTTCCTAACAGGCAGTTTCCCTTAATTCACAACTTAGAAACAATCCATGAAAGCATCTGTTTTTGTCATCAAGGATAGAGCTGTATATGAAACCACCAGGCTAAAGACACCTCAGGTCAGCTCTTCCAGAACCAGATCAAAATCCCCTGGATAAAAGAGATTCATCCCAGTCCTTAAACAAGAGATTAGTGTGAGCCTAGGGCTGCTGTTGGCCATCTTCACCCCCTTTGGGGAGAGACTGCCTGAGTCCATGAGCAGAACAGAGAGAGGGAGAGAGAAATAGTGTTGGGACGTCATCATTTGAACGCCTGGATCCAGCCAGGTCACCTTTTCACTTATGGGAAACAATAAATTCTATTAAGATAGTTCTGTGTTGAGTTCTGTATCCTACAGCTTTAAGTATTCTGACAATACCTTTGCATTCCAGGACCTCATGGGTTGGGTCCATCCACCTTATCACTCCCCTCTGGTGGATTATCACCAATGCTCAAAACACTCATTGTCCCCCAAAGCCTGTCCCTTTCTTTCCTGCTTTCACACCACTGATTACATTATTCTCTCATGAAAGCCTACCCATTCTTCAAGGCCCATACTAAGTCTCTCCCCCTTCATGAAGCCTTCCTGGACCATTACAGTCTCAAGGGGCATCAAGCGCCCTTGTCAGGTCTCTGCCTTAGAGATTTCCTCTTTCCTGACAGCTGGACTGGAAGGCCCCTGAGGGCAAGGACTGTATGCTGTTAATAAATTTGCATCCTTCACAAAGCACATTGTGTTCACTGTATTTGGTGAGTGAACACTGCATAAGGAAACAAGACCCCCTGGTCCTAAAGAACTTACAATGTGAAAAACAAGACCTAAAGCCTGTCAACATAATAGTGTATGTGTTCAAGTGGACATATAAATTTCTCTCACCACTCTACTAGAGCACAAAGAAGCAAACAGGTGGGAAAGAATGAAGAGGGACAGCCTTCCCCTTTTTAAAACAAAGCCCACCTAACCACCCCAAGGTTATTCCAGAGGAAACTTCCTGGCAATAGTGGTGGCACTAGAAATCTAGGTGAGAGAACCCCAAGAGGAAGGTAAAACCAAGGTGGAGGACTGAGCTACAGTGTCTAGTCAGACGACACCATGAAGGGAAGATCCTTTACAGGGCTAGCTGCCATTTTTGCTACGGAGGCAAAAAGAACAGGAAGCTTTCAAACACGGCTGCCTACAGGCCCTGTGCCTTCAGCCCCATTCTCAGAGCCATACAAACCCTTAAATAAGATGGAATCGCAGATGTCCCTTTTAAAGTTGTTTGGGTTTTTTTTAAGATTTTATTTATTTATTTGACAGCGAGAGAGGGAACACAAGCAGGGGGAGTGGGAGAGGGAGAAGCAGGCCTCCCGCCGAGCAAGGAGCCCGATGCGGGGCTCGATCCCAGGACCCTGGGACCACGACCCGAGCCGAAGGCAGACGCCCAACGACTGAGCCACCCAGGCGCCCTTTTTTAAAGTTTTTCGTTACCAAACTCTTTAGACCACATTTTCCCCAAAGTGAGGAACTGATATCTTCTCAAAGTGTGTCCCTGACAGTGCTTTCACTTTGGGCACCCCATTCAAAGAGGAGAAATTTTCTCCCCTCCATGCACCTCCCAACCCCCATTAAAAATGCCACTCCCGGGGCCCCTGGGTGGCTCAGTCAGTAAGCATCTGCCTTCAGCTCAGGTCATGATCCTGGGATCGAGCCCCGCATCGGGGTCCCTGCTCTGAGGGGAGCCTGCTTCTCCCTCTGCAGCTCCCCCTGCTTGTGCTCACTCGCACGCTCTCTCGAATAAATAAAATCTTAAAAAAATAAAATAAAATGCCACTCCCACAAAAAATGCAGGGGAGATGTTAAGCTATTTGAAACCAAGGGCCAAAAATTGTATGCGTTCCTTTGTCTCCCCGCAGAATCTTGAGACCTGTGAATTTAGTGGCTGATGGAGTGGACATCTGTGGGTGAGATGTCAGCTGAAGATTCTCTAGTTATTTTTATTTTAAGAAAACTGCTCTTCCCCAAGATGCAACCACCTCTTCCTCGGTTCCCCAAGGTTCTCTCCTTGCTGCCCTTCACATCCTGCATCTTCTCATCTGTGAGCCCCTCTAGGCCCGCCCTGCCGGCTCTGCCTCCCATGCCGTGAGACGCCAGGCCCTGGGGCCGAGACTGCTCCCTTCTTCCCCTTCTGCCAGCTCCCAGGCCCCACACCACTTCCCGTTTCCCATACCCTCAGACTCTTCCACTCAGTATGAGGCTGAGCTTCCTCCACGCTGTCACCTGGGTCCCTCCTTTCTCCTCAAAACCCGTCCAGGATTCCCCACTGCTTATGGTGCCTTACATGAGCCCCTCTCAGCTAACCACTTCTCTCACCACAGCCTGGCCTCCAGTTGTGCTTCTGCTCTTGCTCTTCCCTCAGTGGGAGTTCCCCACACCCTACCTCCAAACCCTCACTGCAAGCCTGGCTTAAGCTTCCTCCTCCACAAAGCCTTTCGTAATCGCTCAGGTCACAACCAGCCTCCCCTCTTGGTACAGCACTTTCCCCAACTGTCCATTAGACCACTTACTTCACTGCCTTTTTGTGAACAAGTCCATCTCCTGAACTAAGAATATAAAATCCTTGGAGACAGGGCCGCTGGTCATCACGTTTCTTCTCATGGGGCCTAACGGTGCCTTGTATACAACACAAGGCGCCATTTGTAAATGACTGAAATGAAATGAGAGAGAACACATTCCTAGCTCTCAAGAAAGATGTATACTCTTCCAAAAGAATAAAAAAAGAGCCCCTGAATGGGCTGCTCCTCAAAGGGAGCCTGAAACTCTTCTACCGTGATATCCACTCAGGGCCCAGTGTGTTGGCTAAAGGAAGGGAAAGTGGGTAACCATGAGAGGCACGGACACTAAAGAGCTCTTCCACAAGTTACATTCCTGGAACTGTCTCCACTCACATGCCTCTCCCTGTAAGTAATCATTCCCTGTGGTTTCAAAAGAAAATGCAGCTCCTTCTGCAAGTCCTAGCTCTGAAGAAGTCTGTTTCTTCCCACACAATGGCTGGAGTTCAGGAGCAGCTTTCTCTTCCGCAGCTAACTAGGAGCTCCAGAGAGGAGCTCAGGGTTTGAAGTCAGGGACTTGGGCTGGAGGCATCTACTGCTCCTGGAAGTAGTATAGAAGTTGTCGGGATTAGGAGGGTCTTAGAGATGAAAATGCCTTGCATGGAGTAACCACATGCAAGTCCCTCCCCTTTTTTTTTAAATTACACACTTTATCAATTTCTCCTGCTTCTCTAAGAGGAAGGGAACAAACCAAATCAGGGAGATTGTGACAGAAAAATGACAGGGAGCCATTGGCATTTACATTCTTATTTGTAATTTGTTTTTTTGTTTTGTTTTGCTTTTTTTTTTTTCTAGAAAAAAAAAAACAACCAGGGGAGTTTATATGACAAACTATCAGTGTCAGGATGGCAGGGAAAAAGAGAAAGGCCAGAGGTATGGGGAGCTAATAAAAAGTGGGTTCTGAATCACGTGGAACGTCTGGGTCCTCATGAGATGACTGGTCACTTTGGCATGCGTGTTTGGTGCCCGCTCTCTTGGTCTGTCTGCTTAGATACCCATGGTCAGAGAGAGCTGGCCACAGCCTGGAGATCTGCCAAAGGCAAACTCAGACATAAGACTTAATTTAGCTCCTTGGCTTTGTGCTCAGGTATCATACTGCAGTCTTTCTTGCCTAAGAGAAGAGTCTGGAAGAGTGTGAGAGTCACCCTGGGACACACTTTGGCATCACAGTGAACTCCAGGCAGCCGCTCACTCGTGCACAGACATGGTCTTCACCTCCCACACAGGCATCTGTCCAGACATCCCCAGGCAGACTAGCTGAAGAAGGACGAGGGACAAAACAGTCCCCTTCTAGCCACAATTCAACAGTGGTACCCATTCTCCAGTCTTGCTCTGCCTATTTTGGCCTGTGAAAGGAAACTGGGATCCAATCTGCTTTTCAGCTCAGCATTGGACACCGATTCCAAAGAAGCTTGGCCATCTGGATCCACACTGAAGGTCTCTCAAGTTTCTCCCACTTTGTGCCCCAGATCTCAGGGCTGAGTATTCAGCCAGACCCAGAGCCATGTGTGGCAAATGGGGTGGTCAGAGTGATGGCTGGGCGAAGAAGAGCCAGTAGCGCACTGCAAGACCAGAGTACACTGGAGGAGAGAAGAGGGGCATGCAGCAAGATGTTGCCCCAAGTCACAGTCTAGGGGACACACTGAGCCTGAGGGACATAGCCAGGTCTGCTGGTCTGACAGGGTGGTTCTGACATCTCACACAATGGGACCCCACTGGTTGCAGTTCCTGTGTGGAGAGTGGCGGGTTTCCTGCCCTGCTGTGGTTCCTGTTCCTGCACCGAGGCCAGGTTACATCTCAGTGCCACCGTCCTGAGGAGCACCACGCTGGCCAGCCAGCCAGGCCACCATCCTCGGCCCCTCGGGGCCGACCGACAGGGCTCTGGGTTCCACAGGAAGGGCCCAGGGAGCCGGGTCCCTGTTGGGGAGGGAGCAAGGGAAGAGGCTGCATTCTGCTGGGAGAGATTTGGGGAGGAGCTGCCTGGGGTGGGGGGAGCTATGGCCCAAAACACTGCTGAGCCAAAAGGAACGGGCTACATGTCTGAAAAAATGACAACAGTCTTGTCACTAGTTTAAAAAGAGTATTGTTGCTGTTGGTTGGTTTTGCTTTTTCCTTTTAAAACCACTCACATTTTAAGAGGTGAAGGGGCTAGGGAGACTTGCTCCCCGCCTCCATCTGATCCTTTATGGGCACCAGGGCGCCTCAGGCCCATACCAGCTGCTACTCTCCCTGCCTGGGCTCCAGCCACCCAAGCAAGGGCAGGGCGGGGAGAGCACCGCTCTGCTTCCCGACAGCAATTCCTTCTTCCCGTAAAACCAGAACACACATGATGGGAAGTCCAAAGACTAAAGTGCAGAGAATTCCATGGAGCGGGCGGCCCGGAGCTGCGGCACTCCAAGTAGGAATGGGGGGTGGGGATCAGTCCAGGGCTAGAGCAGTGGGACAACACTGACTGTTATGAAGTGAGCCTACAGGGTCCAGTCCCCTTTCCCTTTGGACCTGCTGACACTTCTACCTGGGAATGCCCATCGTCAGCAGCTCCCCAGGGAAAGTCCCAGTCTCAAAGCTATGGTCCATGAAGGGAGAAAATTTGTATGGCCATCCCTGGTTGGTAATGACTAGTGACCGCGAAGGGACAGGAAGGTGACAAGAGGGGGAAACAGTGCATTATATAAAATCAGTGAATCCCAGGTTTCGAGAGCAGGGATACATGAACAACCCTAAAGGCAGAGTCTCTCCTGGGAAGGTTTGGTGAAATGGTCAGGATCCTACCAGTGAGGCCTGCTGGGGAGAGGAGCTCCTCTGGGTGTGAGAGGCGCTGCAGAGTGGGGAGGGGCTGCTGCAGAAGAAAGCCCTGGGCTGCCATTAGGGTGTGTAGGCCGGGGGCGGCTGGAATTGGTTGATGACCTCATACTCCGCCGGGTAGGGCTCGTTCTCCTCCATCTCAGAGAGCAGCTCCAGGGCCTGCTCCTCCTCCTCCGTGGGGTAGTGGCGCAGGAGGTTGGCTGCTGTGGCCAGGATTGAGGCTCCACCAGCTCCTGCCACCAGGTAGAAACTAACAGCGAAGGTGACATAGACCTGGGAACCATGGTACTTCTTATGTTGCTGCTGCTGGGCCAGGATGAGTTCAGAAGCCCAGTAGGAAAAGCCGATGACGGTGGCACACTGCAGGACTGGGGGACAGAGAGAGAGCAGAGAAGGGGAGTTAGTAGGCACCTTGCAGCCAGGATGCTTAAAGAACCAACTGAGCCTCTCTCCCCAAACCCCATTCTCAGAGAATCTGCCTGGCCCCAGACATTGTGATGGGGAGCTCTCTTCTCCATGGGATTCTCGGGCAGGCGCAGGGGCTAGGGCCAGATGCCTGACTCCTTTTGGGCCAGAGTCTCTCTGTCTCAAGAATTTGGAATTGGGATGCCAAGCTGCTAGAAGTCCCTGGGTGCTTGAAAGGGACAGACCAGGTCATGCAGTTTGGGAGCTGGAGTTGGCACCACCACAAGTCAAATCAACACACCAGCCCAGTCATGAGTGAGAGGAGAAGCTGCATCTAAGCAGAGAAAGGTGGTGTGCAGACAAGCAGGAAGGAGAGAATCCAATGAGACCATGTATTCCAGGGGGAGGCACAGTGAGACACCGTGGTTCCTTCCCTGCTCGTTCTGGGCCCCATAAGCCCAGCTGAGCTTCAGCTGCAGTTCTTAGAGAGCACTGAGATTTCTTGTGGAATACTAACAATATTCCCCCTCTACAGCTGGGTTGAGTGGGTTTGTGGTCCTGGCAGGCATACGTGCAAATGAAAGAAGCAAGCTGCTATCACAGTCCATTGCTTTGTGAAAGGCTAGAGCTGAAATGAGCATTTGGAATGGTGTCCGCTCACAGAAGCCCCTTCGTCCCCACCTGCAACTGCAGACAGGATGCCTCCGCCCTGTGGCAGTTCCTTCCCCAAGGCGAGCAGGCCCACACTTACCGGTAAGGATGTGGGCAAAGGCATAGCGACGGGTGATCTTCAGAGCTGGATGCTTAGGCCCAAAGACATCTAGGAGGAACGCAGAGAGACTACACAGGATGCCCAGGAAGCAGAAGGCAGCGATGACCCGCAGGAGCAGTACTGTCTGGGGATTCATACAGAAATCTGTAGGGGGAGAACCAAATCTTCAGGGCCCCAAGTGACACCCTGGTGCAGGAAGTCCTCCCGCCGGGCCCACCGGGAAGAGCTGGTCCCCCTCCACCACAGTCCTGGGGAACCAGGAGAGTACTGGGGGGCGCAGTCTCAGCTCCTGCTCCCAGCTGGCCTGCAGAGGAGACAAACCGCAGACAGGTTCCCATGTGCTTTGAGTCCTTCTTCCCTTTCCAACAAAATCACCCTAAGTGCAGGGCTCCACTTCCTTATACTCTCCACCCTCTGCTAACCATATGTAAAGACCCTGACCATTAGCCTGGCATGTTAGCCCACTCTGCTAAAGCGTGCTTTAGGCTGGCAGGAAAAGCCCATGGACTTCTGATCTGAGATAGCCACAGAGGCTGATTAATGCTGATTATCTATCCAGTCACTCATTCAGTCCCTTGTTCAGAAAGAAGCTGAAGCAGTTTAGAGGAACACATAATTAAAAGTGCTGAATAAATTCTGAAAGATGGTAGACTAGACTTTCACATTTATTTCTGCTCTCCCTCCCTGCACCCTACTAAAACAAAAGGAAAAAGAAATTAAGGCATAAACCCACACAAAGAGAAAAGGGTCAAAATAAAATTCTGGAAATTAGAAATTAAAAGGAGTTGGACCTACTTAGAACGGACTCAATGGACTAGATAAGTCCAAGTATAAGCCAAAAGTGGGAAAAGCTAAGTGACTAGATTACACCACAAAAGCCTGACAGACCAGAAACTGACAGCCCCCAATACCTTCTAAAGTGAGGGTGACGCCATTGAGGGGTGCATGCTCTACCACAATGAGGGAGTGAACCAAGAAAAAGGAAGATGTTCAAACAGGTGACCCAACATTCAGTATCCCCAGAGTCAAGAAGAAGGGAGGTCCCAGGATGATAACCGTCCTCCAGACACATAGAGTGAACTTCTAAGACTTTTAACACCTTCTTCTTTTTTTTAAAGATTTTATTGATTTGACAGAGACAGACACAGCGAGAGAGGGAACACAAGCCGGGGGAGTGGGAGAGGGAGAAGCAGGCCTCCCGTTGAGCAGGGAGCCTGATGCGGGGCTCAATCCCAGGACCCCAGGATCATGACCCAAGCTGAAGGCAGATGCCCAACAACTGAGCCACCCAGGTATCCCCACCTTCTTCTTTTTTAAAAGAAAATTCACCTAGACAATACTATCGGTCCCGTTTTATATCTATGTAAACTACTAGCACTCCCAGAAACACACAGGATAAAGGCTGATTCAAAAAGAAACCATTTTAAGCTTTGATAATGAGAAATGGGACTTAACTTCCACTCTTCTCTAGTCCAGCCATGGGCAAGTTCTTCTTTCATTTAGGCCATGGGTTGTCAACTGATTTAGGAAAATTTGGAAAGGGCTGGCAATACTTAGACTATAGGCTCCTTTCCTGAGTCCTGATCTCAGGTTGAGAGGCTCTGGGATCATGGTCATCACTCTAGTGGGCATGAAAATCACAGGGGTGCTGGCTGAGAGCATGTTTCCAGGCCCCGCAGATTCTGAGCTCTTGGCCTGAAGCAGGGCCTAGGAATCTAGATTTTAGCAAGCAGTCCATGGTAATTCCCATGCAGGTGGGCCAAGCCCTGCGTTCCAAGAAACACTGATCCTGGACCTAGAAGAAAGTAGACTTGTTGAAGAAAAGTCCAAGAACCTAGAGACAGGACCTGAACCCCACAAAGCAGACTCAAACCAACGGACACTGACATCACTGGGTCTTGGACAGAGTCTGGCCTCCCATACTGAAGAACCAGACCAGGTATCAAGAGACTCTGGGGCTTTGTGACGGCATGCATTCCTGCCTCAGGCTCATAATTCACCAGGCAGATGTTGGCTGAGCCCACACAGGACTCATATGCCTTGATCTGGCTGCAGGTCATCCATGAAGCTGCCCCAGAACGATCTGTCACTCTCTTGTCAGCTAACCATCTGTTTTGGGCCCAGTCATCCAGCCTGGGAAATCGTCCGTGGCCAAGAGGCTCGCCTGCGCGTTAGCTCTGCCAGCAACCAGGGCCAGCCTTCACTTAACCCAGCCCTGCAGAGCCTAAGACAGCTGGCCTGAAGGAGTCTAGAAACCCACGTGCCTCACTGAAAGAAAAGCCCCTGGAGGCAGACATGGTTTTGTGCCTTTATCTGTATATTGTTAAAGGTCTCCGAGATAGTTCATCTTGGGCTCCACATGGCATGTAGCAGGGACGGGGCAGGACGAGTGTTGTAGCGCATCCAAGAATAACTTGGGAGCGGTGTAAGGGCTTACATCACTCTGCGTTGCAGCAGGTTGTGTTCTGATTCCAGCAGTGTTACTTAATGTGGCCAGCTACTCTGGTGCTTTAATTGTGGTTCTTAAAAATCAACTAAATTTTAACAATTACCTTTTTCCCCCCAAAGATTTATTTATTTATGAGAGAGAGAGTGCGCATGCATCGGGGGGAGGGGCAGAGGGAGAGAGTCCCAAGCAGACTCTGTACTGAGCGTGGAGCCCGATGTGGGGCCAATCTCAGGACCCTGAGATCACAACCTGAGCCAAAACCAAGAATAGGAGGCAAACCCACTGCACCTCCCAGGCACCCCAACAATTAGTTTTAATGGACAAAAGTAATACAGTAGGGCTTCAGACACTTTCTTCAGCTGCAGAGGGAGTACAGGATGTTCATTACCATCCTTAAAAATGTACATTAATTATATATACTCCTGTGTCTTATGTTTCATAATACACTTATTTCAATAAGGAAAACTTGCACATGATAAAAAGCTTCAGGGAGGATATTCCTCCCTTTCCAAATGTCCAACTGCCCCTCCCAGGAGACAAACATTGTTGGTCCTTTCTGGTGTACCCCTCCAGGAATAGCCTGTGCACACAGATAGGTCAAATGTTATTTCAGTTGGGGCGCCTGGCTGGCTTAGTCAGTACAGTGTGTGATTCTTGATTTCAGGGTCGTGAGGTCAAGCCCCACACTGGGCGTGGAGCCTACTTAAAAAAAAAAAATGTTATTTTAGTTAAGTCTCACTCCACTCTGGGGGATTCATCACACAGCTCAGATGAGGACTCAGAGGGTCCAGGAGGTTAAGTGACTTCCGCCAGGTCACAAAGCAGAGTTAAGACGCCAAACCCGCATCAGGCTCCCTTGCATCATGATGCTCGGAATCACCAAGCACCAGAGTTCGCTGTTTCATTTTTCCCTGATGGATATAATCAATCAAATCCTAAACAGCTGTATTTGAATGAAGGGTCAAAAGTTAATATGAATGCTGTCAGAGTCATCCTCAGAGCCAGCAGCTGCTGAGCTCACTAAGGGGCTGGAAGCATGAAACCTCTTCTAGGCAAGAAAGGTTTGGATCATTAAGCCATGAAAAGTGCTTACACTGGGAATTACTGGGCAAAACCTGTGTGGCATGGTCTAGGCTTCTGCAGCCATCAGAATCTGGCTCTTAGAAGCAGTGGGGACACCAGAAAGGCACCGGACTTGGCAACAAATCCTAGACGGACCACAAACTATGTTACCTTGAGCAAGTCACTTAACTGCCCTGCTCTCTCATCCAGCAAATGAAAGCTGTTAACACCTGCTCCCCGTACACAGGGGGCTGTGCTGATAGTCAACTCACACCACGCCAGGAATGAGCCCATACTGCCTGCCACTAGCCCACTCCCTTGGCACGGGGCTGGTACAGCTGGACCACAGCTGCATCATCCCTGGTGTGCCTGTCCTCCTGCCGCCGGTACTTCGTCTGCACACATCAGCCAGTGTGGGCCAGGGAAAGAGCCCATTAAAGCCAGACTAAGAGTGTGCCCCACCAGAGTGATGATGTGGTACAGAGATGGAGCTTTTGACCCAAAATTCAAATGGGTTTTGTTTCAACATGACTGCCTTTCTCCACTCCAAAGCTGTGAGTGAACCCTCAGGCTTGGTGGGGAAGCCAAATATAAACTTCCCTTGGAGTGATGCTTGTAGATACCCCAGGGGTCTGCCTCACATCCCAGGCAGCCTCTCATCAGAGGGTCTCAGAGCACACAGAGAAGCCAGGCAGAGTTATCCCAGACACGCTCAGAACCCAGCTCTGACTCTCCTAGGGTCAGGATCTCAATGTCTATTTCTCTCTTCCCCCTGCCAGACATCAGTATCGCAGGGAGAGCAACGAATATCCCCCACCTCGAGGGCTGCTAAAGGGAAACAAAATCCCCAACTGTTATGTATGTATTATTTTATTTGTGGAAAGAAATGGCACACAGGGCACGGTCCTAATTTTAAGTGCAGACAAGTGGTGCAGTGTACTACACTCTGGTAAGACAGAGCACACATCCTATTCTCCAGTTGTGCTGTTTATTTTGGTAATTATTGCTGACTATCCCCTCCAGTCACCAGGGAAGACGGCAGCTGCTGTGTAATAGGATCCCAAGGAACTGACTTTGCCCAAGGTCACTGGTGAGTCACTGGGCTGGATTTGTTTTGAAGGCCCTGGCTGGCTCTTCCTGTCTACTGGCCCACTGCTCTCACCCCCCGCTGACCCAAACAGGCTGCAGGCAGGAAGAGTAAAGTGGCTTCTGGGCAGTTCCCCTCTTCTGTCTCATCTTCCCTCCCTTTGCTCCTCACTGGAGTCCCTGTGAGTTAGAGACCCTTCCCCATGGCCCAAATCCTTCTCAGCGCTCATCCATCCCACCTGCCTAGCCCACTGTGACTTTTTGCCTTCCAGACAGGTTTCTGACACAGGACTCCAACAGGGCCCTCTAGTGCCTGGCTGGGTATCAGCCCAGATACCAGCCCCTAGGAGAGCTGCCTCTGGGGACAGGCCGGGCCGGGCAGGCGTTTGAAGCGTCAGCGGCAATAGTCACCACCCAGCAGGCACACTGGCCCTTCCTGAAAGGGCCTTGCATTTCCAGTGGCTTGTTGTCAACTGTGATTCATTGACTTCAAAACCAAAACTTCCTCATTCTCCAAAGATGCTTCCCTTTGCTGGCCACACTTGACAGAGAGGGACTGGGGCTCAGAAGGAACGATTATCTGCCCCCCCCCCCTTGCTTGGGGCCACTAGCAGTCTGAGCATATCTCTGGACCTGGGCCTGGGGTGAGGAGCTGTGTGAGAAGCAGGCACCCCCTGGAGAGCGGAAGAATTCAGGACCAAATCTTGTGAGCCAGAATTTGCTAAAGCCTCCTGGGGCTCAGCATATGACAGCAGGAGGGTGAGCGGCTTTGCCTGAGGCTCACCAACTTGAGCCAGAATATTGAGGCAATGAGGGCTAAGAAGCACAGCTTTGGCTGGGCTTGTGAGAAAAACTCCACTAGGATGGGGAAATACTAAGCCTTGGACAGCTCTGACAGAAGGAAAAAGAAACCTAGAGTGCGCTAAGGTGCGATGGTAAGAGTGGGGTCCCCACCCCGCACACCAGCTGTGCCTCCAAGCCCGTGGTACCTGACCTCCCTGAGCCTGTGACCTTTGTGAAGCAGAGGTGGGGACAGCACCTACCAAGTAAAGATATTCAGGAGAAACTAAAGCCAGACATGGAGTGTGCTTATTAGCACAATGCCTGGCACTCAATGCCTGGCCCACAATGGAAGGCACTGCTCCAAGGCCTGCCAGCCCTGCCCACCCCCTTCACCTGCAGAGACTTCATAAGGTCTGTTTTCCCTCTGGTAGCATCTATTGCCATCAGATCTGTCCCCCGAAGCTCTGCTCCCTCCCGAGATAGAGAATATCCCAGGCTTCCATGTTAGGACGTGGGTGAGGCCCTAAGGATCAACAGAGTCACACAGAACAGCCTGTGTCTAAAGGCCCACTGGGTAGCAAAAACCCAACAGGTACAGAGTAAAGGAAGAAGAGAAGCGATCGGAGACCTCCTAATTCCTTGCCTTCTTCTGTGACAGTTTGTGATAGTTTTGTGATAGTCTGTCACCTCTCTTATTAATGGACACCAGTGTGTTCCCAGCTTGCCATAGCCAAGAAGATGGCCACAGAAAAGCAGGTTGACACTACCCATGAACTGGGGCGCCTGGGTGGCTTAGTCAGTTGAGCGTCTGACTCTTGGCTTTGGATCAGGTCATGACCTCAGGCCGTGGGCCCGAGCACCGTGTCAGTGCGAAGTCTGCTTGTCCCTCTCCCTCTGCCCCTCCCCCCTTCAAATAAATAAAATCTTTAAAAAAAACACACACAAAAAAACCTATCCATGGGTTAAGATCCCTAAACACATGAGTAAATGTAATGTAAAGATTAAGGCAACATGCTTTATAAAAAACAAAATCTGGCTTAAAAAAGTTCTTAAAAAGGGCAAATATATACATAAACAAAGGAGAACCTGCATGAAGAATTTATTTTTATTTTTCAAATGCCTTTGACAAGGATGCACTCCAAAGTGGAATACTCATGAAATCATTCTCTATGACACTGAAGTAAAGCAAAGGTTAAAAGCAGATGAGACAGCATCATTTTACATTGGAGTCAACAGATGTGGGTAGCCTCAGCTATGCCCCCAGCTCTGTGGCCCTGGAGAGATCACTTCGCTTCTCCGAGCCACAGCTTCCTGGACCTCCGAAATAAGAACATGGGATCAGAGTGCCTGTCCCTCCAACACACGAATTTTGTGAGCCTCCCAGGAATGATTTGAAAGGGAGAAGCACCATAAACTCTCTCCCGGTTTGTAGGTGATACCACGTTCTTGAAACACTGTAACAGCAGGGGATCCAGGGCAAAGACCCGGATGGGGTGGTGGAAAGGCAGCAGCTATGCTCCAAACAAGGCAACGTGCTGAGGGAAAACCATCCAGACTCCACACAAGCTTGATGGCCTTTCTGCCACCAGCCACAGGCAGACAAAAGCTGCATGTCACAAGGCCTCCATCATCGCGTGTATAACTTGGATCTTAATGAGCCAAACCAGCAAAGGCCATCATCATGGTGAAATCTGGAAATAAACTAGACACTCCCATCCTGTTCTCTACAAAACTATCCTAGAGCCTTAAAAACTCAAAGAGAGATGCAAAACAGCAAGAGAACTCTTAGAGAAAGACAACATTAGGCTACAAGCTTAGGGTTTTTCAGACCAGGCATGCAGAAGTGGTATATAATCCAAAGCACAGAAAGGACTTTGACCTTTTCCCCAAATCCCAGTGCCTGAATCCTTAAAGAGGCAATGTGAAGATACCTAACGCTTCTGATACATTCGGCAGTAAACATCTGGAATGCATCACAGCCCAGAGGTGGTCCAGGGAGAAAATATAAAGACCTTCATAAATGTCTCAAAAGACCTTGGGGGTGACAAACTGTGCTGTTACTAAAGGCTCCTTGGGGTCCTCTGACCATTTTTGGGGTAGAAGCCAGGCACGTGCAGTCCTGCCCTCACACCACACAGCCTTTCCTCTCATTACTGGAGACAGGGCTGGGCAGGATGACCAATGGGGCTCCCTGGAACAGCCCCACACTCCCACTCCCACCTCCATACTGGCCCCCTCTGCCCAGTAAAGAGAACAGTCCCTTTCTCCTTTGCTCTGCCTGCCTGGCTAGGAAGCAGGATGACGAACAAAGCAACCTTACCACAGTCAAGACCACTTGTAAAGGTTCCAAGAGTCAAATTCCAATTGTTTTACTGAGTGGCAATGAAACTGGCTTCTGGTTATCGAAAATGCCATAGACTCCCTTTTTCTCTAGCAAAAACCCAATTATAGCAGAACTCCAAAATATAAAATCTAGCCACATGAAAAGTTCCTATTCCTCCCTTCAACAGGCTGCCCTAAAGAAACCTTCCTATATCCCATGGGTTCCGTGGAAGGGGGCAGCTAATTGTGATGCCTAGCAGCACCCTTATCTGTTCTCCATATACAGCGCCCTTCCTCCGGCAGAATCCGAAAATAGCAGCAGTCCAGATTACCATGGCGTGAGAAGTAGGTGCCTGGCTGAATAACATCAGAATTAATGAGAGGCCAGACCCCAAACAGAGCCACCTGGTGGGCATGAACACCAGGCAGGAATGGGGTTGTTTCCTTCAAGCCAAGGGCCTGCCCCTGGCTATCTCTGTCCAGCCCGCACCACATTCCGCTCTCAGCCAAGGAGGCTCTATCGCTCAGAAAGAGGAGGGCCGGCGCGCAGCGCCCTCACCTTTCAGCAGGTCCGGGTGCACGTAGCCCAGCACGTCGGAGACCCCCAACTCCTGGCGGGAACAGGTGCCACCGTGGATGTGCAGCCAGGCAGGCTCCGCGAGGGCAGTGCACAGCGCCGTGATGGACAGGGCACCCGGCAGAGCCGAGGCCAGGCTACGCTCTGGCTGCTTGGGCAGAGCGCTGCCTCCCGGGCTCCTCCGCCGGCGCCCGCCGGGCAGCCCTGCGCCTCCGGGGGCGTACATGCCCGGGGCCGCCCGCCGTCGCTCCGAGGTCGCTGCTGGTCGCCGCGGACCTCCGCAGGGCGCGCTGAGCCTGCCTGTCCCGGGGAGGAGAGCAAGGCGCTGGGTTCACAGAAGGGAAGGCCGACACAGCGCTGTCAGGGCCCACACCGGAGAATAGGGGGTGGGACCTGGGGCCAAGCACAGACAGGAGGGCTGCAGGGAGTCGGGGGGGGAGGGGGCGGGGACGGGGGTCCCTGGAAGGGCTCTGCGGAGGTGCGGAACAGGGACCCAGAGAGGGCTGCGAGCCGGCCAGGATCTGGGCAGACCGGAGTGGGAGCGCCAGTATCGGCTACCGATGCGAGAGACACCCGGCTCCAGAGTCTCGGCGAGAGAGTGCGGAGGGGTCCAGGACCAGACTGGGCCGCGGGGATCGGGAATTCGGGACTGGGAACAGTGTTCTGGGGTGCGATCTGTAACTAGAAAGGACCCTCCCCCACACCGACCCCTGTTCCTCACCGGTCAGCAGGCCTCAGGGCCGGTATGGCGCCGCTCCGTTCCGTCACGGGCTCCGCAGCTGCCTGGGGCAGAGCGATCCCAGGCCCTAAACCCGCAACGCCCGGACCGACCCGGGCCCTATCCACTTCCGGCTTCCTCCACCTCTGCCTCCGCCTCCTCCGGCACCCCGCCCCGTCCCCCTCGCGCGTCACAGCCTGGGCGCGCCGCCGGCTCCCTGCGCAGGGCCTCACGGGACTGGTAGTCCGAGGCCGCCCCACAGTGCTTGCTGCCAGGGAGGGTAAACTGACTACAACTCCCAGAGGGCAGCACGGCCGCAGCAGCGGGCACTTCAGTTCCCAGGGCGACCCGGGCCCTCGGGCGGAAGCGGCGGGATCCGACGGCCTTCGGAGGCCAGAGTGGGCTTCGTCGGGGTTTGCACGGTGGACTCGCGGTCGGCGCTGCCGCCTCTGTCCACCTCCTCCACAACCCTGCTCTGGGCCGCCATGAAGGACTCGCTGGTGCTGCTGGGTCGCGTCCCGGCACACCCTGACTCCCGTTGCTGGTTCTTGGCCTGGAACCCCGCGGGAACCCTGCTGGCGTCGTGCGGTGGTGACCGTAGAGTCCGCATCTGGGGCACGGAAGGTCAGGCCCAGCCGCGCTGCACGACCCTTGCTGCCGAGGGTTCAGCGTGCGCGTAGCGTGGGTGCCGGGCTCAAGGGAGTGCGCAGCCTTTGGGGCAAGCCGCCCGGGAATGAGGTTACAGGCCAGGGGGAAGGAGGGAGAAGCCACCTTCAAGTTAGACGTTATCCACTCTGGGAACGACTTTTTGGGCGAAGGATTCGGCAAGTATTGGAAGCAAAAACGTCAATAGGCTGGAGGAGACCGGAAAAGGAGAGAAGGGTGGTAGGAATGTAGCCTGCAGAGTAATTTGCGACCCAATGTGAAGTTTAAATTTTATCCTGAGGGCATTTGGGAGCCATTGACAGTTTTAAATCAGGAAGGTGACTCCTCAGATTTGTTTTAGAAGGATGTCTTTAGAGGAAGTAGAGCTTTCCGAAAGCATGTTGATAAATACACCGATTAAGCCCAGCTTGGCTCCAGCTTGGCTCCGGTACTAATCCCCATTATCCAACGGCATTGATAGTGCTTCTGCACCTTGTGCACCCAGCTCCAGAGCTTGGCCTGTCCTTTGCTTTTAGGTGACAGCTGGATCTGCAAATCTGTCCTTTCTGAAGGCCACCAGCGCACTGTGCGGAAGGTGGCCTGGTCTCCCTGTGGCAATTACCTGGCCTCTGCCAGTTTCGATGCTACCACTTGCATTTGGAAAAAGAACCAGGATGACTTTGAGGTAACCAGGCTGGATGGGAGCAGGATTGTTGCCTTTTTGCTCCCCAGGGCTGGTTCAGGAACTTGAGCCAACCTGGGCTAGGTCAGCTGTACCTATGAAAAGAACACCAGGGATCTTAGTTGCTTAATTCTTGTTCCTCTTCCCTTTTCACAGTGTGTAACTACTCTGGAGGGCCATGAAAATGAGGTCAAGTCAGTGGCCTGGGCCCCTTCTGGCAACCTCCTTGCCACCTGCAGCCGAGATAAGAGTGTGTGGGTCTGGGAAGGTGAGTCTGGATCCTTCCAGATGCAGTGGGGAGCCGGAGAACAGACATCCCCCTCTGTGTCCCTGACATAGCTCGTGGGCTCCTTTCTTTTTCCTTCCCACAGTTGATGAAGAAGATGAGTATGAATGTGTCAGTGTCCTCAACTCTCATACACAGGATGTCAAGCATGTGGTTTGGCACCCAAGCCAGGAGGTAAGAGTGAGGTGAAATTTCTTGGTGGGAAGGAATTTTGGTGTGGAGGGTTGTACCCAGTCTTCCTCTGCTCTTCAGCCTCAGCCTGACTTTTATGGGGATCTCTATCTGTGACCAAAAGACATTATTTTTTTTTTAAAGATTTTATTTATTTATTTGAGAGAGAGAATGAGATAGAGAGAGCATGAGACGGGGGAGGGTCTGAGGGAGAAGCAGACCCCCTGCTGAGCAGGGAGCCCGATGCGGGACTCAATCCTGGGACTCCAGGATCATGACCTGAGCCGAAGGCAGTTGCTTAACCAACTGAGCCACCCAGGCGCCCACCAAAAGACATTATTAATCCCTTTATAGAGACAGATCGCTGGGACTGTCCTAGCTGGGAGAGGTATTGGAACTATTGGCACATCCTGAGCCATACAGACAAGGGCTGTGTTTCGCCCCCCTCCCCCCCAGCTGTTAGCCTCTGCAAGCTATGATGACACAGTGAAGCTCTACCGGGAGGAGGAGGATGACTGGGTGTGCTGTGCCACCCTCGAAGGCCATGAATCCACTGTGTGGAGCTTAGCCTTTGACCCCAGTGGCCAGCGCTTGGCATCTTGCAGTGATGACCGTACTGTGCGTATCTGGCGACAGTATCCACCGGACAACGAGCAAGGTGAGGGGCCAATCAGCTAAAGGAGACTCCTCTCATGAGGTTTGCAGTCTACTAAGGGCCTAAGACACATAGATGAATCACAGCAGATTGGAGTAGAAAGGGAGATGTGCCATGAGAGGGCTCCCCAGCGAGTGCTGGAGAATCAGGGAAGGCTGTGTGGAAGAAGAGCCATTTCATCCGAACTTGAAAGTGTGTGTAGGGTTTTAACACAAGAAGAATTTAACAGAAGAGACTTCTGGGTGAAAAGAGAACAGCATGAGCAAAGGCACTGAAGGTGCAAAAGCCTAGATTTACGCCAGGAACCATGATTCCTTTAGATGGCGCATAGGGTGTAAAGGATTTGGGGAGTAATAAGGTGGGTCGGGTGGCTGGTTGGGTTGGTTGGTGGCCTTAAAAGGCAAGCTAACTAGTCAGACATAGTCTGCAGCAAAAAGTTTTTAAAGAACAGGACCTTTCCTTCTCAATTCTGTTGTAAAAATCCCTGTGTAGCCACAGTATGTAAGGCAGATCACTGTGGATGGGGACAGAGGAACAAAATGAGGCCTCATGATTGAAGGTGGGGGTGAGGGAGGGCAGTTGAGGAGCTCCTCCCCTGAGGTGCCCAGGACACAGACATGTCTGAGGCTCAAGAGAAGTCTGTTGTGCAGGGGTGGCATGCAGCGGCTCTGACCCCAGCTGGAAATGTATCTGCACTTTGTCAGGCTTCCACTCCAGGACCATTTACGACGTTGCTTGGTAAGACCTCCATCCCCACACCCACCCATTTGGAGAGATTTTAGAGAAGACAAAACCCCGTGATTCTCTCTACCACCTTTGGGAGTACATGGACATAGAGAGGAAGCCACCCTCATTTCTTCCGATCAGGCAGACTGTCTACCGTGCTGGCCTATGGCCAGCTGGCCTGAGGTTCACAGGAGCAGGAAACAGACTTACAGACCCAGGCCTGTACCTACTTTAAGATCACAGGCTGTGAGGGCAGCACCAGCCTTGTGTTGGGGAAGGGGGGGGGGGGGTGTCACACAGCCTCATACATCCAGAAATATTGAAATTGGATTCATGGGTGCAGTTTTTATGGTTTGGTAATATTGACTCTACCCTTATGGAGTCTGGAAAAGCCATACCATTCATATAGGAGAGTGATCAGAGGGCAGTCCTAGGAACCTGTCCGTAGGAAATAATCCTAAACAACGAAAATAGTTGATGTGCATCTAAGCTTTACTTATATTAGCAAACGTTTGGGAATGACAAAAGTGGCCTTAGGGGAAGTATGGTAAAATTCAGCGGCCTATTACTGTTTAAAGAAATAGTTGAGAATGACTTGCAATAAGGGAAGCTGCTTATGCTAAGTGAGAAAAGTGCAGTTCAGAATCTTGGGGGTTTTTGGGTTGCCTGGGGAAACCTAACCTAGATGGCAGCCCTTGAAGAATTAGGGGGTGATGTTTGTGGCTGTGTGTTAGGGAAGCTTGTCAATGATAGACTTTGAGCTGAGGCCTGCAGTTTGGGAAGAGCTGCCCAAGGACTGTAGAACTGATCTCTTTTGCCTAATTTGCCAGGTTGGGGAGGGAGGAGCCGCCTGCATACTCACTGATGCACATGTTCCTCCCAGGTGTCAGCTGACAGGGGCCCTGGCTACAGCTTGTGGGGATGATGCCATCCGTGTGTTTGAGGAGGATCCCAGCTCAGATCCACAGCAGCCCACCTTCTCTCTGACAGCCCACTTGCCTCAGGCCCATTCCCAGGATGTCAACTGTGTGGCCTGGAACCCTAAGGAGCAGGGGCTTCTGGCCTCCTGCAGTGATGACGGGGAGGTGGCCTTCTGGAAGTATCAGCGACCAGAAGGCATCTGAGCCACCTTGACTTTGGACAGAATCATGGTTTCCCAGAAAACGTCCTAAGACTTTCCCAGCCCCAAGGGAACCTGGAAGGAGCATCCTTACCTTCGTCTAACTTGGCTCTCTTCCATTCAGACTTGGGTAGAAGTGCGGAGCCACAGAACCACTCACTCTTCCCCTCCTCTGACATGGGGCCCTTGGTAAAGAGCTACAGAACATCAGTGCGTTGTGGTTATGCCACAGATTTTGCTTGCCTGCGGGCACAGTGTTCAATTTTGAGGGGTGAATATAGTACTTATAGTCACCATATATCTCTGTGTAGAAGGGGTACATCTTAGGCTTTTCAGAAATAGGAAGCTTTCTAGAAATAGGTCATCTGAGTCCCAAGTCCTATTTCATAAGGACATTCACAACTTAAAAGAATTCCATGGTGAGTCCTTTTTAGAAGTAGGTCCTGCCTTCCTGATCTCTGGGTAAATTCTTACATTTAAGACATTCAATCAGTATTGAAGGAAATTTTTTAATGTAGACTGGCTTAAAGTAAGACATGCTTCTGCACAGTGAAACACTATGAAACTTAGAAACTTGTGTATCTTCTGTGCCGTCATGCTGTGGTGGCAACTGGAAATGCTGAAAAATAAATGGGGAAGGGTGTGAAGCCTAAGAGGGAGTTATTACTGGCTATAGGCCATACATTCTCAGTGGGGCTGAAAATCAGTTCTTGGGTAGGGGCAAAAAAATCTTGAGACCGTAATTTGTGGCTCTCTAATGAACCGCCAGTATTAAATTTTCATAGTATGGGCAGATAGCAAAAAGACATCTAATACGGCTCACTAGGGGCATGATAATGAAAAAAGGTAGAGAATCACTCCTTAAGCTATCACTTTGATCTCATTCAAATTGTCTTCTGGAAGTCGCTTCCAAATGGGTTTTGACTTGGACCATCCCCAAAGCTACAGCCTTCACCTGATTTTTTATACCACACAAATCACCACCTTAGATTTTGAAAAGACAGCTGAGGCGGTGCCTAGCGCAGTGGCTCTCAGAGTGTGGTCCCAAGAGCCTCTTGGGGGACCTGCGTGGTCAGCTGTGGCAGGAGTCAAAGCAGTGGCACCCCATACTACTGGTCAGTCTCCACTGCCTTGCCCTCACCTCGCTTAGAAATGTCCTGGATAGAACCAATTACAAGCTGTTAAATCCTGACCTCTGAGAAGAGCTAACACGCAGACAGTGGGAAGCAGGAGAAAGCCCTTCCGCCCCCCGCGCAACCAAGACTGGACGAGAAGCCGTCATGCAAGTTGAACTGTCGTGGCCCCGTCTTGAAAACACTAGCAAATTAACGTTACTTAGACTCAGCTTATCTGGCAGACGTTTTCTGGGAGATGGATGGAGTGAGCCTTTCACTTCAAGGGAAACTCGTAGTGTTGCCAATGAAAAAATAAAGCTCTCAAGCAAAAATTAGAATTTTCGAAAACTTTTATTGCCACCATGAGCTTGACATCTTCCCTTTGCTTAGACTTTTCTGATGAGATTGGTGGTATCAACAGATTTGGAAGATAGGCCTAAATCAGTGAACCAACATTTTCCAAATGACTGATGCATGATATAAAATCTTTCATTCACGGTTAAGAAATTTATTAAAAGGGTAAGACCAAATAAAAATCTTTAAAGGGGGGGGGAAGATACCTGGGTGACTCAGTAGGTTAAACATCTGCCTTCTGCTCGGGTCATGATCCCAGGGTTCTGGGATCGAGCCCCACATCGGGCTCCCTGTTCAGCCGTGAGCCTGCTTCTCCCTCTGCCTGCCACTCCCCCTGCTTGTGCTCTCTTTTTCAAATAAAGTTGTAAAAAGTGTAAGACCAGTGGGTTTTTTAAGATTTTAGAGAGCATGAGTGGAAGGGACAGAGGGAGAGAATCTCAAGCAGAGCCCAATGTGGAGCTCTATCTCATGACCCTGATCACGACCTGAGCTGAAACCAAGTCAGATGCCTAAGTGACTGCACCACCCAGGCACCAGACCAGCAGTTTTAACTGAAGCTTATTTGATGGGGTTTCAGATTCCGCATTGCCTTTAAAAAAACTATCACTTGTGGAGTCTCAGTGTAATATCAAATAGCTAATCACCCGAAAAGGCTTTAAAAACCCTTTTCTGGGGGCACCTGGGTAGCTCAGTTGGTTGGGCATCTGCCTTCGGCTCAGGTCATGGTCCCAGGGTCCTGGGATCGAGCCCCGAGTTGGGCTTCCTGCCTGTGGGGAAGCCTGCTTCTCCCTCTTCTGCTCCCCCTGCTTGTGCTCTCTCAACTAAATAAAATCTTTTTTTATTTATTTATTTTTAAAGACTTTATTTATTCATGAGAGACAGAGAGGCAGAGGAAGAAGCAGGCTCCCCGCCAAGCAGGGAGCCCGACGCGGGACTCGATCCCAGGACCCTAGGATCATGACCTGAGCCGAAGGTAGACGCTTAACTGACTGAGCCACCCAGGCGTCCCTAAATAAAATCTTTAAAAAAAATTTTTAAATGCATTGTTTTTACTCCTTAGGATAGTAAACATCAATAGATATAACCAAGATGATAAAATATATTTGGGGTTCTTAATTTTTTGTCGTGTAAAAGGGGTCCTAAGATCCCATTACTTGAAAACTGCTGACCTAGAGAAATGCTTGAAAATCATCTCCCAATTTTATGCCCATTTATTCCTAAATAACAAAAGGCAAGAATTTGAAGAGGAAATTTTGTAAATCTAGATCACAGAATTGGGAAGAGTTTTCAATCAGCAATAATCGCTCCTTGGATAAACCTCACGGGCTACAATACTGCTGCCACTGAGCCAAGAACTGGTTTACCAAGACTGGGCCACACCCACCTCATGCATTTTAATCCCCTTTCCGGTACTGCCTCCTTATGGGAGGGGACACTGCAGATCCTGAGAGACTCGAGCTCAGTGTTAGTTTAACAGTGCTGATATCTGGGTAACAAGAGAGGTGGAGACAAGGGCATAAATCTGACAGCTATCTTTTTTTGTTTTTTAAAGATTTTATTTATTTATTTGACAGAGACACCCCGAGAGAGGGAACACAAGCAGGGGGGAGTGGGAGAGGGAGAAGCAGGCTCCCCGCCAAGCAGGGAGCCCGATGTGGGGCTCGATCCCAGGATCTGGGATCATGACCTGAGCCGAAGGCAGACGCTTAACAACTGAGCCACCCAGGCGCTCCTATTTGACAGCTATCTAACCTTGTTCCCTCCTCTACACTGACTGGAAAGGCTGCAGGTGACAGCCCAACTAAAGAGCAGCCTTGTTCTCTAGAAGTATTCATTGTAAGTATTCATTATAAGCAAGTTTAGTGGCTAAAAAACCAAATGTTTTTGGCCAAGGGCCTTAGGTAGAGAAAAGAAACTAATTTGGAAACACTACAAAGACAAATGGTTTTTCCAAGTTATTTTATGAGACTGTTTGACAAAAGGAACTACACAGAACATGCCTAAAAATGCTGTACATAGTTTATGCTTGACAGCTTACAGGACACCTGCAGACACTGGATCCAAAGTCTAGACAGCAAGGCAGTAAGAGGGCCTAGTAGCAGAAGGGGGCTAGGACAGCACCTGCACTGACTGGCCAGATCTCACACCAACAGACCTGGTCCCCATGTAACTGTACATGTTCCTGATTCAGGTGCAATTCTTCTCTCCTGTTTGTAAGAGTAAGTGCCTCTGGACTCAGTCTGAGTCACTGTCTGTCTCTGCTTCCTTCACGTCCACACTGAATTTGTATTCCTGGTCACATCCCATGTAAGCATCACTCATGAAATACAGGGTGTAATTGTGGGCACCAGTGGCTGGGGCCACAAAGTCAAGCTTCACCTAGAGAAAGCAGGCAGAAGTCAGGGTGAGCACGGACATAAGAGGAAGAATTCTCACCCTGACCCCATCTCAGAACAAGTCCTGGGGCCAGTGTTCACTCACCTTGGCCTTCTGCTGCAGGGTCAGCCTCTTGATGGAGATGAGGCTATTGGACTTGGCATCGCCGATCACCACCCACCAGCCCTCTTCACGTTTCTGCAGTGACCAAAAGCCAAGAATTTCAGCATGTAGAAAGTGATGGCCATGAGACCATGATAATGGTTATAAAAGTAGGAAACAAAAACCAGATAGAAAGCTTTCTAAAATTTCCTCCTGGAGGTGCCTGGGCTGCTCAGTCAGTTAAGTGGCCAACTCTTAATTGCAGCTCAGGTCATGATCTCAGGGTCCTGGGATCGAGACTCATGTCCGTTGGGCTCCTCACTCAGCAGGGAGTCTACCTGAGATTCTCTCTCCCTCTGCCCCTCCCCTGCCAGCATACGTGTTCTCTCTAAAATACATAAATAAGGGCACCTGGGTGGCTGAGTCGGTTAAGTGTCTGCCTTCAGCTCGGGTCATGATCCTGGGGTCCTGGGATCAAGTCCCGCACTGGACACCCTGCTCAGCGGGGAAGTTTGCTTCTCCCTCTCCCTTTGCGCTTCCCCATCGCTCATGTTCACGCTCTCTCAAAATAAATAAAATCTTTTTAAAAAATACATCTTTTAGAAAACGAAATAAAGGGGTGCCCAGGTGGCTTAGTCATTAAGCGTCTGCCTTAGGCTCAGGTCATGATCCCAGGGTCCTGGGATCGAGCCCCGCATTGGGCTCCCTGCTCCGTGGGAAGCCTGCTTCTCCCTCTCCCACTCCCCCTGCTTGTGTTCCCTCTCTCGCTGTGTCTCTCTCTCTGTCAAATAAATACATAAAATCTTAAAAAAAAAAAAAAAAAGAAATAAAATACAACTTCCTCCTAAAAGACAATTTGGTATAACTAAGATTTTGAAACTATCAAAAGGTATCTCAAATGAACGTTTTTAAGTAATGAACTCATTGTTGGTTCTGGCTCATTTCCTTATTTATTCCAAAATACCTTCTCCTGACATTCAGTGCATGCCCATGAAGCCAAGATTCCACTATTAGAGATCTAGTCTTTGGGGCCTGGCAGCTGAGTTCCTCAGAAACCCTTTTAAATAAAAAGCACCTATGCCAGATAAGCAACACATGCTGAACTGGACATGAGCCTGCCAGTGGACAGGATCCAAAGCAGACCACCCCTGTCAGAAAGTCCAAGTATTCCAGTTTAAAGCACTCTTTCCCCAGAGCCTATTAAACCACTAGTTTGTAAAATGAAACATTACAGTGTATCTGGTTTCTGCTTTCAGTCTTCAATTATTCTCTAACATAAGGGATCAGATTTTCTTTCTGGTGGTAAAGAACCAAGTAACCGGACAAAGAGTTAAATGGCAGTGAGAAAGGAAGAGAAATACCAACTAGAAAAGCCCAACTAACCTGGAGCCATTTAAAGAAAATTCATCTTAACAATCCTAGAGATTGACAATACTGTATTGTCACAATGACCAGTCACCGGAATTGTCTTCAAGCAAAAACAACAACAACAAAACCACCCATGGCTCCAATATTAATTCTTGGCCTTGTGTCTCGTCATTACCCTAAATTTCCCTCCCCCAGTGACAATGTACCCTTGAACTCTGAACACTAGCCAACGGATGAGGCCTCCAGAAGAAACCTCATACTGCTACTTAAAAATGGGAGTTCATTTGAGATAACCTTTGACTGTTTCAAAATCTTAGTTATATCAGACTGTCTTTCAGGAGGAAATTTCAGGAAGCTTCCTATCTGGTTTTTATTGCTGTCCTGCTACCGGACCCACCTGCGGAAAGAGAGGCGCGATCACGGGGCCCGTGACTTCCTCCTCACGCTCCAGCTGCACCAGCACCACCACCGGCCCGCCACTGTGGGGGAGAAGAGCAGGGCAGCGCGTCAGCACCGTGGCAGGGGGGCCGGAGTGCGCCGTCACGCCGGGCCCAGCAGGGACCCCGGGGCAGGGCACCTGGCCGGCCCGGGCTCACCTGCGGATGCCGTCCTTATCCACCACCTCGTAAGAAAGCTCGATGTTCGGGTAGCGGTTGCAGAAGCGGGCCACGTCTGCGATCTGGCTGTCAGACAGCTGAAGCAGCGCGTTTCGTTCTTCATCTTCCATCTCCATGATGTCAAAAACGCTCTCCACTCCCTGCAGGGGGGATTCGGAGGTCAGGGAAGGAGAACTCATACTAACAGCAAATGAAACCTGGCTCCAAACAGCTGCTAGTTTTACTTCCTCTGCTATCAGATCATCTAAAGACATGGCTTCAGAAAGAACACAGCCTGCAACTGTGCAACCATCAGGCTCTCTAGTATCTCAGTATGCAACGCCCTCAGAGACACTCAGAGAAACTCCAACTACCCCCTACCGTGACTCACCTCCAACAGCCCCTTCAACTGCCCCCACCTCCCAGGACACTTGGCTCAGCCACTCAACCGTCCAGGTCCAGGCCCAGCTCACCTTATCTGTGCACCGTTTAATATGCTCTGAGGTGAAGTGTGGCAACTGTTTCAGGTAGGAGTCCTTGGACCACATGGCTTGGGTGACCATCTGGGCCAGCTCCATCGCTGCCAGGGCAGGGCTAAGCCACCCGTTGCTGGAAAGGACATCCACACAGGCCTGGATGAGCCGGATTGCCTGAACAGGGGTAGGAGTGCAAGAGAAGGCAGGCTTGGAACTGCTACTTCATAGGCCACCCCTGGCCCCTCCACTCCACCCCCATACGGGCACCCATACCTACCTTGCTGAGGATTTCCTCCGTATCCGACTGCAGCTCAGCGCTCAGCTGCATGCGGGACAGGTGAGCCTGCAGAAGCAGGTTGGTCTTGACGTGCGGGTCATTGAACTTCGGGTTATTCAGCTTGTGGGGGACCTTCTGAGCCAACTGGAGGGGAAAGAAAAACAGCTGGTGACGAACATGTGGCCCTGCCTGAAAACAGCTCTGGGGCCCAAAGGACCACCTGCCCTACGTTCACAACCCTTCAAAACAGAGATGTGTGGGTGATGTGCTGGGGTCTTCCTGTGGTGACAAGGACACCATGTGCTCTGGGCACAGAGGCCAACTTTCAACTCCAAAGAGGTTGTCCTGAGCCCAAGATGTCCTCACCTGCCGCAGGAGGTTATCTTCATGGTGCCGGATGGGAATGTTCTCATACTCCGCCGCATTGGAGATGATCTCAATAAGCCCTCGCACCTTGGTCTTGGCATTCAGGGACATGCTGAAGAGCTCTGACAGTCAAAGAGGAGGAGGAAGGGGAGGAGTCAGAAAAGAAGGAGGGAGGAGAGTTAACTGCCTAGGCTACCCTACCCCTGCACTACCCTACGATCCATCCCTCTGACCCACACACAGGGCACTGGAAGGCCTGGGCTCGCTCATCCCAGTGGGCTGCAGGCCCCTGCAAGAGACTTCTTTAGCTTGGGCTCCCTAGACAGCATTCCCTGCCGGCCCCTCACCAATGGTGGTGTAGTTGATGTAATAGTAAGCAGCGATCATGCCCAGGTTCAGGGGTGCCACATCCATCTCGTCCTCAATGCTAATGCACTTGGACTGCTCCAAGTCACTCAGGGTCTGCTCCACGAGCTCAGACAAGTGGTCAGACAGGTGACGATGGGAGATGCCTGCGATGGTGAGAAAAGCAAGGAGTCACTAGGAGATGGCCAGCAAGGGCTAGGAGAACCACAAAAGGACACTGTGCACCCGAGTCCACTGACCCTGCAGATTGTAGTAATTGGGGTTCTGGGTCATGCGGCGGTACAGAAAGGTCCAGGTCAGGTAGTCCACAGCGTCCTGCTTGTTCTCTATGGTCTTGGTGACAATCTCAGCATTGAAGTGGTCGTGCATACAGTGGTCCAGATGGGACTCTACTGGCAATGGCTCATATAAGAACTTTTTGAAGAAATCCTATGGATTGGAAAAGGAGAGATAGTAACAAAGAATCAATGACAACATGGTCACAAAGGAGGGCCAAGGACAAGTCAACAGGGAATGGCCCTTGCGCAAGAGACACAGCTAATAAAACAGTGGAAGAAATCACTGTACCGACAAGGTGAACTGGGTCTGCACCTGGAATGCTGGGTGTCTGTGTAAGTGGAATGTTGGGTGTGTATGCCTGTTCCCATCAGCATCCCTGGTTATTCTTACAATGGGAACAGGGATATAGAAGGTCACGCAGGCCTAACAGTACCTGAAGAACCAGCCAGAAGGTAAGGACCTCAACACATGGGGTCAACAGTAGCAGCAAAAACAGAGGGCTACAAAATTCCATGTGAGGCTTATTACAAAAGCAATGTGGAAAATAAAAGAAACAGAAATTGATAAAAAGAATGTAAACAAGGAAAGACAACTATTAAAGACTCTACTCCGAGGCCCAGGATCTCAAGAGGGTGCCCGAGGCCAGGACTGACCTTTTTGGAGCCCTGGCACATGATAACACAGCGGCCCTCATCATCCTGCAAAGGGCGGTTGGCATGCCCCACCATCTGAAGCACATCGTAGATGGGGTAATCCACATACCTGGTGACAGAAGAGAGGAAAGGTGACAAAGGTGCATCGATACAGAGACCACAGTCAGGAGGCGCGGACTCCCTCGATGTCTAAGAATAAAATGCGAACATGGGAGACAGTGGCAAATTACAGCTAACCCCTGTGGTTAGGACTACTTGTGCTCAGGTACTAATGTCACTTGTTTATCTCTAGATCACTGTAGTTTTCAAGTGTAAGAGTTGGGACTTTGCTGCTCAGGGTCCCTGAACCAAAGCTACAAACCCAGCGAATGCCAAAAGCGAGTAACTCCCTAATAAAGGATCAAATATGTAAGTCAAGCTTCCCAAACAACTGCGTATTTCATGAGTTAGCAAGTCACCTGACTTAAATCTAAACCTAAAAGGAATTTCAGACATTAAAGATAGGCCATAAGTAACACTCATTTCAGGGAGAAAAAAAAAAAATCTACATTTTGAGAAAAAAATATTAGTAAGAATTAAATCCTTCAAGGGGCGCCTGGGTGGCTCAGTCGTTAAGCGTCTGCCTTCGGCTCGGGTCATGATCCCAGGGTCCCGGGATCGAGCCCCGCATCGGGCTCCCTGCTCCGCAGGGATCCTACTTCTCCCTCTGCCTGCAGCTCCCCCTGCTCGTGCTCTCTCTCTCAAAAAGATAAATAAATTCTTAAAAAAAGAAAGAAATCAGTTAGGCTTTTTCTGAGAAAACCAAACCTTTTCCTGGTTCTCCAACTTGCTGAAATATGACAGACTAATCACAGAAGCAAAAGTGAGCGTAGGTCCTAAGACTAAAAACTCTCAGACACCTGGCTATGGGGGAATCTCAGCTGGCTGTTCATCTCCCTTAACACGTTTCCTTCATTTCTGGATCTGCAGATGTTACATTCATTTTAGGAGGAAGGTTCCCATTAACGCAGAGCACAGTGAGACTCACGCATGAATCTTGCCATTGTAGTACTGGGTGTCCATGATGATCACCAGGTGAGCAGCCACATTCATGCCCCAGCAGAGACTCCGAGAAGCTACCACCACCTGGATGGCCCCTGAGCGGCAGAGGGGAGAAGACGACTGAGTGCAGGGCTCCCTGGGAGGATTTGTCTCCTGTGCAGGAGGAGGGCAGGAGGGGCTTATCTCGTGCTACATTTCAGAACTCACAGCAAAGCCTGCTGGGAAAGAGCCCTAATAATGACTAAGGACTAACACGATACCATAAGAGGTGGCTCCATGCTGCTGATGCCCTGCTCGGGACACTATGCTATAGGAAGTGGGGTAATCCTGGAACAGAATCCCAAGCCCAGGGAAAGCTAGGCTTAGCCGTCTGCCTGACAGACTGGCCTTGCTGATCGGAAAGAGCTAACGCCACCTCAGTCATGGGCTGGCTCAGTACACGGCAGCAGAACTGAGCCGTGAGGGATAGATTCGAGCATCAAAGAGTGCCAGTAACTGACTGTGGCAGAAGCAGCTCCACCGAACAGTGTCCGTGCACTGCCACAGGTCAACAAGGGACGGCAGCACACAGGCCACCCAGATGAGACTCAGTTCTAGCATTTACTACACCTCTAAGTCTAACAACCTTGGTGAGTGTGGTATCGATGGAAAACCAGGTCTACTGGTCAAAGGTCCTGGTCTAGAAAACCAGGTTCTTAAGTAATACCACATTACGTGCCTGCCTGTCTTCTCATCTAGCAAGTAGATGTGATATTCTACTCACATCACAAGGTTATTGAGAGGATCAAATAAGGTAAGAGAAAACATAATCAGGAAAGTATTCTGAAGACGATTAGAGTGCTGGAAGGAAGCATCACCCACATCCTAAAGCTGTGTACCCATCGCCTATGATACTCTTAGACAGAACTTCCCTCTGGGCCACAAGACTTTTCACCTGAGCTGAAGAGCTGTTCCACCAGGCGTCGCTCCATGGGACTGAGGCCCTCATGCAGGTAGCCTACCCCATTTAACAGTGTTTCCTTGAGCGTGCTGTCACTTAGCTTCTCCAAGTACGGGATCAGATCCTTCTCGGTGCAGTGCAAGAACCTAGGCAGCAAGGGCACGGATTCAGCTCAGAGCACTTCCAAGCCCTGGCAAGGCCCTTCCAACCGTGCCGCCAGCCGGCCCCTAGCCCGATGGGGCTAACCCCCACCCTCATAAACAGAATGCCCTTCATGGTGAGCCCACCTTAGTGACCCAACTCCCCCCCTCCCACCCCATCCCCACCCGGCTCCACCTCTGCCGCTGGATGTCCGCCGCACATGTGGTGAGAATGTCGATGGCAGTGAGGCGGGTCTGCTTTCGGGACGGAACAAAAACAATGACCGGCTTCTTGGGAGAGTGTTTGGTGATAGCGTGGTACACGGGCTTGGCCATGGAGAGCAGGCGGGTTTGTGTGTGGCTGATGTTGAAGCCCTGGAGACCGAAGGAAACAAAGAGACAGAAGTGAGAGCTGGTCCTCCAACACGAGGCCACACAGGAGCGGGGAGAGCGGGCCCTACCTGGATGTGCAGCTCCAAGGGCACAGGGCGCACGTTTGGGTGGAAGTTGAAAGTAGAGGTCGCACTGCACCCCAGCCAGTGGGCCACATCCTTAGCGTTTGAGAGCGAGGAGCTAAGTGCCACAATGCGAATGGGTCGCTCAATCTGGGAGGAGATGTAGCGCATCCGGGAGCAGATCACTTCTAAGACAGGCTGGGACATTGTGGGGGGGGGGGATGTCACTCCAGGCCCAGGCACCCCATCCCCAGCCTGCACCCTGAGTTAGCCTTTCCGTCTGGCCCAACCGCCTTGAAATGATCACCTAACTCTTCCTTCTAATTAGGAGCTCTCCTATCTTTGGTTCCGCCTCCTCCATGGCAGCCAATCTCCACTAAGCAACGCTCTTTACCAAGAGTACTACCAAAACAGTCTCACAGTGTCCCTTTGGAATAAAGTGACAGGCAGAACCCTCTTGGAAGAAGCAGCACCTTGTCTCTGGCCTCAGATCCAAACTAAGTCCCAATGCCAAGGCCACTCAGCCAATCACAGCCCCTCTCCTGTGCTTCAAAGTCAAGCCATACCCCATTCTCGCCCCCAATAAGGTGAACTTCATCCACCACGAAGAGGTTGATGTTCTGGACATTCTTGCGCTGCTTCCACCGCCGAGAAAGGATGTCCCACTTCTCAGGGGTGCTGATGATGATATTGCCCTTGCCTAGAAGTTTCAGGTCTGTGCTAGTCTCCCCCGTCAGGAGCACCACCTTCTTGTTGAGCCTGTCCTGGAACTTCTCATACCAGTCCATGTACACCTGGCATGCAGGAAGGGCAGAAAAACATCAGGCCAGGCTCGTTTCACTTTTAACGAGACAAGCCTGAGAAGACAGAGAGAGAGATTTGTTGATCTGTACATCTCCAACTACTTTACAATCCCACATTAACCTTTAAGGGATGGTAGTGTCTTCCTTCAGTACACAAACTGAGAACATCAACTAAAGAAAACTGAGTTTTGCCGCCACTGACCCTGCAAATTTCAAGGGCCTAGAGAATTCTAATCTGGGCTCAGAGGAAAAGAGCTTCTGGCCAAGTTCACACATGACACAACACCATAGCACGTACCTGCTCCGCCAGAGCCTCCATGGGGGTGATGTAGACACAGCGCCCCTCTGAGTTCTGCAGCAGCATCCGCAGGATGGCAAACTCCGCACAGATGGTCTTCCCACTGCCCGTCGGGGCCCCCACAAACACATTGTCGTCACTGTTGTAGACGGTGTTGAACACTGGAAGCCGGCAGAGCAGCGGGGGGGGGGGGACATCGAGGAGAGAAGAGACTCAGACCACTCCTCCAGCCAGTCAGCCGTCAAGTGCCAACCACGAAAGTCTACCTGCAGTCAGCCTACTACACCTCTCCCCCCATTTTCTCCCTCTCACACACAGGCAACAGGCGAAGAGCCCGGACCAAGAGTTCAGGTAGCACAGAGATTCGCAGGATGGCAGAGGGAAGGAGGCCAAGTATCCTGTGCTTCTCTGCAGGTCCTCTCAGGGACCGGGACGCAGAACAAAAAGGAACTGGCTACCTTTCTCTGCCCCTCCCACACTCTCCTCTGGTCCCTGGAAATGGTCTAATAAAGAAAAAACGTAAAGCCTCAGTCCTGACATTAAGACCGGTTAAAGTCCAAGTTCTGTTTATTAGCTGGTTCAGCTGAGGTGCCTCTCCCTGCCGAGTTTCCTCATCTGTAAAACAGGACACTAACAGTAGTACCATGAACAGTAAATCCCTCACAGGGTTGGTGGGAGGCACAAAAAAGGAACACCCAGATGTACTCAGCCAAAGGTACTTAGAAAACAGGGCACGCTCTGTAAACATGGCTGTTACTGAAAACAATGAGAGGAAGAAAGCTTCCGTCAATGCCGCACACGCTGGCTCAATACTTGAGCAACAGGGGCATGGATCCAGCCTCCTGAGCATGAGAAACAACAATGTACCATGGTAAGATCTTGTTCTACTGACCCTCCCCCCAGTGACATGTGCAGAAAAGCAAAGGAGGGGCGCCTGGGTGGCTCAGTCGGTTAAGAGGCTGCCTTCAGCTCAGGTCATGATCCCAGGGTCCTGGGCTCAAGCCCCGCATCGGGCTCTCTGTTCAGTGGGGAGCCTGCTTCTCCCTCTCCCTCTGCCTGCTGCTTCCCCTGCTTATGCTTTCTTTCTCTGTCAAATAAATAAAATCTTTTAAAAAAAGAAAAGCAAAGGAAATCGAACAGTAACCAAGGCCTGAGAAGGGAAGAAGTCCTGGGGTGCTCCCACAGTCGGCTCTGCTGAGCTCCATCTCCCTGAGCACCCTGTCCTTCTTGCCACAGAAAACATCTGTCTCTAGGGGACCTTAAAAGGCACCCAAAGGAAATGACTGCCTAGGGATGGAAACGCCTACCTTGGGTCTGGATGGGGTTGAAGAAAGGAAACTTATCCTGGTAAAGGCTCTCAAAAGCACTGTTTCTCAGGGCAGACACGGGCAAGGGCTGCAGGTCCAGAAGCTCAGTTGGAGGTGGGTACTTCTCTGGTAGGATCAGGTGCCGGAAGGAGACAGGCAGCTGGGTCTCACAAGCTGCCAGAACAGAAACGGGAGGGGTCATGAGCAGTCCTCCCTTTACCTGATGGCCCCTCAGAGTCCCTCCATGCACACTGGAAACCCCAAGGCAACAGAAAATAGTATCACTTTGACCCCAAAGTCCAGTCCAGTACAAAGGGCAAGACACTCTTATGATTCCCCGGGAGACCTGCCCGTCTGGAAGCCTGCAGAAACACACTCACAGAGCCAGCGATCAGATACCACTCGGATGAAGTACTGAGGGGGCAGTGGTTCGAAGACAGGCACGAAGAACGTAATGAGGTGCTCGTCCTGGGCATACTTGGCCTTGAGGAGAAAATACTCATGGTGGAGTATCACCTCACTGTCCACATCCTCCACCAGAATCCAGAATGCCTCTGATGACCCGTGAACCTGTCAACACAAGCACAAGTGAAAGAACGTGAGCCAGCGTGGACTCACAGCTCCGATCCAGCTCTCCTCAGGAGGGAGCGCTCTGCTAGCAAGCCCTCCACCGAGCAAGGCCTCACCTTTTCATCCCACTGGAAGTCCGGCGTGATGGTCAGCTCCACTTTCAGGGTGGAGCGCGTGATAGGCTGGAGGTGCACCGACAACTCCAACTTGGGGAAGAGGTGGACGTACTTGTGGATGGTCTTCCCCATCTTCGGCATGCGGATAAGCTCCCCTAGGAGGACAGGAGAGTACCGGGGCTGCAGCCCAGCCTGCCAAGCACGGCTGCAAACCGGGCCCTGAGGGCGAGGGGCACATTCCACTCCAGTGCGCAGACTCCTCCCCTCACGCACAGTGCAGCCCAGAGGTTTCAAAGGCCCGAGACCAAGAGCTGGCCTCGTTACTTCGGTGGGCTCTGAGAAGCGGACACAGGCCAAGAGGGCACCGGGCCTCGGAACTGCTTAGAAAGATGTCTGAGCAATCAGGACAAAGAGGAGAGTTTCCCACATACCTATCTCATTATGATTCAGGTCATACAGGCGCTCAAAGGGGAAGTTCTTCTTCTCAATCTTCTTCACTACTTCCTCGGGGAGCTTCCGGAACTGGCGCAGAGGACACATGGACTGCCACCTAGCCAGAACAAACACATCACTGTCAGTGCCTTGCGTCACAAACTGCCCTCGCCGTGGCTTCCAAAAGGTTAGCCGTGACCACACAAAACAGTCGTTAATGGAAAGCATCCAAAACTGCACCAGCGACGACACTTGAAAGCCATCACTCCCCACCCCTTTCCCCCTACCCCCGGGCTCCACCCAAAGTGCAAGTCCCATTTCATGAGTGGGCTGGAGATAAGAGCACCCCAAGGCTTCCCCAGCGTGCCCTTAGCCTGGGGACTTTAACTCATGGTGACCAGCTTCCAGCGCCCCAGTCCCTTACATGCGCTTGTCAATCATCTTGCAGAGGTTCAGTGTCTTGTCTGTAAGCTGCGCCCAACCTCGGTTCAAGACAATTTCAAAGATGGCACGCATCAATCGGCCAGCCGACTAGGGAAAGAGAAAGCATTCGCTGTTAAGTCCCCAATATCCGCAGACCTAATGAAGCCACCCAACACAAGGCTTCATTACCTGAAGGCCTGATGCAATTAGGCACACCGCTCAGAAACAAAGTCCCTCTGTAATTACTGTTCCCCTTTTATATAGTAGATGCTTGCTGAACACAAAATAGTTAGAAAAGTGCAGCTCGAGCTCACTGTACATCCTAACCTAATACTCACTGCATGATTTTAAAGCTTCGGCTCACTTAGCACTTAGGGGTCTAGCAAGAATAAAGATGCTAGTGACTTGCCCTTAGAGGTAAAAACAAAGCAGAGCGAAGAGCCTTTTGCCATTTCTGGATTTACATCTGAGCCCAGCAGCCACAGTGGGACGTCATTCTCCATAGGGAAGCAGACACCATGTCCGTGGCTCTCCCCAGCACTCTCTCTCACGGCCCTACCCCTCCATATGCTCGAGGTCAGTGAAACAGAGTGGCTATACCAAACACACATCAACCAACGAGCCTACTAGGGCAAAACTTGGCCTTCTTTCCCCCTCACTAGGGTCAGGCCTCCTTTCTCCAAGACACACACCAGCACAGGGCTATGAGCTGTTAACGTCTCTTCGGGCAGCATCACTCAGCTCTCACCTGAGTGACGTACACCATGTCCGCCATCAGCGCAAAGCCCTCCAACTTCAGCTGCGAGATGAAGGCTTGGAGCAGCACATTGATCTGGAAAAAAGCAAGGATGGTCAGAAGGTGGCCAATCGCTGAATAGTCCAGTCCAAGAAAGCAAATCACACTTCTATTCTGGAGTCCATACCAGCTAAGATCTTGCTTTAGAGGCATTAAAAAATCACTACTCCACATAAAAAGAACACACGAGAAAGATGCAAAAACTGGGAGAACCGAGCAGGTCACCAAACACAAACTCGAATTAGGAGATTACAAAACCACCGCCCCTTCTCCCCAGCAGGGGGCATGCTCACCTTCGCGCTAGGCTCCTCAATGCTCTCCTTCACGGGGATGGGCACCCGCTCTAGCAGCTTCTGCAGCTCCAGCTTCTCCTCCTGCCACCAGAAGGGAAAATGTCATGGAAAAGCCAGGGGACCAAGGAGAGAACCCATCCAGCAACTCAGCAAGGAATACCAAGCCCCTGTCCCAACATGCTATGGGGACTCACCTCCCTCACAGTGATGTTCTTGAACTCTGAGGACAAGGAGAAGACTCTGAAAAGTTCAATCTCACTCAGGGTGGGCTTCAGCAGCTGGTTGTAGGTCTGTACTGTATCATTGGTGATGTAGTAGTGGCTGGCTATGCGGCCCAACTCGGTCACCTACAGAGAAGAAACACTCAATCCAACGGTGATTAAGAACAAGTGGCCTCGGGCGCCTGGGTGGCTCAGTTGGTTAAGCGACTGCCTTCGGCTCAGGTCATGATCCTGGAGTCCTGGGATCAAGTCCCACATCGGGCTCCCTGCTCAGCGGGGAGTCTGCTTCTCCCTCTGACTCTCTTCCCTCTCGTGCTCTCTATCTCTCATTCTCTCTCTCTCAAATAAATAAATAAAATCTTAAAAAAAAAAAAAAGAACAAGTGGACAAACTCTCACTGTGGACAACGGGTGCCCACTGGACAAACTCACAGCAACGCAAGCACCCGGCCCACGCACATGAGGAAAGAGAGCACAGTACCCTGGCCAATGGTGAGCTGATACCCACACAGAAAAGACAGCTGAATTAGCCACCTCGACAAAAGTGACAGAAAAGAGGTACCGGCAGGCTCTAGTAAGCCATTTGAAAAGTTTCCAGATTCAAAAGCAATGGTCCAATTGCACCTGTTTTTCTACTGTTCCAAGCAAAGGGCAATTAGACGGGCAGTACCCAAATCAAGAACGCATTTTGAAAAATTATCTCCTGGGGCTACCACTTTTACTGAGACCTTTGCCTCAATCCCTCAGCCCACTCACCTGGAAATTGCCTGTCTTCTTGTCATACTTGACCAGATTGTTCTTATCCAGCATCAAGGCAGCAGTATGAACCAGATCCAGTCGGCGCTGGTCCAGCAGGGGATCCCCCTTGAGGTCATCGTGAGAGATGCCATAGAGGGTTGGCGATCGGAGCATTCGGATATACAAATAGGCATAGCCGAGCCAGTTCACCGCATCCTACAAGAGATAGCTCGTGGGTCTTAGCATGGAGAACTTATGTCCAAACGAAATGCTCCCATAGATCACTTAGAAATTAATCCCCAACTATAAGAATGTGGATTTTGTTGTCTTCTGAAGATTTTTAACATTTCATTTTTAAAGAGACAGAGAGTGCTTTCTGAAGTCTCAGTAACAAGGTGAACCGTCCGCCACAGACTTGACAAGCTTTTAAGAAACTACTTACATCGAAGATGTGGGGCGCAGGGTTGAAGGACCCTGGATGCCAGTGGCCCACAGCACCACACCAGAGACCATCCCACCCTGGTACCTTGACCTCTCCTGAGAAAGCAAGAAGCGCCAAAAGCAGAGCCCTTGCCTACCTTGGCATTCTGCACATTCCCCAGCACGATTTCGGCATTAAGCATGTCAGGCAACTTCGAAACCATCTGGCTCTCAATAGGAAGTTGTTGATTGAGGAGGGACAGGTAGTACTGTAGCTCCCCGTGAGATGTGATGAGTATGCCTTCGCCCTTGGTGTCATACTGGGGTCTTCCAGCACGTCCGAGCATCTAGGTAAGAGAGAGCAAACCAAGAGGGCTGTGGTCACAGAGCTTATGGATTTGTTCCCAGGCTTCTTCTTTACAGAACCCCACCTTCCATCTGCCACCTTTTTGGCCCCCTTGCATACACAGGATACTTTTCCCCACTGAAAATAACCTCAAAAGCTCTATACCTGCAGAATGTCCAATGCCCCTAGTTCTGTCCAGCGCCCCTTCTCTGGACTGTACACCTGGGTTCCTTTGATGATGACTGTATGTGCGGGGAGATTCACACCCCAAGCCAGCGTTGCTGTGGAAACTAAGACCTACAGAAGCAAGGCAAGGTAATAAGGAAAACAGATGTTACCACCAAAGGATTAGTATCGCCTAGTCCTCTAGGAAACCGATCTCAGAGCTCCTAGCAGGACTTGAGTGGGCCCCACACTTGTCAAGGTAACACTGGAATAAAGAACGAAGGAATCCTTGGATTCCTCATCTATTCAACAATTAACATTTCACAGTTCTAGAGATACTTAACAGGCAAAACCGTAGACGAACATTAATCAACTTAAGATTACTAGACAATAATACACCCTATTCTGAGAGAGAACAAACAAGGTCCTAACCTCACAAGGCCCTGCTTGGCGGTATCTGGAGTCACCAAAATGCTTCGTCATACTTCTCAATTTCCTTAAATCACTCACCTTCCCTCACACAGTACATAAAAAGCTGGGAGAGGGGGCACGTTCTATCTACTGTACTACCAAAACCCTCTGACATGGTTTACCCGAGCCAGAAACAAAGTACTGGGCACAAACGTATGGCATTTGACGTTTCAGGTCTTCTGAAGCCTACATTTTGCCCACCCTCACCTGAATGTGTTTATCAGCAAAAAGATCCTCTACAAGTGTCCGGTCAACTCTGGTCATGCCTGCATGATGAATAGCAAAGCCATACGGCAGAAGATCCTTCAGCTCCAGGTTCTGTGGGACAGAAAAAGAACAGCTGAGCAGGTGAGCCTCGCCATGGGAACTCTACAGAAACTAAGTAGATCTCTTCAATGAGACCCTGCCCCTTAACCTAGTCCACATAACCACCCACAACGCAGTCTGGACAACCCTGGATTGAGCCAGTTACCAGGTAGGAATAGAGAACTGGGACTGTCTCTCCTCACCTTACACTGCTCAGCTTCTGTCCGAAGGACTTCTGTGGAGGCTGAGCCCTCTCTCAGAAACAGACCCAGAGTGTCCTTCTCTAGGCACATGTCCCGGATGGCCCTGGCCGTCTTCCCAGTCTCCTTCCGGGAGTGGACGAACACCAGCACCTACAGAAAAACCACTGTTGGCCACAGTCAAGAGACACAGCTACCGCAGTCCCTCCTACGGCCCTGAGGCACCAGGAGCAGGAAGCAGAGGCTACACCATTATGAGGTGAGAAACCGAGGTGTAGAAGAAGAGCAATGGCAGGAACATATACTGACTCACAAGCTGGCAAGACCCTACGTGAATGGAACTACAAAGCACAGGGCGCCTGGGTGGCTCAGTTGGTTGGGCGACTCCCTTCGGCTCAGGTCATGATCCTGGAGTTCCAGGATCGAGTCCTACATCGGGCTCCCTGCTCAGCAGGGAGTCTGCTTCTCCCTCTGACCCTCCCCCCTTCTCATGCTCTATCTCATTCCCTCTCTCAAATAAATAAATAAAATGTTTTTAAAAAAAGGAAACTACAAAGTACAGTGGCAGAGTCCTGTAGCCAGAAAACTAAGCTAACTCTTAAGCACTCTATCTTTGAAACCACAGTTAAATATAATAAGGATGCAAATTCAGGAATTTCAATTACGAATTTGTGTTCAGGCACCTGACAGGATTCTAAGCCACCTGAGAAATGTGTCTGCAAAGTAACAGCTCAAATGTTGTATTGGCACTAGACTTTATAAAAGGACTAAGGAAGTAAGTCTCAGAAGGAGACTAGTACCATTTGGTAGGAAAGTCATCCAAGTATTTAGTGCCAAGAAAAGATTTGTCTCTTCATTTAAATTCATATGCTTTTTATCAGACAAAAATCTTGGACACTACCTGTTGCTTTTTTTAGTTTTTATCTTGATGTACTTGACTAAACAGTATTCAATTAAAAAATTATGTTTTCTAGTAAAATGCTCTCTTGCACTAGTTTTTAATTTTCATCTTTATTTTTACTGCGTTACATTTTTAGTGTCAGCCACCCAAATCTTTTGTGGAAGGATCCCTGATAATGCAGAGAGACAGGCTGATTATCTGCACCTGGGGATTTCTTTTTTGGGAGTTTTTAAATTACAAATTCAATTTCTTATAATGGTTATGAGACTATTCAGGTTATCTCTTCCATCTAGGCTTGAGTTTTTGGTAGTTGGTACTTTTTGAGGAATTGGCCCATTTCTTCTAGGTTCTCAAAATTTACGTGTAAAGTTGTTCATAGTATTCCTTTATTATCCTTTCAATGGCTATAGATTCTATAGTAATATCCCATTTTATTTCTAATATTGGTGATCTGTGTTGTGTCTTCTCTCTTTATTTTTGTCAATCTTGCCTGATTATAAATCAAAAATTCAAAACAACAGAGTTCAACAGGAAACCATAGACAGACCTGATTTTTTCCAGCATGTTCCATGATTTTCTCATAGACTATTTCATTCATGATCTGGAAACGCTTGATAGCTTTTTTCTCTGTGATACCCACATAAGTCTGTTCCAGAGGCACTGGGCGGAAGCTAGAAGTTCAACAGTTAGACAAATGAGGCTTCTGGCATAGGATACTGAGGAAATAGTCATTTTCACTGCCCAGGAATGATACTCCTTTCTGGATTCACAGCACATCAAAACCCAAAGACCCTTCTAATACCCAATCCAACAAAGCTCTTTCAAAAAGGGGAAGGGCAGCAGGAAGGTGACCCTGGTTAAACTTCTCCCACTTTTTCTCATACCTGTTGTCGAAGTAGAAGAGGCCTTTGGCAGGATCGACACGCAGGAAGGTAGCCACATCTTCATAGTTGGGGAGGGTGGCACTAAGACCAATGAGTCGGACATCCTCCTGGGTCATCTCAATGTTTCGGATGGCCCTGGCCACCAAAGCTTCTAAGACAGGACCTCTGTCATCGTGGAGAAGGTGGATCTCATCCTAAGGAATAAGGGGGCCGCAAATTACCTCTAGGACCAGAAAAATGTAGCCCTCTTTCCAGAGAATAGCCCCGTCTTATAGTACATACCGGATATGCCAAATAAGGAAGAAAAGGGATCCCAAGCAAGAGAAACCCAAAGGGTGAGACAACATGCACTAGGAAATACTCCAGAAATCACCATGCTGTGACCACTGAGCTACGTTGCTAGTTTAGTGAAACATGCTTTATGGCAAGAAAATCTGATACTTAAGGTAAACGAGTTCATAACTTCACTCAAAGATAAATTTCTTTACTGAAAATGGAGATTCTGAACAGACCGTATTTATATCCAATAAGGCTTCACCTCTGCGCAGTCATCCTTACTACTTTGTACTTGCAAAAGATATCATGAATCAAAGGATGAGTTCACATGGCCTAAGGCAGTGCTACTTGAATTACAGCATGCAGCAGGGGATCTTACTGAAAAGCAGACCATGGGGCACCTGGGTAGCTTAGTTAAGCGCCCAACTCTTGATTTCGGCTCAGGTCATGAGCTCAGGGTCAGAAGATCGAGCCCCGCATCGGGCTCCGTGCTCAGCACAGAGTCTGTTTGAGATTCTCTCTCTCTCCCTGTCTGCCCCTCCCCCAGCTCACGCTCACTCTCAATAAATAAAAATCTTTAAAAAAAAAATTATATTTCAGTAGGTGCGGGATGGGGCCAGGGACTCTGCACTTATAACAAGACTCTGACTAGCAAGGCTCTAAAGCAGGGGTTGGCAAACTTAAAGGGCCAAACAATCAGTGTTTTAGGCTTGTGGGCCATACAGTCTCTGCTACAAATAGAACTGACCCTTGTACAACACAGGGGTTAGGGGTGCCCCCCACAGTCGAGAATCTACCTGTAACTTTGATTCCCCCAAAACTTAACTACAAATAGCCTACTCTTTACCAGAAGCCTTACAACAACATAAATAGTTGACTAACATGTATTTCACACATGTCTTATATACTGTATTCTTACAATAAGATATGCTGAAGAAAAGGTTACTAGAAGTGTAAGGAGAGTTGCAGTCGTGCTCTCCGAGTTCCTGTCTCCCGCCCCACGCCGCCTGGGATGGCCTCCCAGAACCGCGACCCAGCTGCCACCAGTGTCGCCGCCGCCCGGGGCCCCGCGGGCAAGAGGCTGCAGCAGGAGCTGATGACCCTCATGATGGCTGGTGACAAAGGCATCTCTGCCTTCCCTGAATCCGACAAACCTTTTCAAATGGGTGGGGACCATCCATGGGGCAGCAGGCACAGTATAGGAAGACCTGAGGTATAAGCTCTCGCTGGAGTTCCCCAGTGGCTACCCTTACAACGCACCCACAGTGAAGTTCCGCACACCCTGCTACCACCCCAACGTGGACACCCAGGGGAACATCTGCCTGGACATCCTGAAGGACAAGTGGCCTGCCCTGTATGATGTCAGGACCATCCTGCTGTCCATCCAGAGCCTGCTAGGAGAACCAAACATTGATAGTCCTTTGAACACGCATGCTGCCGAGCTCTGGAAAAATCCCACAGCCTTGAAGAAGTATCTGCAAGAAACCTACTCAAAGCAGGTCTCCAGCCAAGATCCCTGACTGTCCAGCCTCTCTCCTTGTGTTGCCTTTTTATTTTCTCCTTAGATAGTCTTTCTCTTCATTTCTGTCTAGGACTCTGTATCTTAAGCTGTGGTGTCATTTTTGTTTTGTTTCTGTTTTTTAAATTAAGTCTCTGGTTGAGCCCTTCTGATGAATATATTAAATATATACACTGGTTTTTAAAAAAAAAAAAAACTATAAGGAAAAAACACATAGTACTGTATTTATTTTTAAAAAATCAACATATAAGTGGACCCATGCAGTTCAAGCCTGTGTTGTTCAAGAGTTCATTGTACTTAATTCTGTCGCTGCAGCACAAAAGCAGCTGTAAACCATAAGTAAATGAACGGGTACGGCTGTATTCCAAAACCAGTAGCCACAGCTGGCCAAGCCCTGCTCGAGGATACTGAAAATCAGCACACGACGCCTCCTTCCTGCTCTCCCGGACAACTTAGAGAAACTACACTCTGACTCAAAGTCCTCCTTGCCTGGGTGCTTCTCTGCATATGGAACACAATATTCTAACTCCTTACTCGTTCCCTCTGAGAATGGATTATTTATTTATAAAGCCCTTTAATATCCTGGGAAGACACAATTAGTTATGTCTATTTACATTTATTTCAAAAAAGACATTATATTCAAAAAAAGACATGAATAACAACATGGCAAACACCACGCGCCTCCTCGGAAATGCTTCAATTAGGTGCAGATTCTCATTTAATGGTAACAGCAATGCTGACAACTGTCATCATACAGGCTAGAGACTGGAGGAAAGCACTGAAGAAATGGTCAGTGTTAAAACCCAGCAAACCCAGGGCGCCTGGGTGGCTCAGTCGGTTAAGCATCTGACTCTTGATTTTGGCTCAGGTCATGAGCTCAGGGTCGTGAGATCCAACCCCGTGGCGGGTCAGCTTGAGATTCTCTCTCCCACTCTGTCCCTGCCTCCCACCCCCGGCTCACTTGCTTGCTCTCTCAAATAAATAAATAAATATTAAAAAAAACAAACAAAAATCCCAGCAAACCCTCCTCAACCACGCCTGGTCTCTACGTCCCCAAGTACTCCCTGCTCACCAGAATGATGAGCCGGACGAGCTGGGTGTAGGTGCGCTCCCCACCCTTACGGGTAATGATGTCCCACTTCTCGGGGGTGCAGACGATGATCTGAGTGGCACTGATCTCCTCCTTGCACAGCTGGTGGTCACCAGTCAGTTCCGCAACAGTGATGCCATAGGTGGCCAGGCGCTAGGTGGAGGAGAGGCATATCAGGCAAAAATGCTGCAAGGCGGCCTTGCCACCACACTTTGGGAAGTCTGAGAAGAGGGTACTGGAAGGAGGTATCAACCCAACAGGGAAAGAGCAAATGAATTAGATCGATCCTACAAACACATATATATATGTAAAACAGATCAAGTTTACACTTAGGCAAATGAAGCAGACAAAGATCTGTGGGGCGTCTGCAGACCAGAGGGGAAAATGGAAACTTGTAGATAACAGGACCTAGAATAAAACACTACTAGGTCAGGGCATCTGGGTGGCTCAGTCGTTAAGCGTCTGCCTTCGGATCAGGTCACGATCCCAGGGTCCTGGGATCGAGCCCCACATCGGACTCCCTGCTCTGCTTGGCGGGAAGCCTGCTTCTCCCTCTCTCACTCCCCTTGCTTGTGTTCCTGCTCTTGCCATCTCTGTGTCAAATAAATAAAAAAAAATCTTAAAAAAAAAAAAAAACACCACTGGTCTACTATCAACCATGCTCCCCGCGAGTGTTTCTTAAGTTCCTCAATAACGTAAATGATAACTGCTATGGAGAGAATTAAAAAAAATTAGATGCTAAATCCGTGCAAAAGTCCAAGATCGATCCAGGATAGTCTTGCTTCAGAAACACTCTGAACTTGGGTCACGCTCCACCTTGAAGTAGAAGAAAAATACCACAGGAGGCATTCCAGGGATGGCCTAATACGAGCAGTAACACCCTAGGCCCATTCACAATACCTTTCTACACCCTTACCTTTCCAAAACTGCCCACCATCTCCTGTACCAGAGATCTCATGGGAGCGATGTAGATAATCTTGAAGTCATCCACGTTGATAGTGCCATCCATGTTAATGTGTTTCCCGATCTCTCGGAGCATACACATCAGGGCCACGTTGGTCTTTCCCGCACCCTAAGATGGAGGTCAAGGATGAGGTCTGTTCACCTGCCCTCACTTCCACAGGCTTATCACCAAAACAGACACGAAAGCATGTCCTGGGAATTGTATCTGACCATTTAATATCTCTTCCATCAGAGAAGAACGAACTCGGGGGGGGGGGGAGGATGGAACATGGGTGAAGATGGGACAATCCTGCCACCAAAAATAGCCAGCACTGCGCACAAGAGCAGAGCAGTCAGGGCAGTGCTTACTGTAGGGGCGCACAGCAGCAGATTCTCATCTGTCTCCAGAGCAGCACGGTACAGTTTACTCTGGATCCGGTTCAGGGTTTTGAAGCCCTCAAATCCAGCCTGGGCATACTTCGGCAGCTTCTCCACTGGAAGCAGTTGCTAGAAGAAAGAAACGCCATTCACGTCCCACTGGCAGCACCCTCGCGCAGGCCATTTCTGTGGGAGGGCCAGGACCGTACTTCCTGTCCTCCCCCCACCAGTAACTCTCCACTGAAGGAGATTCACTACTGTCCCAGGGCTCACAATCAAAACAGGGGACCTCTGAAGCTGCTCCCACATCAGGGATAAACTATCGATGAGACAAGGCCACATTTTGGCCAATGGCATGAAATCCAAGCTGAAAGAGAGGTGGAAAGACTGAAGAAACTGAAGAAAACTGAGAAAAGCAATTCACTCACTTCCTCTGAACCGAAGGGCTTGGGCTTCAGAGCAGGCACATGCACCTCTTCATAGCCCTTGCGCTGGCGACGGAAGGACCCATCAGGAAGCTGACAACGTTTATTGGCCATAAAGTGGCTCCCCTGGGTAAAAACCAGGTCCTCCAAGTCCAGAACCTGCCGTGGAGCCAGTGCCTGGGAGTATGAAAAACAAAAACCCAAAGTGAGCAAGGTGAACAAATGGGTTTCCCAGCCAGCACCGCCTTGGAAATAACCCTGAGACTTACCTCTCCACCCTGGTCCAGATCCATGGTTTCCAAGTCCGTGTCCATCCGGGACTGACGCACTCGCTCTCTCCGGGACCTTTCCTCCTATAACGGGGAAAGGCAGAAAAAATAACAATTCGTCACCATTGTAGGTTCTGGTCCCTTTCAATCCCTGCTTAGCTAAGCTTGATTCACAGATGCTGACCAGTAAGTCCCAAAACACAAAGACAGACCTTTCTGCCACGGGGACCGCCAGAGTGATGGAAGCAAGAAAACAGCTTTAAAGGGACAATGCAAGTATGTCCGGGTGGCTCAGTTGGTTAAGCATCTGACTTCAGCTCAGGTTGTGGTCAAGGGGTTCTGGGATCGAGCCCCACATCGAGCTCTGCACTCAGTGGGGAGTCTGCTTGTCCCTCTCCCCACTCATGCCCACACACATGCATTCTCATGAATAAATAAAATCTTCCAAAAAATACTTTCCTCTTAAAAAAAAAAGACAATGCACAGCACAGGAATTTCAAAATTTAACAATTCAGCATCAAGGCTAACCCTAAGGGTAGAAGTGTGGGTTCTGTGTTCAGCCAACATGTGCTCTATCCCTGCATTTTCAGTAGATGCCATGATTTACTGTGTCAACCGTGAAGGGCCCATGGTGCTGGTGAATACAGCAGCAGGCCAGCAGTCTCTTGACCACACCAATGTGAATGCATTAATTCTATCTGTACCAGTGACAAACCTCAAAGAATTCAGAGAAATACTTTACTACTTCAACCCCCTTTTTTTTTTTTAAGATTTTACTTATTTATTTGAGAGAGAGGGCGCTCACAAAAAGAGAGCGAGAGAGAGAGAGACAGAGAGAGCGTGCACAAGCAGGGGGAGGGGCAGAAGGAGAAGCAGACTGCCCATTGAGTGGAGAGCCGGACTGAGGACTCGATCCCAGGACACTGGGATCATGACCCGAGCCAAAGGCAGATGTCCAACCCACTGAGCCACGCAGGTGCCCCTCAACCCCCTCTTCTAATAGGAATTCAGCTTTACACTACAATTTTTTTAAGAGGGAGAGAGAGAGTGCGCACATGAGTGGGAGGGGCAGAGGGAGAGAGAATCCCAAGCAGGCTCCACACTCAGCTTAGAGCCCAAAGCAGGGCTCGAGCTCACACGACCATGAGGAACATGGCCTGAGCGGAAATCAAGAGTCGGACACTCAACCAACTGAGCCACCCAGGCACCCCTAAGCTACAATATTCTAATTGATGTCTCTTCTCCAAAGCAAACACTCTAGCTCGGAAATCAGACAGATAAACCAACTCAGGCCTTACCCGGATCAGATCCTCCTTTTCAGTCTCGTGGAGCTGGTAGAGGAACTTGGAGAGTTCTGGATCAGCTTCCATCTTTCCCATGATCCTTTCCTTTTCCGCTTCACTCTGTGCACTGGCCAGTAAGGTACAGTATAAAACTGCCAACAGCAAAAGGATGAAAGGGAAGGTAAGAAGGAGGGGGTTGGGATAGAAAGCAAGTTAACCAAAACAGACGCCGCAGCTGAGTCTCCATCACACATGCACACATGCATGCATACACTCCAGAAGGGACCACCATATACTCACTCATCATCCTGTGCTGTCGCAACACTTTAATAAAATCGAACGTGTTGAAACCAAGGAGCAGAACCAGCTGGTTCTCACATTCCCGATCATCACTGGCTGTCTGCAGAGAGAATGTAACGCCATGATCAAGGACACAGCCATCTGCTTCCTCTACTGTCCCATCTGCTAAGACACATACGATGAAAACAAAACGACACCCTGGCTGTACCTTCAAGATCTCCAACACTTCATCCGCCTTCTTCTGTGACACAATGGCATCATCATAGAAGCGACTGAGCTGCCTCTGTAGCCAAAACGCATCAATATCCCGAGGGTGCAAATCCTTCTTCTTGGAACTCATCAGTTCCCCCGAGGCTACAAGCTACAGAAATAACCAGGCAGTTAGCTCACGCCGTGTTTCCGTCTGGCCCAACTGCTTTCTCATCATCCTGCAACAAAGTTCTCCTTGCCACCCAGAGCCTTCCAGCCTTTGAGGACTTCCCAGAATTTAAAAAAAAACCCTCTTCTACTGAATTCAGGAGCACACCAAACTAACATTTCATCAACACATGCCTTTGGGAAGGAGAATGAGTGACTGAAATCTTAAGAAAATCAAGACGTTGAAAGTTTATTATGGCTCCTATAAAAGGTCAGCTTGGTAAGTTAAATAACAGGACCTACATACGAGAAACAAATGCTACACCCAGAAATCCCCTAGCCTTGCAGCAACAGGCAAGAACAAACTGTACTTACATTAGCCGAAAGGGTGCAACGCACTACAGCCTCGTCCCCTTCCATGTCATCATCAGATGCCTCTTCTCGAACCTCCCCATACACATCTTCATCACCTTCCTAAAGAAAACAGTCCAACCCCAATTCATGATTTGGAGGAGATCCTAACATCACCACAGATCCTCTCCCTTGAATCCTTTTTTTTTTTTTTAAGATTTTTTATTTATTTATTTGAGAGAGAGAGGAAATGAGAGATAGCACGAGAGGGAAGAGGGTCAGAGGGAGAAGCAGACTCCCTGCTGAGCAGGGAGCCTGATGCGGGACTCGATCCCAGGACTCCAGGATCATGACCTGAGCTGAAGGCAGTCGCTTAACCAACTGAGCCACCCAGGCGCCCTCCCTTGCTTGATTCCTTTAAAATTAGCTCAATGGCTGGAACAATGGCTCTAGGAAGAAACCAACAGCCTCCTGGAGCCAGGGTCAGCCTTATTCCAGAGTACATGTAATTGAATGATCTCATTACTCTAAGTCCACTTGACATGGATTCATTAGATGCTTCTACTCTCTCTTCTGCTTCTTCCCTTAGGCTGCCACAATGGCAACCAACTGGATCACGGTCTCTCTCGTATATGCACAATCAATAAATGAAAAAACAGAGCTATCAGTTAACAGGAGGGAAGAATGATACAGAAACTATGCTTGGGAAAACACGGTGATCCAGAGGTGTAGAGACCACTTGGCTTGCTCTCCGCTGTCTTTATTCACACTCTCTCACACTGTAAGTACTCAATACTTAGCACAGGATCATGTTACAAACAGGTAATTAGTAAGCATTTGATAAATGAATGAATGCAACAAGCAAAGCACTCTTCTATACTTTGTTGCCACTTTTTTTAAGATTTTATTTTTAAGAGATGCCTGGCTGGCTCAGTTGTTAAGCGTCTGCCTTCAGCTCAGGTCATGGTCCCAGGGTCCTGGGATCGAGCCCCGCGTCGGGCTCCCTGCTCAGTGGAGAGCCTGCTTCTCCCTCTCCCACTCCCCTGCTTGTGTTCCCTCTCTCGCTGTGTCTCTCTCTCTCAAATAAATATAATCTTTAAGAAAAAAAAAAAAAGATTTTAAGTAATCTGCACCCAATGTGGATCTCAAACTTACAACCCTGAAATCAAGAGTCACATACTCTACCGACTGAGCCAGCCAGGCATCCCCAGTTAATAGGATTTTATGATTTTAAATAGCAACAAACTTAAGAGCACATGGCTGGCTCAGCCGGCAGAGTATGTAACTCTTGATCTCAGGGTTGTGAATTCGAGTCCCACGTTGGGTGTAGAGATTATGTAAAAAGAAACTCAAATAAAATCCCATCAGGGCGCCTGGGTAGTGCAGTCAGCTAGCCATCCAACTCCTGGTTTCGGCTCTGGTCATGAACTTGAGGGTCCTGGGATCAAGCCCCATGTCGGGCTCTGCACTCAGCATGGAGTCGGCTTGACATTCTCTCTACCTCTCCCTCTGCCCTCCCACTTGCGCTGTCTCTCCCTCTCTAAAAAATAAATAAATCTTAAAAAAAAAAAATCCTATTAACTACACTGCAGGAAGCAGCTTAGCAGTCACCTACTTTAGGCATCTTATTCAGCAGATGGAGGAACAAGCAAAATGGCCTGCCCGAGATACAGGACCAAAATTCAGATCTCGTGGCTCCCAGTTGGGGGCTCTTTCTTTTGACACTCTTGTGCTACCCCTACTTCCTGTCTTACTTAGTGTATGAGATTTCGAGGCTGGCACTTTACCTGAGCCAAACTCGCCGACTGAGAACTCTAAGGCAACTCTGAAAATTTTTTCAAGTGTCCCATTTGTTCCCGTTTAGTTATATTCAAGAATTCGGATTAGGTGGTAAATTTCAGGGGCTGCTGCAACTGTTACTTAGACAACCATGTACATAACATGGCCATGCTCTTGGGCCAACATGCATGCTTTTGCAACTGGCAGCAGGACACAGTACTGCAAAGTGGAAAATTCTCACAAGATTAAAATGGAATAAAACATAGTGGTGTACCCGCTCATTGAAGGTATACACTGTACTTTTTGTCCTTCTTTTTACTAATCTATTTGGTTTGTTTTAAATTATCATACGTTTACATTTACAAGTGTAAATTTACTTTATAAATCCCTAAAGATAACCATAGCAAATTTTTAGCGAAATAACATTTATGCCCAAAGTTGACACCCATACAACACCATAAAATTTATCTGGCTTAAGCTAGAGAGCTTCTTTATACCAGAAGTGGTCCCCTCACCTCAACAATTTCAAAAAACAAGAGACTGGGTCCGTTTACTTTTATCACTCACCTCCTCATCAGACTCAAACTGAACATTCACACCGTATGTCTCATCAATGTTGTCATCTGCAACAATAAGGGATTAGAAAAAGACAACAGGGAATTAGGGAAATGAGGCACTATGGAGCTAATTCCTCCCCAACTACCTGACTTGCCCATCCTCAGCATACATCTATGGTCTCAGAACCCACAGACAAAGACACTTAACATAAGAGAGTCATCCATACTGCCACCGCTGAGGCCTTCTCCAACCTGCCAACCCTGGACACGGCCCTGCGCTGGCTGCTCAACCACCTGAGCACCCCCCGACCCACCCCCACACAGGCTCTGCCCAAGTTTTCCCCCAGGTTCTACACAAAAGGTCTTAAGACTAAGAAATAGCTGCTGTTATCAAGGACTCTGATTCATGGATCATAACTCCTCAGACACCAAACAGGTTACAGGAACTCATGGACACATTCAGAGGTTTTAATGACTGAGGCTTGAAAATCAAGTTTAGAGGTCAAAAGCAACCACTTAATATGATACGGACATAAAGAGCCATTACCCATATTCTGGATTTCCTTGTCTCCACCGTAGTCTGTGATCTTTTTGCCCAAGTTCACTAGCACATGGTATCTGGTATCATCTGTCTGACCCAACAGCAGGTCAATCTCCTTTCTTCTTTCCTTGTCCCGAAGCTTTTCATTCTTTAGGACAGCGAGAACTTCATCAGCTGCCCCACAAAGGATATCACGTGGCTGGTGGCCAAAAAAAAAGGGAAAAATTTTTAGAACAAAACACAGAACATCACTTGCCAGCTTTATGTAAGAATGGGATGTGAAGGGGCGCCTGGGGGGCTCAGTTGGTTAAACGACTGCCTTCGGCTCAGGTCATGGTCCCAGGGTCTGGGATCGAGCCCCGCATCGGGCTCCCTGCTCGGCAGGAAGCCCGCTTCTTCCTCTCCCACTCCCCCTGCTTGTGTTCCCTCTCTCGCTGTGTCTGTCAATTAAATAAATAAATAAAATCTTAAAAAAAAAAAAAAAACAATGGGATGTGAAGAGTCATACCTCTTTAAAACCTGAATACCATTTCTGACCATTTTCATTACTATTAATTAAAAAAAATGCCACAACTGTAGGAAAACCCACCTGTTTTTAAAAAGACTAGGTAGGTGGTCACAGGAAATAGGACCCAGCTTCCACAACAGTCTGACCATTTCTCCAGGCAACAGAGACACTGCTCTGTGCTCCTCTAGCTTACCAAACTTTTGGTAATTCTTCATCCTCACTAGACCCTCTAAGACTCATAAAGGCCCTTAATCTAATCACAAATGTATAATGGTCAAAAGCACGGATTCCAGATATAAAATACCCAGGCTCATAGAGTGGCCCTGCCAAATACTACCTCTGTGACGTGGGAAAATTACTTAACTATTCTTTGCACCACATATGTCACCGGTAAAATGGAAAATGAGTATTAACAGCACCTAGTCATAGAGCTAATGTGAGGACAGACAGAGAGAAGGCACATAAAGCATTATTCCACATAAAGTGAGTGCTCAGTAAATACTAGCCACTTCCACAAACTGCTATGGCCCACACAGGAAAATCCACAGACAAGGTTCTGCTGGTACCTCCCAGTTGTGACTCTCTCCCTCTCCAAAAACGCAGCTTCACCCTCTGGCTTCCTCACCTGGTCCCCAAGGGCAGCCTGGATGAAGCTGAGCAGCACCTCATAGGTCTCCCGGGTCTCTTTAGTCTTGGGCTTATAGATGATGCCCACCATCTCATCGATGCCCTCGGACAGCAGGGTATAACCCTTCATCTTGTTAATGTCGTGTCGGTCCTCATCACGCTTTCGTCGCCTAATGAACACATGATGTTTAAGAGGCAGAACCTACACCCCAAAAGGCAAAACTAAATCAAGCCTACCCTCCTCTCCTCAGCTTCATGGACACATGTACTATTTAAAAACATGAATCTGTACCTCAGCAAATGATTCCCACTTGGCCATCTTTATGGGAACACAGTAACAGGAAGGGAATCCTTTGTTATTCTCTCGCTAGACGCAATAAACGTTGCAATGAGACAGCCTCCTCATTCATTTGAAAAAGGACAACCCTTTTTACTTGGCATGACAACACCATATAATCAAATTTCGATTTGCCACCTCTCACACACATTTTCTTTTTCTAGCCAGAGAAACAGGCCCCAAAAGAATCTACTGCCATTGATTACCAACAAATTATAACAAACCTGTAAAGGAAGCCATACTCTGCAAAGTGGAGAACAAGTGATGTATTAACTCATTTCAGATATATCTAATCAAGAGGTGCCTGGCTGGCTCAGTCGATAAGAGCATGAGACTCTTGATCCTGGGGTTGTGGGTTCAAGCCCCATGTTGCAGAAATTACTTAAAAATAAAATTAAAAAAAAAAACAACAAATATAACTAATCAAAACTGAGCCTACCAATTTTTGAGACTTCATCGTGGGAGAGGAGAAAAAGACAGAGATATCAGGGATTTCAAAATATAAAGATAAGGTAAATTTCAATGATCTTTTAAGTTTTGAAATATATCCTCCCAAAAAGAAAAACAACAACAACAAAACAAAAACCTTTCATACAATGGATGCTTGAATATTAGTCTATACCAACATAAGTAGGAAGTGGGCAACAGCAGAGGAAAGAAGTAGGGGTGGGAAGTTTGTAATGAAAGAAAAAGAGTTAATGACACAGGGAATAGCGAGGGTCTTGAAAATACTGTGGAGAAAATTAAGATCTCTCTATGGACCAGAAATATATACATTAGAAAAAGATCTAAAAGTTGTTTTCTCAGGGCGCCTGGGTGGCTCAGTTGGTTAAAGGTCAAACTCTTGATTTTTGCTCAGGTCATGATCTCAGAGTCGTGGGATCAAGCCCTGAGTTGGCTCTCGCTCAGCACGGAGTCTGTCCCTCTCCCTCTGCTCCTACGCCTGCTCTGTCTCCCAAATAAATAAATAAATAAAATCCTTATAAAAGTTTATTTCTCACTTCAGTACATATACTGAGGCCAAAAAACCTTTTAAATCTCATGTTCTGTTTTTACCTTCACTAAGTTGTTTTAATGCCACTGATGTCTCCTTTTGCACCAAACATTTCAGCAAAAACTGCTCAAATACTCAAGGAACGGTGGATTTTGGATCCCAAGAAAAATCATTTTCTCCTTGGTACTCACTTGGCTCTTCTTTCCTCCTGCATCTGTGGTTTGGTCCGTTGAGCCTTATCTCCCATCCGGGTGCCCTCCAACTTCCCAACCAGGGACAGCACCTCTCCCGTGGGTTCATCCCGGCGGGTCCGGTCAATGAGAGAGCGGTCAGCTTGGAGCACAAGATTGGAGTTCTGAAAAGATCACAATGTTACTCAAGCTCTGACACGACTAGGGCCACTTCCTGTATCACAGGAGTGATATCATAGTAAGAAATGCAGCAACTAAGTGCTGATAAGCACATTCGGAATAAGAGATTTTCCTTAAAATGAAAGAGCGCCACACAACTGCACATGAGGAAAGAGCGATCAAATCAGTTGAACGATCCTTGCTCCTAACACTGCCCGCAATAACCCACACCTGGGAAAAGTGTCGGCACGCTGGGGGTAACACAGAAGGGGGCGGGTATGGCGCCGAGGGGGCAGGGAACAAACACTCCTAGCAGAACTCTTAGCCCATCCCGCCCGCCCTAGACCCTAGTGGGCTTATTCATGTCGTCGTGTACCCCCACCTTCGCCCGGATCTGCCTTCGTCTCCGCTTTCGTGGTTCACCTGCAGGCCTTCAGACTAAAACTCCCTCCGCCTCCCGCTCCCCAGTGGGTTCCCTAGCCTGGGTCCTTCCGCGAGCCCACACGTACCGCCTTGTACTCGTACTGCAGGCTACGGGCGGTCACATCCGCCATGGCCGCGGCTGCTCCGGGATCTCAGAGCTCCGCTCCCCTGACCACACGCTACCAAAAGCCGTTGCTGCCCGCTCCCGCCCGGCCGCAACAACGCAGGTTTGACGCACAGGAGAGAGAAAGAAACGTGCCCCCTTCCGCTTCCGGGTCACACGCCGGAAGTGTGGGTGGGGCGTGTCCCGGTGAAAGCGCGGAGCGGACCCACCGCCTTCTGGGCGGGGTGGGCGGGGCCGAGGCCCTCCCCCGCGAATCCTGTGATCCCCGACTCGGGTTCCGGCCACCTCCTGCGACTTCAGGCCCACTGTGGATAGGCTTCCATCGTCGCATTGTTTCCAGGACCCCTCACATCGCAGCGAAACGTCGGCCTGCTCAGCCCCCTCTCCTAACCCAAGCGCTTTTCTGCCCGTTTCTTTCTGACTCTGGCCACCGTCCTGTGAGCTGTGCTGGCGAGGGGTGCTAACTAGCTCCTTTTCCAATTGGGGAAATGGAAGCACCCAGCGAGCGATTTAAGAGTGTGTGTATGAGAATTACCGATAATCATCCTTTGGGTTTCAATTCTGTACTTAACAATTAAAAGAAAACTCTGTCCCCTACCTGTTCCACCTAAAACCCACGCGTGTCAGCAAGACCCTGTTCTGGGCCGGCCGGGGCCTCCTATTTGCATCCCAATGCTTGTCTCAATCCTTCGCAGAGCCCAGGCAGCTGCCCTCTTGGCAGGACCAGCTCCCTGAAGGCAGTGACTTAATTTCTTCCTCAGCAGCAAAGGCCCCAGCGCCAGGAGACACCGCTGCCTTTCCACCCCAATCAACCAACCAGTTCTCACCTATGGAATGGCAACTCAGAGCTGAACGGTTACCTCACTTAAGAGCCTGTTCGCTTTTGAAAGAGGAACGAAAGGGAAGATACTATTAAGCCAAAGGAATTCATCCTCTATAGCAGTCTCTGGGCCAAATTTGACCTGCAGGGGTATTTTGTTTGGCTGTCCATTGACTCCTTACTTAAAAATTGGGATAGTTCTTGGAAAATCTGGACTTTTAGCATCTATGAAGAAATCAGAATGCTGGCCACATGAGACCCTCATTCCTACATGGCCTTCTTGCCTAGTGCTGATCAGCAACTTGCTGTTCTTAGAGGATACACATGCTCCTCCCACTGCTCCCGTTTTCTCATACCTGGCCCCTGTAGGCATGTAGTTTGCAGCCCTAACAGTGTTTTTGTCTACCTGGGCCTTCCAAGGGACAGTAAAGTCCTTGCGGCAGCTCTGCTCCTCAGTGGCTTTGTGACTTTGAGGTAGCTAGCTACCTAGTCTCTCTGGGTGAGCATCATTTTGTCATCCTTAAAGTTGAGGCAGTAAAACTTACCCCCTATGTGTGTTGTGATTAAACGAGGTAGTGTGTTTAAAAGCACCAGTGAATTGTCTGACTCAAGGTGGGGGCTCACTGAAGGTTATTTAATCTGAATCCTCAATACTGACTTTTATTTTGTGGCCATCCTGTGGTTCACCCACCTGACACAAAAGAATCTGAAAAATATTTCAGGGATTCTGCTCTGTGTTTCTAGAGGAGTAGTATTCATGTTCACAGTCAAGCCTGGGCTGTGGGCAAATCCATGAAGCAGAGGAGGAATGGGGAGTGACTACTCATGGGAACAAGTTTTCTCATTGGGGTGATGGAAGTGTTTTAGAGTTAGATTATGGGAATAGGTGCACAACTCTGAATGCAAATTAAAAATCACTGAATCATACATCTTATTTTTTTAAGATTTTATTTACTTATTTTACAGAGAGAGCGAGAGAGCACAAGCAGGGGGAGCTGCAGGAGAAGCAGGCTTCTTGCAGAGCAGGGAACCTGATGCGGGACCTGATCCCAGGACCCTGGGACCACAACTCGAGCGGAAGGCAGATGCTCAACCATCTGAGCCACCCAGGCACCCCTTGTTGTTGTTGTTGTTGTTGTTGTTGTTAATTTTAACAGGATTATCCCCAGGAAGCTGAAGGACCCGAAGCACCCTGACAAATACAGACCCTTGGTGGGGGGCGTTCATTACCACATTGGATTCAGCTTTAATTTTCTTCCAGTCTATGTGTGCCCATTGTGCCGCCTCTCTCCAGAGATTGAGAATTCAATATTCTCTACTGCCAGGCCTGGACACAGGGTTACCCAGCCTCCTGGGCCCTGCATTCCTGTACCTCAAGACCTGTCACTTCATTTAGTAACCTCTCAAATATTATATGTGCACTGAACTTTGTGAGCACTTTTAGGAACTCAGAGAAAAACGAGATGCAGTTAGAACCTTCGAGAAGTTATAGTCTTGGAGAAATGAAATGTACCAGTAACTGCAATTAAAAAGCTAAGTGGAGGGTGTGGGGGTGTCTGGCTGGCTCAGTCAGTTAAGCGTCCAACTCTTGGTTTTGGCTCAGGTCATGATCTCAAGGTTGTGAGGTTGATCCCCACATCAGACTCCATGCGCAGCGGGGAGTCTACTCAAGATTATCTCTCTCCATCTCCCTCTGCACCCCCCACCACTCTCTCTGTCTCTCTCTCAAATAAATAAACCCTTAAAATTAAAAAAAAAAAAAAAGCTGGCGCACCTGGGTGCCTCAGTCAGTTACACATCTGTCTTCGGTTCGGGTCATGATCCTGGGGTCCTGGGATCAAGCCTGGCATAGGGCTCTCCGCTCAGCAGAGAGCAAGCAGAAAGCCCACTTCTCCCTCTTCCTCTACCTGCAGCTCCCCCTGCTTGTGCTCTATCGGTCTCTCCCTCTCTGTCTCTGTCTCTCTCTCTGTCAAATAAATAAATAAAATCTTTAAAAAAATAAATTAAATAAATTAAAAAAAAACTGTAAGTTACCAAAAAAGGAAAATTCCGTATGTTCTCATACCTCCTCACCTTCTCCCCTTAATTACAGCCCCCCAGCACTGCCTCTGTCAGAAAGTCTCTCTTTTGTGTCCCACCCGCTGCTCCATTGCAGGGTATTCAGTAAACTTCTAGCTCCTTAAAAAAACAAAAACAAAACAAAGCAAAAAAGAAAACCCAAAAAAACAAAAATAAACAAATAAACAAAAACCTGTGCAGTAAGCGCCACAAGGGGGCGCTGAGGGAGATCAGAGAAGTCGCTTGATCCAGGGGCATGAATGAGCAAGAGTTCACAGTCGTAAAGGATGGCTAGGATTTCAGAAGAGGCAAGGAGTGGGGGAGATTTCAAGGGAATACAGAAGAAGCAAAGTATGAAGGTGGGAAGACAAAAACATGTCCTAGGAACTGTTAGGAACTCAATTCAGTTGAGGGAAGGGCAAATGTAAGATATGAAACAATGCAATAAAATTTGGACAGATAAAATTTAGAATCTCTTGAAAACATAATGCCATTGTAAAGAGTTTTTACTTTATTCTAGGAGACCATAGGAAGCCATACAGATTTCTGGGGGAGGGCTGTTTGTTTTTTGCAGCTTTATAGCAGGTGTTTGATTAGAGGGAATAACATTTAGATTAAGCAAAAACTTACTGTTTATCACATGGCAAGCATTTTCAAAGTACCACTTTGGCATACATGGTCTCATTATAAGACCCTCATAAAGCCCTATTAAATATATTTCCGCCATTTTAGCAATGAAGAAATCGAGGCCCAGAGAAGATAACTGACTTGCCTGGCCTCACCTCCCTCAAAGCCAGGCTGTCTCATTCCAGACCCTCTGTATAGGGGCTTCCTCACAGAGCTGGGCAGGAGAAAGGTGACTCCCATAGTGCTAGGTAAGGTGTAGGTGAGAGAGTGGGGTGTAGGGGGTACCAGAGGCAGGGAGTACAGCTGGGAGGCTATTGAAGGAGGCAGAGCAAGAGATGAGGTGTGCTTGAAAGGGGTGACACAGGCAGGGGGAATGGAATGTTAGAAAGGTGAGCGAAATTCAAAGGGACTTGGTGATTGTCTCTAGTGTGTCCAGGAAGCCCTTAGGTCGCCTGAACTCCTGGGGTTGGATAAGAGGAGTGCTGGGGCACCAAAAAGCCCCGGGTAACTTGCGTACCAGATGGTGAAATGCCTCCTGATCTAGGACTGAACATTCACATTCTGGGGTTCGAGTGAGGCTAAATTGAATGACCCCAGTAAACACCATGTGCTACATGGAGAAGGGATTCGGTAGAGGGTAGTTTCCTCTCCATTTGCCTAGAACATCAGATCACCCACTCATGCACACTTTTGAACTACTCCATTCCTTTACTTCTTCATTTAGCAAAATTTTATTGTCTCCGTGCCAGTCATCACACTAGGTTCCAGGGCTGCACCAGCAAACAAAACATTCTATGCAAATGAATGTTTAAGATTTAACCATGTAGTGACAAGATTGATTTTCTAATTAATTCGTCCGGTGTACGTCTCTAAACAGGCTTTGCTCCCTTTCAGGTCTTTGCTGTAGGAGGCAACGCCCTTGTATTAACCAGGAGGCAGTTTGATGTAGTGGTTAAAAGCATGAACTCTTGTGTCAGGCTGCTGGCGGTCAAATCTCAGCTTCACCCCTTCCTAGCTGTGTATTCTTAAGTCAGTTCTTAGTGCCTCAGGTGCATCCCCTGTTGAACTGAGATAGTTTTACCCACTCCTTAGGAGTGCTGGGCACCTAGAACTCCACCAGGAAATAGTAAGGGTAAAGGACTATCCGACAGAGCTGCATTTCTCAAAAGCGTTTATGAAGTACTTCGTGTCTGGAGGCAGTCTGTGATCAAACACAGGAAAGCTGTCTCATTCTTTGGCATACCCTTGCTTTCTTATTATAAATGGTCTTAGCTGATGGCCCTTCCACCCAAAACTTGGTTCTGAATGGCTGTTGGCTCTTCTCCAAACTCCAGCCCTCACATGGAAGATGACAGTTTGCCAGGACTAGGCGTATCCAGTAGTACGGCTATAAGTTGGGTGGCTGTGCCAGCATGTTGTGTATTGGGGCCACAGTGTTAGGCTAAGTATGTGACCTCACCGGGTGACTGATTTGCAGGGCCTCCTGAGAACTCATTTTGGGGTGCAAGTTGCCATAGGCTTGTTGAGAAATGAAATAATGTCCTAACTATATATAAGGTAGACTCCTTGTAAAGCCAGTCACACATCAAGGTGCGGCTCATACTGGTTCTGTGATGGATCCGTTCCTAACGAGGCAGCTGGTGGCTTGCAGTTTCAAGGACTGGCTTCCGCCACAGATGGAGGACAGACGGTTGTAACAAGATGAGTCTCCTCCTTGTACCGGGCAGCTCCTCTGTTAGGCTTCCCCCTCCCTACTATCCGATTCCCTCCAGTTTCCATTGCAGAATAGAGCTTTTAAAAGAAAAAACAGGGGCACCTGGCTGCTTCAGTCAGAAGAACATGCAACTCTTGATCTCGGGGGTGTGAGTTCGAGCCCCATGTTGGGCGTAGAGATTACTTAAATAAACTTTAAAATAAAGAAACAAAGAAAAAGAGAGAAAGAGCAAACAGGTCATGTCTGCACTGCATCTCACCGCACCCCTGCCCACCTTCCTCTCTGGGCCCTGATTTTCTTTCCTCTTGACAGTTCCAAGTCTCTGCCCGTTAATCTCCCCAAGCCGCAGACTGCCAGCTGGGACAAAATCCAAATCCCAAGCCCCAGTGATTTTTTTCCTGAGGCACTGTAGCCTTCTTAACTGTGTATCCAACCAACTTTTTAAAAAGCCAACGAGCATGGAACAAGCACTTGTCATGCACTTGTGACTGGGCCCGGTGAGAGGAGGGTCACCACACGTGAGCTCTTCTCAGGGGCAGATACCAGCAGCTGGGGCAGGCTGAATGAAGGCTTGGAATGCTGATTCCTGCCAGAGACCAATGTGCCAAGGAAATAGGAAGAGAAAGCACACAGCAGCATGCCTATCACACCAGTAGCTCAGAAGCCCCTTGAGGATCCTCTGCAATTGCTCTTCTCCCCCCTCCCCACCAGAGATAACCACTTCCCTGAGTTTTTTTTTTTTTTTTTAGACAGGCCCTTGCTTTTCTTCATAGTCTTACTACTTATGTATGATCTCGAAACAACATATTGCTCAGTTTTGAAAAAATGAGTAGCAACACAATACCCTGCCATGCAAAGAGAGGGCAATATGGTCCCAATAGATAGAGGCAGCAGAAGAAGGTCAAAGCAGAATGCCTGCATCAGAGGCTGGCCTCAGTTCCCCTGAGCGTCTCTGGGGCTACTGCAGGCCTTGGGCAGGTGAGGCCACAAAGGAGGCCTGGAAGCACAAGGTTCGGGGCAGTTGGGCATCTAGCAGGGTCGTGGTATGGACAAATACAGCTTCTTGGAAAAGGGTACATGTGAGGGGTTTTCGTTGTCATTGTTTTTTTTTTAAGATTTTATTTATTAATCTGACAGAGATAAGAGAGAGCACAAGTAGGCAGAGCGGCAGGCAGAGGGAGAGGGAGAAGCAGGCCTCCTGCGGAGCGGGGAGCCCAATGCAGGGCTTGATCCCAGGACCCCTGGGATCATGACCTGAACAGAAGGCAGACGCTTAGCCGACTGAGCCACCCAGGTGCCCCTGTTGTCATTTTTTAAAACGCTGCATGTCACAAACTCTGTCTTTATTCTACTCTCACACTTGTTTAGTAGTTTGGCTAAGTATAAAATTCTAGATTTGGAAACCATTTATCTTCTTGCTTCTAGTGCAATGCTGAGAAGGCTGACACCCTGCTTCCTGATCCTGTGTGTGTGACCTGTTTCTGTCCTGAAACTTGTAGAATGCTCTGTCCTGAGTGTTCTGAAACTTTATGATAAAGTACCTTGGTGTCCGTTCATTTTTATCCATGTGCTGGACACTCAGTCTCAGTCTGAAAACTCATGTCCTCCAGCTACAGGATACAGGCTTTATTCCTTCTTCGGCATGATTTCCTCCTCTCCATTTTCTCTGTTCTTTTTGGGCCCCCTAATTGTCCTATGTGGGACCTACTTGGCAACCCTTGTAATTTCTCTCCACTCTTTTCTGGCCCTTGGCATTTTCACTCTAATTTGGGGAGATTTCTTCTGTTTTACCCTCAGTCTCTATAGTACCCGCCACGCTTGTACATTCCCCCACTCCACACCTTTGCTCTTTTGTCAGCCAAGAACACCTTTGGCCAGTCTTGACCCTTCCAAGGCAGATGGGCCACCATCTCTTCCTCAAGGCCTCCCTGGCCTCACCTTCAGAGTCAGTTGAACATTTACCAGCACCTTACTGCAAATAGGTGAACAAATATAAATAAATATTATTTCAAACAAAAATAGTAAGGAAGGATTCTAGAATCCTTAGTGATGAGACCTCCCCTGTGCCAGCTATGAAGTAAGTAATCATCCTTCAGCTCCAAACCTACCTTCTATTCTGGGCCACCCTGCAAACCACATTTCTGCTCTGCCAGCCACTCCCAGTTAGGTTATGCCAAGGGGAGGCACGTGAAGGAGACTGCAGGGCTGGAGAAAAAAGCACTTGCTCCCATTTGTCAGCTTCCCAAGCCTGTGAGCGCCCCCCTACCCCAGCGGCTCTCCTTCGTATGGGCGGGGGCAGTTCCTTCCTACAGCGGCAGTTTGCAGAGCCTCCAGCATGCGCGTGCGCAGAACCAGCTACACCCCATCCTTCATCAGACGCCAGCGCCAGCTGAGCAGCACCCCTCCTCTTGGGGGGCAGTTTCTGCACTGCAGAGACCTCTTGAAATCTTTTTGATGTTTTGCTTTTGGTTCCTTTTGTTTTCCCGCTGTGGGGTGGTTGCTTCCCGTAGATGCTACCTGATAAGTTGAGATGCCCTACACACCTAGTCAACAGTTCTTTGTTAAGTTCTTGGTTCACGTTACAGGTTTCCGTCTCCTGACTAGACTCTCACTGTTACAACTCCCACCTTTATTTTACAGAAACTCTCATCTTTATCTTTTTTAAGATTTTTTAAAAATTTATTTATTGAGAGAGAGAATCTGAGAGAGCATGGGGTGGGGGAGAGTCAGAGGGAGAAGCAGACTCCCTGCTGAGCAGGGAGCCCGACGTGGGACTCGATGTGGGACTCGATCCCGGGACTCCACGATCATGACCCGAAGGCGGTCGCTTAAATGATGGAGCCACCCAGGCGCTCCTCTCATCTTTATCTTAAAGGAGGTGATGGAGACAGAGAGGGACACTTTTAAGGCAATATCCTGAATTCAGTGCTCTTGTTTATCCGTAAGAATAGGAGATGGTGTCCCAAACGGGGCTTCCATTTTGACAAAGTAATAGTTCGCTCCTGTTTTTGCCAAGGACATCTACGGGTGAACCTGAGCATTTCAGCCCCAGTGGCTTCATTTCTTTTCCCACACTGGCCACATTTCTTCCTGGCACAGGGGGACTTTTCACCTTTAGGTCTTCAGGTGCCCACTCTCCTCCAATTACGTTTTTGTGTCCTGATCGCTCCTTCAGCAGGAAGAGGGAGGGCAGCTCTGATTCCTTAGCATTTCCTTCCAGGGAATGGCCTCCCTGTTCTCTGGTTCTGCAGTATTTTTAATTCCTAAGGAACTGTCACCAGATTTCACTTTGGAAAACCCAGTTGTAAATGAATCCCACTCAACCTTATCCAGGGAAAACAATCTCTATTGTTAGGGAAAAGATTTCTGTTATGAAAAAGTACTCTGTGCTTGGATTCAGAAGATCTGGAACAGCTTGCTCCCAGAGCTTCCTGATAAGCAGGGAAATTTGGGAAACTGTTCTATTTCCTTCCTGGGGAAATTAAAAAAAAAAAAATCTTGTTTAGCAGAGCTCCCTCCAGAAGGGAACTTTCCAGTCAGCCATCCCCAAAGGACAAAGGAAATTTATCTTCATTAGAAATTCAACCACCTCCACCACCCACTGCAGCTCCACACAGTCTGAATTATCATTGCAGAGATGGGGCAGGGACAACATAAACAAGAGAAACTTAATCCAGAATGAACAATGTTGAGATATCAACCCACCGAGGCTCTATACAGCCTATGACAGAGAAACAAATGCAATACAGTCCCATTTAATCTGACAAAGGTTTTTCTTTTCATCCCTGATTTGAGGATATGCTCATGTGGAAATCTTACAAAGGTATGCAAATGAAACCACAACCTTTTCTTTTATAAATCGTTTTTATCCAAAAGAATAAAATGTGATGAACTCAGGACTGTTGGAAGAATCCAAGGCAATTTGGTGACAGTGGAACCCAGAGAGGAGCACTCTGCTTCTCTAGTCAGATACGAACAGTGCATCTGGTATACCTGATGAGCACATGAGCAAACAGACTCTGCTTTGCTTTACTGAACAGAATCATCCCCGGGAAACAGGACGAGAGAGAAGTGTGCGGCACCAAGAGAGGGCACGGGCTTGGCTAGTTGCACTCCCAGGAGTAAGAGCAGAGCAGGCGGAAAAGCACTCACCTGGCACGGGGAAAGGTGTGGGAGGCTTCATCCCCAGCAGGACAGGTATGGATCCTCACTCAGCATCACCCCCTTTTCCATTAAAGCATGTTCACAAGTCTACCCTCTCAATATAGCAGAGCAGGTAACATTTTGGGCACAGTTTGGGAAGCACATTGTGGGATGTGTGTTTTGTTTTGTGCAGTTTTTGGCTTAGAAGCAAGTTCTTTATTATCAAGAGTTATCTCCAATTATATACTTCACTGCCTCTGATCCAAGATCTCTATTTACCTAATGAATGGTGACAGGGTGCTCTGGTAGAGACCTATGACCTGCCAAGGACAGAATTACTTGGATCAACATCTACAAGCACAGCCTATGATCTGAGCAGCATATAGCACAGTAGCTAAGAATGAAGACTTTAGAAGCACATTACTTGGTTCAAGGTCGGTCTCTGACAGCTGTCTGCCCTTAGGCAGGTTCCTTTACCTTGAAGTCCCTATTTCTCTCTGTAAAATGGGAGTGATAAAAGTATGTTCCTCTCAGTGATGCCAAGAAGGCTAGGTGAAGTAATCCAAAGAAGGTACTTAGGAGTCACTTAACAAAGGTTAGCAATTTTTACTAACATCATTCTCCAGCAGAATTCATTGGTCCAAGGGACCCAATCTGGAAATGTGACCTCCAGCCAGTGGTTCATCTCTCCTCTCCTCTGCTACAAGACAAATCCTCTCAGCCCTTAAGTGTTTCCTGCCTTTACTGACATGTGGCTATCGTCTAGCTAACAAGACTGCATCCCCTCTTAAGGGAAAGGACCAGCTCTAACTTATCCAGAATGTACTCAAATATTTTGCCATGCGTTATCATTCAGAATGATTTTATTTTAAGGATACCAATATATATACATTTGTAAGTGCACATATGATGTATTTTATGTACATGGCTTAGATAGCTGTTTAAAGACAACCAGTGCCTACTGGGAAATTATTTTCCACAAAAGTGTGGAAAACAACAAAGGTCAACTTAGGAGACAAAAACTAGACATGGATACAAAGTAGGGATATAGGTTTCCCTAATCAAGAACAGTATCCTCACCAGCTCCTCCCTGCCAGGTGGTGACCCGAGGGCAGAAAACTTTAATCACAGACAAAGCTTCAGGGTGCTGGTGCCCAGATGGTGAGGGCGAGAAGGAAAGAGCGACAGACAAAGCAGCTGGTGCTTTGGTAGTGGGCTACAGCCTTGCCACAGGCCCGCCGCACGGCAGGACCTAGACTGGAGACGTCCTGGTCACTGAAGAAGTGGTGAGCCCCCTTCTGCCAACTTTTCTCGGGCAAATTCAATCCCCTTGCCTCACCAGAATGTCGGAGAGGTCCTCGATTCCTTCCAGCTTTAGATTCTGAAGGAAGACCAAACACATGAACTTTAGCATACTGAAAATACAAGAATCATAACACAGATTCTAATCAAGGTAACAGGGGAGTGACTTTATATGAGCTTTGCCCCAGGACTGTAAGTAAAATTATGTTACAGCAAATATAATTTGCATGATAAAGCTAATTCCAAATCCTTGCCAACTGCAGGGAAAAAAAGCAAAAAGCAAGGACTTCCTTGGCCCTGGTTCCGGAAACAACCTCTCTTTGTAAAGGGCCCAAGAGTGAAGCTCTCTGCTCTGGCAGGAGCCACGAGAAGTGGATGGCCACCAGGAGACACAATACATGCCTGTTAACCGTGTCCACACATGGCCTTCCCCAGGCCCTCCCCATCACTGCCCATCACCTCAGCCCTGGGGATGGCCACGACAGCGCCCTTTCTCTCCCACCTGCGCAGGCCTTTCCCTACTTCGCAGCTCTTCTCCACCTAACACCCCCACTCCCACCCCGTGAATTCCCCACCAATCTGGGCACTTGTTTCCCTCAGGATGAACGACTGTCCGAAGACTCGCTCGCCTAAGCTCGCCACCAGCACACTCGCCCCTCACTGGGCTCCGGAGGCAGGCACAAGGCGCGAGCACTCAGCAGCTGCCCTACCCTTGCTGGTGCACCTTCCTGTACTGCTAACGATGGAAAGCTGAAATCACACACCGCCCCCCAAGTGTGACTTCTGCGGCTTGGGTTCCAAGTGGGTTCGGCCTGGCTAATCAGTTGTACCATGCAACCCTGCGTCCATCACTGCATCCCAAGCCCTATCACACCGCACTTCCCAGGGGAGTTCATTACCAGAGTGGCCGCTGAAGAGTCCAGATGGGAGTGAAAGACCGGGAGAAAGGCCACAAAAAGACTCATGTTCTGGTATTAAGTATTATGAGATTTCTCTTGGTGGCTCTAAGCTCTGAGTTACCACAGATCCCTGTTGATGATCATGGTCATTGACATGGCCAGTGTTACCAGCCAAATTTTCTCAAATAGCCCAAAGCCAAGCCCCAGTAATGGCCTCAGTGCTGAGCCCAGTGGTTCCCGGTCTGGTGCATCTCCCCATCCTTCAAACACTGAGCACTCTGGGCCCCTAAAGACACACTTGATCACAGCAAAACGAACAATCCCGGCCCCACCATTGGGGGAAGCAGAGCTGTGCTGGAGCCAGAGCATTATGTACCCCAGCGAGGCCACAAAATCATTAATGCTTTTTAGCAAGGTTTCCTTGGCCCCAGTCTATTTGGGAACCAGTGAGGACCACAGAGCTGCTCTCTCACCGGGGAGAGGCAGGTTTCTGTGGAGACACATAGCCCAGGGCAACACTGATTCTCAGACTGGTGCTATTGAGTGAAGTCAGTAACATTCTTAATCTGGACTCAAGGTAAGGGTTTCTGAGCTCCGGAGACACCCAGGCTTTCGGAGCCTGTGTGTGCTAGGAGAACACACCCAGTGGGAGAGTTCACCAGCACCTACACCCATAAAGATGGTGTGAGATTCCAGGCCATCAGGCAGTCACACTTCGGAATATCAGACAGATGGATGGCTTGTGTGCCCTCCTCCTCCGATGGGGAATCCTCCTCAGAGCCACTTGTGGATTTCTTGTCAGGATGATAACAATATTACCTTTTTATTCGTTTTTTTCTCCTAGTTATTCTTCCTTCATTTGGTTTGCTTCTGACATCAGGTAACTTAGGCTGCGTCAGGAATGACACGGAGGCGTTCTCACTACCATCTCCCACCACCACGGGTGGGGCTGCATGGCCCCCAGCCTTGCCTTCACGACTTCTGACCGTGTGACCTGGACACACGGTCTCTCCAGTCAGCCGTTGGTGCTTCCTGCCTCCCACCCAGCATCCATGTGAGTTCAGTGCTCCTGGGTCACAGTCACCCAGAGTGGCTCTGATGCACAAGGGTTCCCTGACAGGAGCGGAGTTGGGCTGTTCTGCTCACGCCTCAGCTGAGAATGCCCAGGCCCAGCGGCCGGCCCCGTAGCCAGACACGTGCAGCACTTGTCCTGGCTCACTGGCTCTTCCGTGTCGCTTCCCTACCCAAAATCAAAACTAGCTTCTGCCAAATGGACACTGTCTTCTTCCTCAGTGAGGTCACGAGCTTAGAAGAAGGGGTCCCTGACCTCGCAGTGGCAGGTCTGCTTGGAGAGGCCGACAGCTCAGCTACACAGGCCATCCTACACGGGCCCCTCTCGCCTCTGGGCCTGGCAGTCAGTCCAAGCAAAGCCAGACCTGGGACACCGTCACCGCATCACTTTCACCATGAGGCCAGAGGTCAGACACGGGCACACGGGAAATCCCGGGCACTTCTACAGCACCCCGTTTGTGCTAGCATTCCAGTACAATCTGATCGACCCTCTCAAAGCACACTTCGGTGTTCAGACAGGTGCCACACTCTAAGAGGCCCCTCTCAGCTCGGGCAGGGGGAGGTCAGAATCTACACCAGTGGTGCACGAGAGCGGTGAGGCCTAGTGACACTCTACTTCAGTGCCAACGTCTGCGTTAGGGCACACAGAGGACACCCCACGTCCGGGCTTGTGGCTGGCTGCTGCGCTGGGCTTCCTCCTGGGTAGCACCAGCAGACTCTCGACAAGATGGGTCCCTGCCTGTCGCACTGATCGCTGCCACAGCTGCTCAGCTCTGCTGCTGGCGTGGCACACCGTGGAGCCTGAGACGCTGTCACGGTTGGCACTTCTCCTGCCTCCTGATGTGACAGGCACTCTGGTCCCAAGCCCTTCTTCACAGCTCTTGCTGGTCCAGCTTGGCTGGCCACTGCCTCCATGTCTTACGACTCCCTCCGCCTGCACCTGTCTTCCTCTCGCCCTCCTCTGTCCCCTCTGTTCTTCACCACGTTTCCATGTGTCTTGACTTCAGCACTGGCAGGATTTGGCCTTTAAAGCCTTTGACACCCAGTGATATCAAAACGCTTTGTGTTTTGAAATTGGGAACTGACAGATCACTATCAGTTTTTAAAGCATTTAAAATTTCCCATTTGGGTCCTCCTCATTATTTTCATTGCTAATCATACCCAATGACCTTTTTCTTTATTATTATTATTTTTTTCTTTTTATTTATTTGACAGAGAGACACAGCGAGAGAGGGAACACAAGCAGGGGGAGTGGGAGAGGGAGAAGCAGGCTTTCCGCTGAGCAGGGAGCCCGATGCGGGGTTCGATCCCAGGACCCTGGGATCGTGACCTGAGCCGAAGGCAGATGCCTAACGACTAAGCCACCCAGGAGCCCCCCTCAGTGGCCTTTTTCTAAGATACTTCTAAGTGCCTGGTTATCCTCTGGGGTTGAAAGTACTGCTTAAGTCACTGTATTTAAGAAGTCCTATGAGGTTGCCCATGAAAGATCTAATAAAAAAACTCAAACAGGTTGCTACGAATAAAGAATTACTCCCATGCTTACCAAATTTACCTACCTTTTCATTGGCTAAATGTAGGAGACAGGCAAAGGCCAGAGGTATAGAGAGGTTCTGAGCCATGAGAGGAGGCAGGCTGAAAAACAAACAGGCAAGTATTTGGCTAGGTCACTGTGGTTCTAGGAACAAAGGCTCTTTCAACAACTATGAATACACATGTCCAGTGAACAAACTAATGAGAAACAAAGAAATATTTCAGGTGCATTTTATAAGCAGGTTTTTCCAGTTTCTTATTTGGAAATAAAATATCACTTGTTCCATTCCAGCCAATGGTGCAGAAAAATGCCTTTTTTTTTTTTTTAAGATTTTATTTATTTATTTGAGAGGGAGAGAATGAGAGATAGGAGCACGAGAGGGAAGAGGGTCAGAGGGAGAAGCAGACTCCCCGCTGAGCAGGGAGCCCGATGAGGGACTCGATCCCGGGACTCCAGGATCATGACCTGAGCCGAAGGCAGTCGCCCAACCAACTGAGCCACCCAGGTGCCCCAAAATGCTTTTTTTTTAATGCCTTTTTAAAAATTGGTCTATATGAACTCATTTATCAATGCAAGGAAGAAACAGAAAAACTGCCCCAAATATTAGAACAGCAGACTGTGAAGGGTCTGTCATACTAGCAGCTCAGACTAGAGCACTCTCAGCCGGGGCTCAGAGGAAGGGGTGGCGAGCCCCCTGCATTCACTGGCACGTACCTCTTCTGCAGGTCCTTTGTGAGCCCGCTGAGCATCTTCTCATCAGCCACCTTCACCGGGTCCTCTTCTTTGCCAGTTTCACTGTGGTTTGTCTAACAGAAGAAGGATATTGACAATTCAGACATTGAGAGTCAGTTCACTTTTGAGAAAGCAACATAAATTTCCAAGTTCTATCTCTGAAAAGTTTACATCTGAATGAAACCAAAACATTTTCTAAGTTACATCTTGAAGGGGACCCATGCCTCAGCCTTGGACCATGATACTGAACTCCATGCCTCAGCCCTGGACCATGATACTGACTACCAAGTTATGGTAAATGTGGATGTCAATGGCTAGTATAATCCCAGTAAAGGAAAAATTGCAAAGAGGCTTCTAGATTCCTCTGAAGAAAAAAAAATACAAAATAACAAAAGCCATGATCATTTATAGCTTCAACTGGACTACACAACCAAGGGCAGCACAGAATCCATCACCTATCAGGCAAGCAGTTATCAAAGGATGGCGTGTTTAATAATGCAACATATGTTAAGAAAAAAGGAAAAGAAGAAGAAGATAGCAGGAGGGGAAGAATGAAGGGGCGAAATCGGAGGGGGAGACGAACCATGAGAGACTCTGGAAAACAAACTGAGGGTTCTAGAGGGGAGGGGGGTGGGGGGATGGGTTAGCCTGGTGATGGGTATTAAAGAGGGCACGTTCTGCGTGGAGCGCTGGGTGTTATGCACAAACAATGAATCATGGAACACTACATCAAGAACTAACGATGTAATGTATGGTGATTAACATAACAATAAAAAATCTGCTCTGAAAAAAAAAAAAAAAAAATTGTTTCAGGGTAAAGCTCAAAAAAAAAAAAAAAAAAAAAGGATATCATGTTTGGTATTTGCAATAAAATAACCCAGACCGTGTACATGATGAGAGGGGTGGGGGACAGGACGGGATGCGTGACAGTTGAGGTAAAACAGTGGTACTTACTGGAAGTAGGTGTTCACTATGCTATTCCCTCTCTACTTGGAATATGTTTGAATACTTTCTTTTTTTTTTAAATGTTTTTTTTAAGATTTTATTTATTTATTTGAGAGAGAATGAGATATAGAGAGCACGAGAGGGAGGAGGGTCAGAGGGAGAAGCAGACTCCCGCCGAGCAGGGAGCCCGATGTGGGACTCGATCCCGGGACTCCAGGATCATGACCTGAGCCGAAGGCAGTCGCTTAACCAACTGAGCCAGCCAGGCGCCCCTCTTTTTTTTTTTTAAAGATTTATTTACTTGAGAGAGAGAGAGCATGCGTGAGTGGGAAGAGGGGCAGAGAGAGACAGAAAGAGAGAGACTCCTCAAGCAGACTCCCCACTGAGGGTAGAGCCTGACACGGGGCTCGATCCCAGGACCCTGAGACCATGGCCTGACCCCAAATTAAAAGTTAGATGCTTAACCAACTGAGCCACCCGGGCGCCCTGTATGAATATTTTCATGATAAAAGACTTTTTTTAAAAAAAGAATAAATCCTTCATTAACCAGAATCCCTGGAGAACACGGTATTATAAGTCATTTAAATTCAAAGTTTAAGTAGAACCCTTTTCCTACCTCTTAAAAAGCACATTTCTCTTACATTTGTATACTATTCACTTTCACTTTTAGTTGATAAAACCTTATGAATATGACTGAAGCTTTATCTGATATCCATGACTATACAACTCAGGGTCCTCAATCAAATCATGATTTTAACTTCTCAGCCAGCAGGAGGAGATTTAAAAGAACAGGTTGAGTTTGGAAAGCTCAGAACACTGCCTGAGCAGAAGAGGTCCAGAGGAGAGGATGGAAGGATTCTGGTTAACTGAGAGTTCCATTTAGTTGGAAAGAGTTAGTCAACGTTTCACCTTGTTCTGAAGGAGAAAGAGACAATTTGACAACAAAATAATTTTCTTTTTTACTACTTTCCTACTTAGAAGACATTTCCCTATTAGATCAGAGGGCTTAGACATTTTACGGCATGTGAGATGTTAGAATTTGCTTTCCAAAAGAGTCATTCATCAACCTAAGTTGCACCAGCTGTGAATGTGTACTCCAAATTTTTCCTCAACTCCATTTAATTAATTGCTAAAGTGGCTATTTTAAAGCAGCATAAAATGCTTTGATTTCTATTTTGTGATTACCAGAAAGGCTGAATAATGTCCCATGCACTAGTTTACCATCTATATCACCTTTTGTTCATATACTTGGTTCATTTCGCTTTCAGAAGGGTGAGATCTTCCTTGTATTTCTGAATGAATGCTTTCTGTATTTGCCCTATTGATCTTGGAGCCTTAACCATGAGCCGTTCCCCTCCCACATGCTGGGCACCTAGAGAGTGAGCAGAGCATGTTACCTCTGTGTCTGCTTGCTTGGAGGACTTTGTCAGCAAACTCCACATGCTCTGCTTCAACTTCTTCATGTCCATCCTTTTGGCAGTCTTGGCATAATGCATTTCAATTTTATTTACCTGAAATAGATATGTGACAAAGTAAAATAAAGCAAAATAAAGAAACATTTACCACCAACCCATTGTAAAATCAAAAGTCTGGAGTTCAAATAAAGAATCTGGTTTAGTTTGATCAACAGAGTTACAGAGCTTCCTCTGGATATACCAAAATAGAGTCCCTCATTTCAATCTAATTTCTTGTTGATCAACTGCAATCTACATTAAGACTAACCTGGAATTCCAGTGTAAAAGAGATAGGTCAAATATATTTGAAATCACCAAGCCGGACAGACAGATGCTTAATGCATCACCATTTCATATGAACTGAATCTGGCCAAGATTGATTTATTTATTTCCTTCCTTCCTTCCCTTCCTTTCCTTTCCTTCCTTCCTTCCTTCCTTCCTCCCTCCCCCCCTTCTTTCTTTCCTTTTTTTTTTAATATTTTATTTTTAAGTAATCTCTAAACCCCACATGGGGCTTGAACACACAACCCCGACATCAAGAGTCGCATGCTTCATGGACTGAGCCAGCCAGGCGCCCCTGGCCAAATTTTCCAGAGCCAAATAGCTAGCCTCACCGAAACAGCACAGAAACTGATTTTCCCTGCCTGCAGCCTTCATACACATACCTTACCACTAGTCATATGGTTTATCACCATCTCTAAAGAGATGGCTAGTTCCATACAAACTTAATTAGCCATCAGCTCATTCTCAACATGGCCCTATTTAAAAGTCAGCCACTTGGAGAGCAACAGGTTAAAATCGAGAAAGAAAAAAAAAATCAAGTCCAGACCAATGTGATTTTCATACAGGAGGAAAATTAAATAGTTCTCAGGCAAACAATCTAACATAATTCTTGGCTTTCACCTTTTTTTTTTCTAGATTTATTGATTTGAGAGAGAGAAAGGGAGGGAGAGAGTACAAGCAGGGGGAGTGGCAGGCAGAGGGAGAAGCAGATTCCCTGCTGAGCAAGGAGCCCGATGTGGGACTCAATCCCAGGACCCTGGGATCATGACCTGAGCCGAAGGCAGCCGCTTAACCGACTGAGCCACCCAGGCGTCCCTTGGCTTTCACCTTTACCTTCTGAGGCTCAGCTACCAGATTTGACTCCCCATAAGTGGTGATGTCCAATCCTTGGACTTCAGGCACGTCACCATTCTCTTGTACTGTCTTAGGTGGATGGCAGGATGTGAGGTCAAAGGTGCCACCTGGTCCCACAAATAAGTCATCCGACTCTTCATAATCACTGTCAGCAGCCTGGGCAAGGAAACAGTTCTTCAAGTTCGACAGAAGCTGCCCGAGAGGCTTTGAAGTATCCTTGAAAAAGACTCCATATTTACACATTAAGAGCAGAGCATCCGAGAGTTCATTACATGAATCAAGCCTAGGATAGACTCCTAGGTGCCTCCAGTGATCTTCCTGTTATACATAAACTCTATGAAGAAGGCATCTGTTAACTAAGACCGCCAGAGCAAGTTAGAAGGAATAATCACAACTGCCAGTGTCCCCTTTGGCTTCTAGCCAATTTACGATTTCATTTTATGGGAAGCATTTCCAAAACACCAGAGATCTGACCCACATGCCTCACCCAGTGTGAGCACAAGAGGTGCCAGGGGACCCCAGCCGGCGGCGGGGGTGGGAGCCATGCCTGGGAGCCGTGAAAAAGTCATTCTTGGACCAAGTCCAGCAGGAATGGTCAGATCTCTGGGCTGGGACCCAGGACTTTGGTTTTTGAGCAGGCTCTCTGGGTGATTCTTATACCCCCTGAAAATGTGAGAAGCACTCTTCAAGAGGTCTGGATTTTCACTAAAAGTTCACAACCCAACTCTCCTCCAAGGAAGATGATAAGGTGAACAAACTATTCTTCAGTTCTTGTCCCTCTCCCCACAGGGACACAGAGGAGACCTAGTATTTTTCCCCTGTTATTTACATTTGCCATCTCATTAGTATACTCACCAAAAGGATAGTGAGATTATTTAGTCTAAACCAAGATCTAAAGATGGGGAGTGGCTTGTACAAATTCACAACGTAAGAACCAAAATCAGAGCTACAAGCCCGGTCTCCTGAATCTACCCCATCGGCTTTTCCCTTTCAGATCACACCATCTTCACGTCTACATGTCCTGTCTCCCTAGGCAAAAATATTAGCTCCTAAAAGCAAGAGGAGTATTTTCCTCTGAAATCCCAAAATAGCCAAAATAAGTGCTTTGTACAGGCTAAAGACATTGATTGGTTTGTTGGAGTATGAACATTCGCTTTCCACATACAGGGCTCGAGGTAAAGCAGGCCTAGGTTTTGGCTGTTTCCTCAGCTTTGCTCCATTTCCTGATGCCTGGGGGACGAGGCAGGCAGCCGCAACCCCCACCCCCACCCCCGATTCAGAATTTCCTACAGCCTTCCTCCATATAGAGAGAGCAGATGGGGAACAGGAAAGGCTCTTCCACTTACGAAAAAGGACAGAGCTCTTCTCTCCTTTTACCTGTAATCCAGGACAAAAGTTGGAGGTGTCGTTAGGATTGTTATAGTCATAGTCTCCAATTTCTTCATAATGTTCAGTTCCTGCTCTCTGGCCTTGGGCCATCTTAAGTAACTAGAATGAAGGAAAGAACAACTGCAGAAAGCAATTTCTAGAAAAGCAGCTCTAACCTAGGTTGGATAATAACCTTAGTTCTTATGATCAAGCTCCTAGAATTATAGAATTTTAGAGTTCTAAGGGCTTTGAGAAATCATCTAATCCTGACAACTTCAGATGCACAGCTCCATTCTAGAGCAAGCCTCAGGGTAGAAGGGCTTGGAGACTCCATCCATCCCAAATAAACCAGAGCAGCTGGTTTGCAAGTAGGTCTGCACACAACTTCATTTGACAAAGGGTTCATTAAAAAATAATAAAATTATATTAAAAAAAAGAAAAAGGGTTCATTAAAAATAAAACTGCCTATAGCTATCTGAAAAGAAGTCAACTTGTTGCTGCTCAAACAATTCTGAGAGAAAGCCCACTCATGATTTTAATTCACAGACAGCTGGTGTCCCATTTCTGGGGCAATCACTGCTCCCTACATAGCTAAAGGGAGAAACATCCAGCTCTTCTCCCTGTCATTACACCCCCAGGTCCTCGTTCTGCCTTCCAGAGCCTCACAGAACAAGTCTGCCTCCTCTTTTGGGAATGCCTGTGACCACACTCCTTCAGATATTTGCTGGCCATTCTACCAGTGATTTTTACCTGGGGTGTGTGTCTCTGGGGTGAAGGAAGTGAGGCTGAAGGTATGTACAGTTTACGAGGCATATTGAATATTTTAACACAACGATATACTCCAAAAGCAGCCAAAAAAAACGCCCTCACAATGTTTTTGTAATAAAAGTCCAAAAATAATATTCAACAATAGGTATTTATTGACTTAAGAAAAGTCCTCTTTCTTCCACAGTTCCTCATATGACACCATTTCTAAATCTCTCCCCACTTAGGATACTCTCCTTTAGGCATACTCTAAATTGTCTATAGTCTACAAGAAGTGTTTCAGGAAGGGGACGCGACCCCCTCGTGTATCAGCTGGTTGCTACAAGAATCCCCCATCAGAATATTAAACTAGATGGTTGATCTGTACGGTCTCTGGCCAAACAGTGCTTATTAACCCAGCATTTAATTTCCAGGGTTTCCAGAGTTTAATAGTCATTTTCCCTGTGTAGCTCTGCTGGCAGGACAGGGATCCCCAGCCCCTGCTGCCTGGCTGCCCTACCACACACGGTGACTTTGACCCTATGGACAATCAAAGCAGAAGTTCTTGCTTCTATAAGAGATAACTCTAAAAACAAAAAACAAAAAAAAAACCAACCACCCCTGGAATGTAATGACCTAATGAATATGCAAATTCCCACCTAAGGCCACAATTTTCAAATTCTCATTGTAAGGTCTGGGGTGGGGGAGTGGTGGCTTGCGGCCACAGAAAGCAGCTCCAGGCTGGGCAGGTTTGGTAGAAGTGTCCTGCTGTCCTGCTCTTCTGCCGCAGGGCCCCATTTTCCCATTAAAACACGAAGGGGCTAGCACCTAACCAACACCGACCGCAGCCATCGTTTCTACTACTTCTGCAACGTTGCATCTCTTTCTGCATTTTTTAAAAAGATTTCATTTATTTATTTATTTATTTTTATTTGTCAGAGAAAGAAAGAGAGAGAACACAAGCAGGGGGAGGGGCAAAGGCAGAGGGAGAAGCAGGCTTCCCGCTGAGCAAGGAGCCCGATGAGGGACTCGATTCCAGGACCCTGGGATCATGACCTGAGCTGACGGCAGACCCTTAACCAAATGAGCCATCCAGGCGCCCCTCTTTCTGCATTTTTAGTATATGTGCTGCCGAAGCAAGCACTCTTTCTGCATTTTTAAGAGTATTTCTGTTAAGTAAACAGTATTAATTAAAAAGAAAAATATATTAGTGTTGGTTTATAAAAACAATGGGAGATAGTGAATATGGTATAATTACCATTAAGGCCTCGTAGAGAAACAGGCAACATAAGGAGGAGGAAACTGAAGTTTGTGTCTATGACACCACAAGACCAGAACACCCAGGAATGCAAATGAGCAGAAGGTCCAGATAAAACAGAACTTAGCAGGAACCACTGCCTGGTAACCCTGGCAACAGTGACACCCGCTTGCTGCCAGCATCCCCAGAAGAGGCACAGGCAGAAGAAGTGAACCGTGACTGGGGTCCAGCACCTGGTGGTCTAGATGCTCATCGGAGCAGAGGAGCCTCGTAGGAGCCCGGGAAGATGGCACAGCATTAGGGAACTCCCTGAGGACTGCATGGTCAGGTGCTTGGTACTCACATTACCCCACAAGTCACAGTGGGGCTCGTGTCTACACCCTGATCATGAGGAAGGCCGTGTGGCCTGGGGAAAGCATCTGGCTAGTGAATCCACAACTTCAATGAGAAAGTGAGAGAATCAAGAAATAACTATCACCATGTTAAAACCTCAACGAAAGACTGTTTGTCCCCCTAGCGTTTCAGCACGGAGCCTGAGCGGCCACCCAGCAGTCTCACTAGCCAAAGTATTTCCAAATCTTTACCGTGCCTCAACCCCATAAGCTTTCCCTTTAGCTTTGCTACACCGGCTACATCTCCCCGGTGACTGCCCCTGGCTAACACATGCGCCTCCCCACGTGCTCCCCTTTCCTCGAAGGCACGGGCTGGCAGTCACACTGCCAGCCATCTGATGCCTCCCTTGCTACCAGCATGTTCGACAGCAGCAGCCTGGAGAAACGAAGGAGCAGTCTTACCCTGGTGCCTGGTTTGAGATGCAGCTGGACAAGATGATCAGTCTCATAGAGGAAATCCGTGGGAAGAGTGGTGGCTCTCCAATTCTGGTTCTCCAAAGTGGACTTGGCCAGAATAGTAGAAGCCTATTAATTAAAAACAAGTTTTTAGGCTTTTTTTTTTTTTTTTGAGAGAGAGAGAGAAACCGAGAGAGCACACGTGAGGGGGGAGTGGGAGGGTGGCAAAGGGAGAGAAAGAGAGAAAGAATCCAGGCTGAGCACAGAGCCTGTTGCAGGGCTCAATCTCACAACCCTGAGATCATGACCTGAGCCAAAATCAAGAGTCAGATGCCTAACCGACTGAACCACCTGGGCGCCCATAGGCATCTTTAATAAGAATGGTCAAAACATATATATTTTTTTAAGTAGCTCGGGAAGGATTTGGGCAGCACTAGTCTACTGTCAGAGTTCCCAGTTCTATGTAAAAGAGTGATTTTGCTAGACATTATTCATATTCTAAACCTGATTCTATCTGCCACTGAGTTTAGGACTATTTCTCAATTCCTCTTGAGTTTGAGGGAGAATGAAACCATCCACTTACTCTAAAACTTAAATTTGTAATGAATTTTAAAAAAATCACATCTGAAAAGAGTGAAAAGAACAATTTAAGAAAGCATAAATGCTAATAAATCTAGCACAAACCTTTGTTTTTTTAAAATACACATCAAAGTCAATATCATCATCAAAGTCTAATTCAAAATCTTTCTTTATACTCTTCTTTTTGTTCTCTGATTTGGAAGAAGCATCATCTGCAGAAATGAAGACAAATGTCAACACTGTTCACCTCTGTGGATAATATTGTGTACCCATTTTGCAAGATCTTAACCGCAAAAATGTCGGCATTTTTGTCTGAGCGTAACAGTATTAGGAAAAGCAAACCATACACCTAGTTTCATCCTTAACTTATAATTTGTGGTCTTGCTAACAAAACACAATTAAAAATATGCTAATTAATCCCTTCTTTTTAAAGAGAGAATGCAAAACACATAATGCTGGCATGGCCCTTCAGAGTTCTAGAGTTCTGCCTTATAAGCCTGTGGTCATTCCCACAGATGGCCACTGTTCAAAGTCACGTGGATACTGGATGATCATCGACACTATCTCTTAAAGTTCATGCGTGGAAGTACATACATTCAAACTTAGAAGTACATACGTTTGAGTCGGGGTCTAAAGCGCCAGTGATCCGGGCCAGCCCACATCGACATGGTACGAGGACTAAAATAGGAATATTCTCCAGGTTTCATGGACAGAAGGGGGCACATGGTCCTAATGTCTCCATCCCCAAGGGGAATCATTTCTTCCCTGTAACACACATGAAATGTTTTTACATGTCCAACTGTGTACATGTCAATATACATAACACAATCATGGCATTTACATGCAAAGCAGCATGTGACGAAATTGGACTCTACCTACCCACTTCTCCACAGATGAGCAGCATTTCTAAGAGTAAGTTCAATATAAATATTTCATCTTAGTAATTCCTTAGTTTTTACTTCATCAAAGTGCTTCTCTCTTAATTCTATAACATTATGATCATAGCTATACAAGGTTTTAAAGTGCTTCATGAAATGCAAGTTTACTCATTTGAGAGACAAGAAAGAGTGGCAGAGAGAAAGTAAGTTGTTTTGTTTTGTTTTTAAATTTTATTTATTTATTTGAGAGAAAGAGAGAGCACAGGAGAGGGGGTAGCAGCAGAGGAAGAAGCAGGCTCCCCGCTGAGGAGGGAGGCGCATGCAGGGCTCAATCCCAGGACTCCGGGATCATGACCTGAGCTGCAGGCAGACACTCGAACCTACTGAGCCACCCAGGGGCCCTGGAGATGAAGTAAGTTTTTATGTACGACTGCAGTCGGTAAAATGCCAGAGCTGGGAGTAGGACACAATTTTCTGAATCAGCCTCAAGATCTTTCTTTACACAAGGCTTCCTGCCATACAAGATGATAATCTCTCAGTCCTTCTTTACCACCCTTCCGTAAGCGAGGGCTCCAATAACACCTGTAGTGCCTACTAAAAGTGAACAGATGTTATTCTGATTTGTCCCCTAACTGATTTGGGGGTGGCACTTATAATCTGTTAAGCCACCTAGCTTTATTCTGTGCTGTGTGTGAAGAGTCTAACTGGCCAGTCCAGCATGGTAGTTGGGTTTGGTTTTTCAAGCTTTCTGCAACGTCCTAGTATGTGCGGGTAGCTTTCTCCTAACGGCCTGACGCATCACAAAGTACATTAGTGCTGCTATACCGCCCTCTAAAGGTAAAGGTAACAAGGAAACCTCAGATACCAAGCAGCTTTTCATCTACACTGAGCCATATATATACATCCTCTTTACACCAAGCTTTGTGGAATAAGGTTAAAAAGCTTTAAAAGAGGACTTTGCTTTTATCTACAGAATCTTTACTTTAAAACCAGGAAACTGTATTTGTCTATTGATTGTATAATTAAAACTTAATTTTATTATTTTTATTTATTTTTTTTAAAGATTTATTTATTTATTTATTTGAGAGAGAGAATGAGATAGAGAGCACATGAGAGGGGGGAGGGTCAGAGGGAGCAGCAGACTCCCTGCTGAACAGGGAGCCCGACGCGGGACTCGACCCCGGGACTCCAGGATCATGACCTGAGCCGAAGGCAGTCGCTCAACCAACTGAGCCACCCAGGCGCCCAATTTTATTATTTTTTTTAAAGGTTTTTAAGTAATCCCTCCACCCAACGCGGGACTCGAACTTACAAACCCAAGATCAAGAGTCACATGCTCAGGCGCCTGGGTCAGTTGGTTAAGCGACTGCCTTCGGCTCAGGTCATGATCCCGGAGTCCTGGGATCGAGTCCCACATCGGGCTCCTGGCTCAGCAGGGAGCCTTCTTCTCCCTCTGACCCTCTCCCCTCTCATGCTGTTTCTCTCTCTCTCAAAGAAATAAATAAAATCTTAAAAAAAAAAAAAAATTCACATGCTCTACCAACTGAGCCGGCCAGGCGCCCCTAAAATCTAATTTTAAAAATTAGAAGATATGAAAAAAATTCACATTTCTAGTATGTAGAATGCCCATATGTTACTAAGTAACAATTGTACTGCACTGTGAGCTCCAGAGGGAGAAAGAAGATGGCTTCAGTGGAATCTCTGCTCAATTCTCACAGATACTCTTCTGTTTTGGCAGTCAGGCTGTGAATTTATTGGGAACTTATAGGCAAAGCTATAAAGAGCTTGGCTCCCATTCCCTGAGAATCTGTGGGCCAGGGCGGCACTAAGGCCCTTGAGGCTTGAACTCCAGCTGTTTTATCTTGCAATACACAATGCTACATGGCAGCAGGCACCCTCTTGGTCCCAACTCCCCAACTCAACAACTAACCTACTTCCCAGTCTCCTCAGTTTTCCATCAAATTGCCCCTCCATCAAACTTCTCTAATCCCCTCTGGGGGAACTATTTCTTCTACCTGCCCCCCAACCACAGGGCCCTTCCAAGGTAGCACCAGTTAGCACCACATTAATACCTGCAGGTTAGAGGTCTCCTCCCAGCTGGCTCCGTGAACATAACAGAATGCCTCATTCCTGCATGCATGGAGCAGGCTGTGGTGTGGGCCTGGACCACAGACGAGGTCTTTAACCATAACAAACACCTGTCCCGCAGAGACTGGCTAGAGCACACATGGGCCACTGCTGCAGGAAGAAGCAATGCGCCCAAGCTGCCATGGGACATACAGCACTGTTAGGCCTGGCCTTGTTAACATACGGTGCACACAGTGGTCCAAGGGTTGGCATCCAGGGACCGATAACATAGGGCACCCTACAGAACACTGGCATTTATGACTCAGCACTGCCCTACCCCACCTCGACCTAGAGAAGCCCTTGAAGACCTTTCAGTCCAGGGGCACCTGGGTGGCTCAGTCAGTTCAGCGTCTGCCTTCAGCTCAGGTCATGATCCCAGGGTCCTGGGATCGAGTCACGCATCGGGCTCCCCGCTCAGCGGGGAGCCTGCTTCTCCCTCTGCCTGCCACTCCCCCTGCTTGTACACGCTCTCTCTCTCTGTCAGATAAATAAATAAAATTTAAAAAAGAAAAAAAAGAAAATGCATTAAAAGAGCTCATCCTCCCAACCTGCCTACCACTTCTCACTCTGTAGAAGACAGAATGGGCACAGGGACAAAACTGCAGGTATATCAGTAGTACCGACCAGGAGAGGCAAGGAGGGTGCCAAAGGGCCTTGACGGTAGCTTTGCCTAGAGGTGCCAAATGTTTAGCTGCCAACTTCTACTCAGGTGTGAAGAGTAGAAGTAGAAGGAGAGTAGAATTATCAATCTAATCATTTCCCACACAAGCAGACAAGTTATCCTGGACAACTTCTAAGGTTTTACCCCATACTAAACCAGCCTGGCTATCCCCGATCCCAGGAATATGAAATTGTTACAGGCACAGGAGTTAACAGAGGGGCTGTCCATCGCAGTCTTATGGCGTCTCCTACACCCAAGCCTATTTACCACCTTTAGAGGCCCGTGGTGCCACAGGATTATGGGATCCCGCTTCCAAATCGTATTCAAAATTAAAATAGTACTAATCTCTTAAGTATGTATAGTAAAGGCCAACAAAGTTCTGATTTTCTTCTAGGTCTACCAGAGTAATAAAAATTTTAAAGTGCTAAAGACCCATTCTACCACCTTTCCTCCTGCCCAACATGCTTGGTTTTATCTGCTTATTTAGTTTCCTCTGCTTTGCTTGTCCCTGGTCTGCCTATCTGGTTAGCCCGACACTGCCCAGCCCCTCCTCTTTGCATGACCTTTCAGGCAGGGGCCACTTTGTTTCTGTAATCAACACATGAGCCTGTTGCTGTCTACAACTGATCTGGAGTGATGTGGCCAAAAGCCAGACTATACATCGTGTGGAAAAAGCACGCTCCATGCTACCAAAATGCAAGTGGTAACAACAGCCACCACCGAAGTAGCTCCTATATTCCAGGTATTTTTCTCCAGCACTTTACATATTTTAATTTTATCCTTATAAACTCCTGCAATGTCACCAATAGGTGGCTGAGCCACCATTCACAGGTGAGTATGATTTCACCGTGAGTCGGAATGGCTCAGCCTGCAAGGAGGCCAGCAACGTGGCCAGCACACCAAGCTAGCCAATCTCGGAGATGAAATGAGACTCTCCCAGCAGGAAATCTGTTAAGAACCAATAGAAAGTTCCTCTGGGAACCTCTTCCGTGGCCCTGAGAACCTTACGGGCAGCTTTGAGCATGGCAGGGCTCCTTCCAGCTCCTGAACTCAGTGCGATCCCCGGCGGCGCTGTGCTCAGGTTCATCGTTCGCATCAAAGTCGTCTTCCACGGGCCCATCAGGGAAGTCCTCGCAGTCACTCTCCTCTACCTCGGCGTTGATGTCAAACACCTGCTCGTTTTTCTTGAACTTGTCTACGAGGGCAGAGACAGACTGGAGAGGACAAAGAGAGGGTTCTCTAGTTCTACCCAGCCCAGCCCAGGCACTGCTGGAGTGACAGCCTGCCTGGATGTGCCTTCTCAGCCCTAAGTCCCAGGTTCCAGCTTCTCCTCCCCCCTCCCCAGAGTCAAGGTTCTCACAAGAGTAAAGCACTGAGGAAGTTTATATTGTGCAGCACAGGATGAAGCTGTATTGTCATTAGGCACATTTCGTAAAACATAAAACAGGAATCTGCATCCATTAACTACATGTTTAGAGAAAACAGTTTTCCATGGAGACCATTTATTCTGGAAGTGATAGTAGTAAGTAGGCTAAAGGGGGCCATGCTAAAAATATACAGAGAAAAGCTTTACACATGACAGTTTCTCAGGAAACTCTGTGCCAAGGGACTCAACCCCGAAGAGCAGGAAATTCCTTGAGCCTGACAGCAGCCTGAGACCAAAGGCCTGGAATTAACCATGTTCAAGGGGATAGCCGATTAAAAAAAAATGTGCACCCAGGAAAGACAGGGCTGCCTCACCCTCCATTCCTACGCCCCAGGTTTTAGTCCCTACAGAAGTGCCAAGGGAAATATTTTCCGTACTCCTGGCTAAATAAAAATGATGCCACGGTTTTGGTTCTCACTGGGCAGAACTTGTCTTGGGCCGTGTCACTGAAACCACGAGCAGCTGGACAAATGCCGAGCCCTCAGAAGTCTAAAAGTTGAACTCACCTCATTATGTGTCTCACTGTCCCATTTCGTGAACTGGAACCCGGCCAGGGAGGGACAGATCTGGCCGTCCTCCACACACTGCTGCATGGGTGCTGGAGAAGAGAGGAGATGGCAGAAGAGTACGGAGGGAGCAGCCACCCCGCGCTCAGAGCGACCAGGGCAGCACGGTAGAGAGGCTCAGTCATCCCCTGTTCTGTGGCAGAGGCTGGCTCGTGGCCAAGCTCCAGATCATAGACTTCTGTCCGGGGAGACAACATACCCACTCTAGAGGTAGGCTCCACATTGGCACTCCAAGAATTAGTAAAACATTAGGGCAGAAGCCTGATGCACAGGCATTTGACTCTGAAATGGACTCCGTGCCCTATGCTGGAGTTGGGAAATCAAAAACCCTTAAAGTGTACTAACTGCACAACCAATCACGCAGTGTTACTTATTTTAGTCCTAAACTAAACTGGCTACCTCACAGAATTAAGGTCCCAGTTGAGAGCATAAACTTCGAAAAGAGACTGTTAGCACAAATACTTGTACTAAGAATTTAGACAAGAATGGAAAGGAGGAAAGTAGGCCCTGTAACATCTGCGTAGTCCCGGAGGCAGAGGATCAATTTCATGCGACACACGAAAATGACGGAAAATGACGCACACAAGTGTAGCTTCGCCTTCCCGCCACCCACGGGGGTCACAACATTCTCAGACGATCCCCGCAGAGGGGTGTGGAGGGTAGGATGGGAGGGGGAATAAAACCCTTGCCAGGCCAGTAAAAGGGGCTGACAAAAGGACAGGTCCAGGGACGCCTGGAGGGCTCAGTCAGTCAGGCGCTGCCTTCAGCTCAGGTCATGATCTCAGGGTCCTGGGATGGAGTCCCGCAAATCTGCTTACCCCTCTGCCTGCCGCTCCCCCTGCTTGTACTCACACTCTCTCTCTCTCTGACAAATAAATAAAATCTTTTTTTTTTAAAGATTTTATTTATTTATTTGAGAGAGAGAGAATGAGAGATAGAGAGCACGAGAGGGAAGAGGGTCAGAGGGAGAAGCAGACTCCCTGCTGAGCAGGGAGCCCGATGTGGGACGCGATCTCCGGACTCCAGGATCATGACCTGAGTCGAAGGCAGTCGCTTAACCAACTGAGCCACCCAGGTGCCCTAAATAAATAAAATCTTAAAAAAAAAAAAAAAAAAAAAAAAAAAAAAGACAGGTCCAGTCTCAGACCACCAAGGTAGAGTCTGAAAATAACTCACAATGCCCTCTCCTCCTCCGGATGCCCCGGAATGGTTAACAAATAAGAACAAGGCCTCTCTGGCTCAACAAAAGCCCATGAAAGCCCCTTGCCCAAGTCCAGACTCTGACATTCCCAGCGGGCTCTGGGCCCAAAAACGTCACTGTGAGAGCTGGCTGCTAACAGGGGCACGTGAGGGATGTGGCACATATGGACCAAGAGCAGCGGCGAGCATTAGCTACTGCTGTTAGCCTCCATGCCGCTGACAGGGACAGAAGGCCGTTTCTCCCAAGGGGACACCCAGTGTGGCATTCCAGAGGAAACTTCTGGGTAATTTAAACAAGCAACATCACGATGGGTGTATTATGGAACCCATGGTTGTACGGAAACTTCTCTGATGACTGAAATGCTCTGGTGAAGCGCATTATGTGTACTCACCTTTTAAATCTGTCATTTCCACCCAGCCTAAATCTGGCAGCTCCAGGGGTTCTTCGGTGGACAGAGTCTGCACGTCAGAAGGAAAGAGCAACTCACTTCTATAGTCGTGGCAGTGGAGGGTCGAGAGAAACACCCCTGCTGTGCTGCACTCGTCAAAGGAGGCTGCTGTCTTCTGAAACATGGGATCGACCTGACCATATAGACAGAACCGACAAATTACGGGATGCAGCCAAAGCAAACAAAATCTCATTCACTGGACCCTGCTCATTCACAGCTCTATCTGCTGAACTGAAATATCTCTGCATGTGATCGAAATAGGGGGAGGGCTTTCTAACTGATCAATAAAATCCCATCCTAGCAGATACCAATTGAAAAGGAAGCCTGTGCGTGGTCAGCTGAATAAATGTACAGCGTTCAAGTACACAGTAAGTGGGAACGAGCTGCTACTGTGTCATTCATTCTGTTTATATTCCACATGGACGGTACCCTTCTGCTGGTCTCTTTCCACAAGTCACTGTTTTCCAATGGCTATCCCAGTTGAATGCCATCACCACAAATTCTGTGGACTTAAAAAGCCTGTGTGATGGATCTGTTCACAAGATGCCATTATGACTCTGGGCAGAAATATTTGTACAGATTTGGAGAACACAACCAAGAGATTCAGGGGAAAGACAGGCAGAGTCAGCAGGACTAGATGGATGGGTACAAGATGGGACAGGTTGTAAGAGGAGCAGGAGTGGCACAGCCAGGTGACGGCAATCCCAAAAGCAGACCGGGGCACAGTGCATTAGAACAAGGACAGAGCAAGACACAGGCACGAGTCAGAAGCCACCTGACGCTACCAGTGGCCCTGGGATGGGAAACACATTAGGTATTGGGTTCACAGGTCTCCTTCATTTCTCAGGACATAGCTACTGTGGAGAGAAGGGGCCTCAAGGAGGAAGACAGATGTGGCTTCTGGCTCTTTCCTGGCCCCCTTAGCTCTGAACCTGACCTCTCCAGAACTGAGATTCTCTTCTCGCCTTCACAATAAGCCCGTCTCAGAATCCTTCCAGCCCCAGAGTATCACATACGTCACCTCCACGTTCTCCCTGTCTCCTGACCCTCAGGCAGTCAGTTACACAGCCTGGTGGGTCTCCCTCCCAGCACATCTCTACCATCCACCCCTTCCTTCTTCACCCCTGTTGCCACCAATACAACCCACGCCTGATTTAACCCTTGTCTCTGGTCGCTCCCATTTCCTATCCTAAAAATACTAGTGTTGTTACTCCCATTCCCTTCCTCAAATGCCAACCACAGCACTGGCTTCCCACCTGAAGCCCCACACCCTGAGAGGTCCTGTGTGGGTAGTTAGTGAAAACTCAGCATTTCAAAGAGTCAACACAGAAACTGTAACACTAAAATAAAGCTGAAAACACTAAGATAACTGTCCTTGCTTTTGTCTAGAATTACATCATGCAATGTGAAAACAATGGTTCTTTCATATAAATTAGATCTCACTGACATTTTTGAGTTATTTGATAGGAAAATGAACTATTGGTGACTGCATAGTTTAGGTAGATGAACCTTTTGTCTTTTTTTTTTTTTTTTTTTAAGTAATCTCTACACCCAGCGCGGGGCTTGAGCTCATGACCCCAAGATCAAGCACTGCATGCTCTACACACTGAGCCAGCCAGGCACCTGGGTAGGTGAACCTTTTGAAACAAGGGTCCACAGCAAGAAGAGAAACATTAAAAGGAGACCCTATATTCCCCACTTCTTTCTTGAAGGTTCTCTCTACCTACCAGCTCTAACTCATTCATTTTATATTATTTTTCTTTATTTTAAAGATTTTATTTATTTGTCGGAGACAGAGTGTGTGCACAACAAACTGCATGTTTCAGCCTTGTGAGTAAATCCTGGCTTCTAGCCAAACTTGTACACTGTCCAGCTCCTTAAAGAACCAGAACTTTCCTATTTCATGGCCTTTGCTTGTGCCTCTGCCCAGAATCACCTTCCTGGCAAGGTCCATCTGACAAATACCTACCTTGCCTTTAAGGCCCAGTTCAAATTTCACCTCTTTCATAAACTCTGACCTCCACCCACTCTGATTTCCTATAGTATGTGCCTTGAACTTCCTTGCATTGTGCTCTCGTGGTATAAAGAACTGGAGAATAATCAGCTTGGAATCTCCTATGACAGCAAACATTTTGCACACACAGAGCTGTGTCCAAAACAGATCAGCTCATACACAAATAAAAGAATTCTCAACTGGTCTAGACACACCCACAGAACATTTGCTTTCTCATCTCCATGCCATCTCCAAGAGAATACAGGTTCAAGAAACAGTTGAAACTTCAAATTCTAGGTTTCTGACAATCCTTTGTTCTTGTTTATCTTCCGAATTGGGCTTTGGGCTATTACAAGTTTATGGCAGCTTACAGAGCAAAAAAAAAGCTTTCTAGGATTGGGGTACTCAGTGTTTCTTCAAGACTAGTGGTTTCATTTGGCATAACCGTGGCTGACCGCCACAGGATGAGAGGGAGCAGCGCTGCCTGCCCTCTCGTTTTCTCTTTAGAACAATGGGAAAGGCTAGTTAGTACAAGCCTCCTCAGGCTCCCCAGAATTGGGTCTATCTGGTTGGAAAAAAGATGACTGGAAACAGAATTTCCAACCATATTGTTGAACTGACATTTCACTTCAGAACCAGAAGCAGAGGCAAGAATGACAGTGAAATTAATACCCAGATTATCTAAGAAGGAGGAAAAACATGGAGAATTGGGGAGGGGAAAGGAAGGTGGGAGAGAATTAAATGGCTCCCCTTCAGATGTATACAACATATTGCCATAGATAAATAGGAATAGATTCACCACCACAAAACCCGTATGTGGATGGAACTAGTGTTAACCTGTTTCTACAGTTTAACAAAGTGAAATTCAGAGCATTTTCCCGGGGCCACACAGCTAAGATAGCAGAACCAGGATCTGAAATTTACATCTGCTGCCTTCAAATCTGGTACTGTCCAAGGTCAAGGCTGACATACGGATAAATACAACTCCCTCCCCACAAAGTACCTGCCACCCTTGTTTCCCCCCTCCCTCTCCAGCCTTGGCCTCAGTGTTCCCACCTCCATGCCCATCCACACACAGTCCTCACACCAGCACAGGCTGGAGCCATTAGCAAGCCCAGAGCAGAACTACCCCATTACTCAGAGTGAACCCGGCAAGTCTCCTCACTCCTAGCCCCCTGCGTGCTCTATCTCTACCAACTACCATCTGCCATGAGGCCACCAGGACTAATCTCATCATTGTCCTTTATTTAGTTTATTTATTAGTCACACATAAAAGACCCAGGGGCCGCCTGGGTGGCTCAGTCGTTAAGCGTCTGCCTTCGGCTCAGGTCATGATCTCAGGGTCCTGGGATGGAGCCCCGCATTGGGCTCCCTGCTCCGCGGGAAGCCTGCTTCTCCCTCTCCCACTCCCCCCTGCTTGTGTTCCTTCTCTTGCTGTGTCTCTCTCTGTCAAACAAATAAATAAAATCTTTAAAAAATAAAAAATAAAAGACCCAGGACCCCCCAGAATTCTACATTTCCCAAGCTCTAAACCTCTTTGGCCCCCATCTCCCTCTCCTAACAATGGATATTCCCCCCCCAGGACCCTCTAGAAATTCCCTATATTCCCCACTTCTTTCTTGAAGTTTCTCTCCACCTACAAGCTCTAACTCATTTTATTTTTTGTTTATTTTAAAGCTTTTATTTATTTGTTAGAGAGAAACAGAGCATGCACACAAGCAGGGGGAGTGGCAGGCAGAGAGAAAAGCAGGCTCCCCACTGAGCAAGAAGCCCAATGCAGGGCTCGATCCCAGGACCCTGGGATCATGACCTGAGCTGAAGGCACACACTTAACCGACTGAGCCACCCAGGCACCCCTAACTCATTCATTTTAAATTGGGGACAATATCATTCTCAAGGAGGTGAAAACTGGTTCTTGGGGGGAGGGTGAAAAAAAATCTCAGAAATTACAATGACTTGTGGTTCTCCAAGCCTCAACCCTACCTGATAAAATCTTATTCCACAACCATTCATTTCAAGGGCAGGGGGTAGGAAGAAAAGATCTAAAAAGGCCCTGAAGGGAGAAGAAAATGACAAGAGGCTGAGGAGCACTGCTCTAATGGAACCCTGCCCGTCCGAGGACACGGCTTCCACACAGGCCAGCGCTACAGCGCTCCGGCCGCTGGCCTAGATGTGGGAGAGGGGACTTCCTTGTTCCTCATCACGACTTCCAGACTAGTCTCCCTCCTAAGTTCTACAACCCTCCGCTTTGAACACGGTAAGGTCAGACCTCACCAGCTTCTGCCCATCTGTGTTTCGCTCACCTTCCAATCCCCAGGTCTTCCCCCTTCTTGGAAGATTTTAATATTAGCTCTTGGCTCACTATTATTCTCCAACTTTATTGCTGTCCAATTTTCAGTGGTTTCATTATCCATATAGCGATCCACCCGACACTCTGGCCTCTCAGTCCCTTGATATCCTCACCTTCAATAGTCTTGAGCTTCATCCTGAAAACCCAGGACTTCAAGAGATCCCAGCATGAATGCCACCCCAGGACTTCAAGAGATCCCTTGGCTGTTCTCTGAACTGAATCAGAACCATGACTACAGCCTCTCCATATGCTCAAACTCCAAGCGCCCCTGGCAACCACCTCCTATCTTTCCAGCCAACACCTTGTCTCAAAAGGTCTTTGACCCACCATGCCCTACAACGCACTGCTCATATGGCTTTTATGCTGTCTCTCACTCCCCTCTTTTCCTGGCCCAAGTTCCATAGGCAATGATGGTAACCACTCCCTTGCACGTGCTCTTCACTCCGGTGCTCCTTTCTAGCTGTGTATACTGACTCAGCAAAACACAATCCTGCGTTCAATCCCACTTTCTGCTCGCTTCCTGCTCACACCCAACACAGCTAACTAACCATGGCTGCAGAAACACACAAAGTTACGCTGACTGACCTTACTTTAAATCCATCTGCCACGGCCCTCAGGTCAACCCTGAGTGCTGTCTGGCAAGCAAACTATACTTCCCCAGTCCATTCGCTCACCCACCCTCCCACTTTTTTTTCTCTTCAAACCTTTACCTTCCCTCCTCCACACTCAGTCAGTAGATGCTCTGGCTTCCTATTTCAAGGCGGGGCACAACCAGAAGGAAATACGTGGAAGCTCCCACATGTGCACACTCTCGTCCCATCCCTCACCAGCCATGGGTGTCCCTTAGCCAAGCTCTGCTGGTGCTGCCCCTTCCCTTCCCTTCTCACATGCTCAAGGACTCCACTCGAGCAACTCTCCTCTCTTTTCCACTAGACTGTTGCTATCAACAAGTAAACATGCTGTAATCCTCCCATTAAAAAAGCAAAAAACAAGAAAACCCTCTGGACTTTACATTCCCCTCCATTTGCCACCCATTACTCTGTTCCAATTTACAGCAAAACTCTTCAAAAGACCAGCCCATACTGCCTTCATTCCTCTCTTGCCATGTGATTGCCCCCATTATGAAAAATTTCAAGCTTACAAAAGTGCTGAAATAGTAATAAGAACCTCTGTGTAACTTTTACCTAGATTCCCCACTGCATATTAGCTTTCCCTCTCCACCCCCCCACCCCAAACCTTTTTGAAAGTAGATATGCTGACATTTTACCTCTCTGCCAGTTATTAAGCTATTGCCTCTCAGCCCCCAACCTACCTTCCTATCAGCCTCTCTGTGATGCTGGCTCTGGGACCACATCTGGGCTTTGCCAGCAGCTCTCTGGTAGGCTCCACCAATAGGGGGCACTAGAGGGAGACTGCAAGGCTAGAAGGGACTTGCTTCTTTCTGTAGCCTTCCTGATCCTGTCACCCAACAGGGCTTCTTCAGCCCAGATGCAGCAGGTCCTACCCTACCTGTAGCACTAACTGAGTTCAAATTGCACTTTTTCTCACACTCACAGAACCAGCCTTATCATATGCTCCTCACAGACACCAGCACCAACCAGCATGTCCTCCTCGGAGATCTGGGTCCTGGGCACACGAGCCCCTCTAAACTCAGGGACACTAGCGCCAGCCAAGCAGCACCCCTTCCCTGAAGGTCTGAGTTTCAGCTCCATAGGCTCTTCTCCAAGCTGACCAGTGGCCCCAGGCTGCCACTTTGGCATGGCTGATCACTCTCTCCTCCCTGACACTTTCTCATTTGGGTGCCACACTCTCTTGGTTTTCCTACCTACTGGATGTTTGTTCTTTGGCTCTCTGAACTCTTAAGATTGGGGTATCCCAGGGCTCAGTCCTTTTTCCACATATGCTCATTCCCTTGGTGATCAATTCCAGTCTCTTGACCTTAACTGCCATTTACAAATGTTGTGGAGGTAGGAGAAAGGAGTAATCTAGTCCACTGTTGGTGGGACAGTAGGCTGGTACAACCTGTTTTTGAGGGCAATGGAAATTCCATGACTCAATGTTCTTATGGATATAGTCTCAGAAGAGCACAAAGATAATATGTACAAGAACATTCACTGAGATACTGTTTTTAACAGCAACATTTTTTTTTTAAGATTTTATTTATTTATTTGACAGAGAGATAGAGAGAGAGCACAAGGAGGCAGAGTGGCAGGCAGAGGGAGAGGGAGAAGCAGGCTCTCCGCCGAGCAGGGAGCCGGACGTGGGGCTCAATCCCAGGAACCCAGGATCATGACCTGAGCTGAAGGCAGCCACTTAACCGACTGAGCCACCCAGGTGCCCCATAACAGCAACATTCTTAAAAAGCTTATACCAACACTGTTGCTTTAAATTAACTATGCTAAAGATAAATGAGGCCTCTGGCTTCCTTTAAGTAGAAATTCCTTAGGACTTGCCAGATCATAAAGCTGTTTAGAGCAAGGACTCTAGAGCCAGGCCACTTAGCTTCAAATCCTAGCTTACTTAACAAGCTGCATCATTTGGGGCAAGTTACTTAACAGCCTTGTACTTCGATAACCTCCTCAGAAAATATAACAAGGATGTTGTGAGGATTAATTGAGGTCACATGGCTCACAGACTTAGGGCAGCACAGGGCGCCCAGTAAATGCACAAAAAATGTTAGCTCTCATCATCTCTGCTGCATGTTCCTGGAAAGAAAATTAATGGTTTAATTGATCAGAGTCCTCGGTAACGTGCCATCTCTTTCTACTCAATCATCCTGAAATATTGTGGGAAAAGCAGGAACTTACACCCTAGGGTCTTAATGTGAAGCTAAGGGAAGATAATGCAGATGCCACTTATGTATTTGACTCCCATGAGGCCCAAGCAAGCACATACCAGTAAGGCAGGTGTGGCCCTGCCAAGTTTCAGCCGCTGAGGCTCTGAATTAGTCAGAGACCACACTGCACACAGTTCCTCACCTCACACTTCCGATCGGCTTCAGAGACATTGAGGTTGTTTACATTCTGCTCGATGGTTTTGTAGGAGTGTTTCTTCTTTGGCTTTTGAGCCTTTTGGGTTGTTCCTGTTTCAGTAGCCCTTCCATCTGAAAGAAGAAATAAGACTCAGTACTGCAAGGACTGCTTTGGGGCATGTAACTGAACTTACATTAACTCAAAAACTCTAAAGAGCGATCACAACTGAAATGGGCCATTCTTTCAAAGTAACAGGCACATCTCATCTGCAGCTTCAGGAGAAACCTGAAGTATTTGGCTTCTAATACAAGTCAATTGCTAAAGCACCCCCAAACGAGAAATTCTCCACTTGATGCTTACTCAATCTTGCCTAAATAAGATCTAAAAGGTCCTTCTCTTTTCCGAAGAAAAACAATTCTAGGGTCTAAGGATCTTCTCATAAACTATTCTGAAAACATTCATGTCTTCAATCGAATGAGACTATTTCTTACGACTTCCATTCATTCCAGTATACTACCCAAATAACTACCTGCTATGCCCTTAAGAAAGCCCCTTGAATCCAGATCCCAACCCATGTACCTGCATCATGGCTCTCTACTTCTTCTGGAGAGGATGCGTCTTTGCCCAGCCCCCCAAGGACTCTGTAGACATCAGCATGGACCGCATCCACGCGCACTGCATAGATCTTCGTGCTGGCGTCCAGAGTGCCAGCAGCCACCTAGTCCAACAAACAGAGCTCTGCTCACTGGACGCATAAAGAGGAAACGCTGGACAGGCAAAACACAGCAAGCTTCATAAAATATTGACTTGCTCTTAAGAAAAAAATGACAAAGATTCCTCTACAACTGATATGGAATAAACAAAATATAGCAGAAAGCTATCTTCTCCGTATTTCATCAGTTTAGGAAAGAAAGGAAAGAAGCTAATAAAATGTCTCATACAAGGAAGGTTCTCATGTATTTGCAGAATTCAGTGATGGTGCTGTGCTCAATGTTAGAAATAACCATCATTAAATTCAGATGCAAGAGAAGGTGAACAGCCTTCTTACTTTAAAGTTGGTCGGTTCGGTGTCTTTCTGTTTAAGAATCTCTGACATGAAATCAATCAAGTGCAAGCCAAAAGCATTCTTGGTCGTGATTTTCTGCAAACAGAAAAGTGCAGGAAGGTTTGTTATTGACAGCCTAGGCTCATGTAAATAATGCTACTCTAATAGAGGAAGCTACGTTTTTACATAGTAATGGCCCACATCTCACCACATGTATCAATTCCCATAAATACTTGGTGACACGGCCTAATCCATACACGTAGCTCCTTATTCTCAAGAACTAGAGAGTGTCAGCACACTCCTTGAGTTTTCACCGTGTGTAGACCCTGTTATAAGCACTGCACACAAAGGGACTCAGTCACCCTCAGAACAACTCTATAAGACAGGGACTATTCACATTCCCATTTTACGGAAGAGGACCTTGCAGCAGAGTGGTCAGGTGACTTGCCAAGGCTAGCGAGCTTGTGAACGGCAGAGACTGGATTCCAACACAGGCTGGCTCCAGAACTCACATTATTAACATTATTAACCCCTAAGCAACACTCCCTCTGCAGATACACTGCAGGTGGCAGGCAATCTGCCAGAAAGAGCACCAAAGACCCATAAAACGCAGTAAAAGCATACTGACAAACATCAGCATTGAGAAGAGTTGCTGGAGAGGAAAAGCACACAATTACCATCAATTGCGTGTTCTCCACAGAATCAAGAAGGCTAGACTTCCCTCGTGATCAAGTAGCAAAATCTTCACTGATAATCAGCAGATACTCACATTTTCAGTGGACAGCTTGATACAGGTGGAGTAATGTTCTGTAATCTGTGTGTTTGTAAACTTAGGAACCGTGGCTGAAGTGTCAATATTCCTAAATGAAAACCAAAACCAAAACCTTCTGTCAAGGATCCACTCTAACTTTTCAAAATCCAGACCCAGAACCCACGAGGTATTGTGGAGATGCTGGGCGCCCGTTAGGGCGGCCACCCCGCGGAGGCAGCCCAGGGCACACGCACCTACTGGACGGGGAGGCCAGCAGGTGAGGCGAGTCTGCGCTGAACTGCAGGTCCAGGACTCGCGAGCGCCGCCGCTGCAGCCGCTCCTTTTCGTCATCATTCTGGGGAAAGTCTTCAAGGACGGGGGTGCCAGGAGTATTGAGAGGGGCCTTCCGGGGCAGGGACATGGAGAACACCCGTTCTGAAGGTGAGGAGGCGCTGTGGGGGTGCCCACGGATTTCTGAAGAAAAGCAATTGATTATGGCTGACAGCGAGGGAAGAGAACCCTTGCTCAGGACACCTGCCACGGAATATTTCCTATGTCTAAAGTGGGGCTTGGGGGCTGTCATAGGGTGGAAGTTCACTGCACGTTTTCCACCAAGATCTTTTCCAACTCTAATATTCCTCTATAGTTTAAGTTTCTTTGTCGGGGGATGGGTTTCTGATGCTTCCTTGCCAAATTAATGAGGGGTGCAATGAAGTCAAATTAGGGAAGGACTGAGAATCAATCATTGGATTTAACAACCTAGAGGTTATTGGTGACCTTGACAACAACAGTTTTCCTAGAGTAGCAGAGGCAGGAGAAAGTCAAATGGGCATAGATTCCAGAGAAGAGAACGAACAGAAAGAAGAGAAACTGGAGACAGCAAATGGAGAAAAGGTTTTCAAGGACTTACAGAAAAGGAAGGACAAAATTGGGAGGGAAGCAGTTGAAAGCGAAGTGAGGTTGAGGAATTAATTTTAAGATGGGAAAAACCCCAGCTTGGTAGAAAAATAAAGCAGAGATTTTATTAGTTTCCTATTGCTGCTATAACAAATTACCACAAATGTAGTGGTTTAAACCAATACAAATGTATTCTCTTGCAGTCCTAGAGTCAGTTTAAAATCGAGCTGTCAGCAGGGCTGTGTTCTTTTTGGAGGCTTTAGGAAAGAATCTCTTTCCCTGCCCTTTTCAGCTTCTAGAGGCTGCCTGCTTTCTTCCCATCACTCCAACCTCTTGCTTCTTCTTTTTTTTAAAGATTTTATTTATTTATTTGAGAGAGAGAGAGACAGACAGCAGGAACAGGGGCAGAGGGAGAGGGAGACGCAGACTCCCCACTGAGCAGGGAGCCCGATGTGGGGCTCAATCCCCGGGATCATGACCTGAGCCAAAGGCAGACACTTAACGGACTGAGCCACCCAGTCGCCCCTCAACCTCTTGTTTCTGTCATTACATCACCTTCTCTGACTCTGAACCTCTTGCATCCCTCTTATGAGGGCCGCTGTGATTGCACTGGGCCCATCCAGATAATCCAAGATAGTCTCCCCATCTCAAGGTCCTTAACTTAATCATAGCTATAAAGTCCTTTTTACCATCTTAAATACCATATTCACAGGTGCCAGGCATCTCTGGCAAGGAGAGGGCATTATTCAGAGATCATACAGAAGGGGAAACGTTGCTGAACAATACACTCAAGCAGGAAAAGGGGCTGCCTTTCCTGAGATCACTGAAAGCCCACCCACAGCAATAGGAAGGAAGCGAGACAACAGAGGTACAGATGCAGGTCAGGGAGCAGATACAATGGTGCGCTTGTGGATGTTCCTTTCGGACTGCTTTTCTTAGTAAAATAAGAAGCCCATCAAAACCAAAAACTGAGTAGCTAAGGGTGAGGGCCAGGGAAGGAGGTACTGGAGATTTGGGGAGAGAAAGGAAGGTATGGAATAGTCATCTAGGAGAAGGTGAGTGGATGAACGAGGGAATAAGCATGACTGCTGGGCAGCTTTAGGGTTCTCTTGAGATCACTGAGTGAGCAGGGGCCAGGGCAGAGTAGGCAGAATTGGAATTAATCAGGGTTGTGATTTTGTCAAGTATAAACAGGCTAGAAGAGGGCAAGGGGTTATGAGTGTATGAAAGGGAGTGATTGTAGTAATGGACCATGGAATGTCAGCTAAGGAAGGAAGGAACAAGGACACAAGAGACATTAGGGCCAGGGAAAAGCAAAGAATATACATCTGCTGGGTCAAAAGATGGAGTTACTGGAGTCAGGGAACAAGAAGGAGTGAGTTGGAAAGATAGGAGTGGTACTGAGAAGTGGGGTTTTTAAAATTGAGATGACAGAGTGGTATAGCTACTGATAATGACAAGGTCTAGGGTGTGACTATGGTAATGAGTGGCTATTGCCTATTTTGGTAGGGCAAGAAATAAGATCACTGGGAGAGAGATGAAGGAACTGAGAGACTTTGGGGGAACATTTCCAGATTTAAGAATCAAAAGGCTTGGCTTTAAACCCCAGGTCCATTGCTTACTAACTGGAGAATTTTTTTTTTTTTTTTTTTTACAGTAAACTCTACACCCAGTGTGGGGCTTGAACTCATGATTCTGAGTTCAAGAGTCGCATGCTCTACAGACTGAGCAGCCAGCCAGGCACCCCAGTAGCTGGAGAAATTTTAAGCAAGTAAATGCTCTAAACATTTGCTCATTCTCCTCCAAATGGAAATAAGAAAGCGTGTCTCAGCTGGTTCTGAATTGGTGATAAGAAAAAAAAAAAAACACAATGTAACACATATTTTATAGGAACACATTAAAAATAAAGGGAACTAAGGGCACCTGGATGGCTCAGTTAGTTAAGTGTCTGACTGTGGCTCAGGTCATGATCTTGGGGGTCCTGGGATCAAGCCGGAGTTGGGCTCCGCACTCAGCAGGGAGTCTGCTTGTCACTCTCCCTCTCCCCGTACCCCTCCCCCCATGCTCTATCTCTCTCATAAATAAAATCTTAAAAAAATAATAAAGTGATCACAATAAACACTAAACGGTTGCCCGTGTAAGGGGTAGGGAACAAAAGTGGTGTCTAGGGATAAAAGGAAATAAAAAAAAATACAAGGAAGAACTTCACGTGTTCACCTGATAGCTCCCCATAAGCTCAAGAGTATGGCTAACATACCTCTCAGCTGAGGTCAAAATAAAAGAAAAAGAAAGAATGGAAAGGAAGGAGGCAAGAGACATTTTTAGAGACTGAATCAAGAGGACTTGTTACTATCTGGGTGAAGGCACTTCAAGAGGAGGGGAGCTGGACCTTGAGAGGAGACTTTAACAGAAATAGGAAGCACTGAAAGAGGAACTTGTCTAAGAGGAAAACTCAAGAGGGGATCAGAGGCCATGCTTCAATTCTTGGAATATTCTTTCTCTCACTTCTCTCATTCAGATGGTTACTGAGCTCAAAGACACTTTCTACATCTACTTCCTTCTCTCCCATTCATTTTTCAACCCCCTATGGTCTATCATCCCCACCACTTTATGAAAACTATCTTGACACAATCACCTACAACCTCCATGTTGCCAAGCCCACTGGCTACTTTTCAGGCCTCATTTCTCTTGAGATTCAGCAGCATCTGAAACAGATGACAACCCCTTCAAGTGCTTCTTGAAACACCCCTGGCTTCTATGACACCACTCTCTTCTGAGAGAGTTTTCAGGCTCTCCCTTCTCTGTCTAGCTCCTAAATGTTGGTCCTGAGTGTCTTCTCTACAGGTTCTTCCTAGGGATCTCACCTGTTCCCATGGTTTTATGATCTATATGATGACGATGTCCAAATTTATTTTGAGTCTGTGGACCACTTCCCTGAGTGGCCCGTATCACTCTCTGAGTGTCAAACTCTTATCCAAGTGTTTACTGACCCCTTCACCTGTCTCTTGCCTAAGTCATTTACCATGTCCAAAACAGAACTCTAAATTTTCAAACTTTTTACCAAGACCAAGGCCCTGCCTACCTCAGCAGCCTCACTCACTGTTCAGTCATGATGTCCTAGTTCTAGCCCAAGCCAGGCTCTTTCCTGCTTGCCCCTCCCTTTTTTTAAGATTTTATTTATTTGACAGAGAGAGACACAGTGAGAGAGGAAACACAAGCAGGGGGAGTGGGAGACGGAGAAGCAGGCTTCCCGCCGAGCAGAGAGCCGGGATATGGGGCTCGATCCCAGGACCCTGGGACCATGACCTGAGGCGAAGGCAGTCTTAACGACTGAGCCACCCAGGCGCCCCCTGCTTACCCTTTTTTTGCACTTGCTCCTTCTGCCTAGAACACGTTCCCCAGTCTGCTCTAAGATCTTCCTTGAATCCTCAACCTGAAGGGGCCCCTCCCCTCACTCTGCTGTTCTCAATTAGGGCATTCAGCCTCATCTGTAATTATTTCATTTGTTTACGGTTTCTCCAACTAGAATACAAGCTCCAAGTGATGCCTGGGTGGCTCAGTCGGTTAAGCGTCTGTCTTCGGCTCAGGACGTGATCCCAGGGTCCTGGGATCAAGTCCCACATCGGGCTCCTTGCTCAGTGGGGAGTCTGCTTCTCCCTCTCCTTCCCGCTCATGCTCTCTAATAAATAAATAAAATCTTAAAAAAAATAAAATACAAGCTCCAAAAGGCTGGATCTTATCTGTTTTGTTCTTTACAGTATCTCTGCACCTGACAGTGGGTTTGACCCAAAGGGAGCGCTCAATGCTTGTTGAATGAATGTACAAAGAAGCGCACGCGTGTTAAGCATTCAGCAGTAAGCACAACGCTTTCTTGGCCCTGAACTAACATGCATCCCAGGAAAACCACCTTTCAAGGGAGAGACATCCCGCACGGTGTAGGAGCCCACGAGAAAGGGACTGAAGAGGGGGGATCGCCCCACGCGCACTCCGGACGCCGACCCAAGCCGCGTCCTGATTGGCGGGGCACACCACCCCCTCCCCGCCTCCCGCCTCTTCCTCCCTGCGCCTGCCTCCCCCTTGGCCAGCGGAGCGCAAGGCCAAAAACTAGGCCGAAAATATCCGTACCCCCGCTCAGGTCCGCCCGCCGACCCTGCCCGCCCGGAGCACCGCTTCACGCCGACGCCTTCCCGCGGCGCCACCCACCCACCCAGCCTCACCTGGGCAGGGAGGTCCCATTTTGCCCTCCTTCTCCGGAGCTGGTTTTTAAATTGCGCGCCGAGAAGCCTTAGCGCCTTAACGGCCGCGGTGACGTCAGTCGTGGGCGGGGCCAGAGGCGCGCCTGCGCAGCTGCCCCAGTCCTCCGCTTGTAAAGGGACGTCCGGAGCTGTGCCGGTGTGTGCTGTGTGGAATCGCTGGCTTCCCGCTCTGCTCCTGTGGGTAGACTGTAGAGGTCTATGGACCACTGACCCCCGCCTCCTTTCGAGCGTTAGACGTGGAACTGGGCGCTAAGGACTCCGCATGGAGCAGGACGGGAGTCGGCTCTGCTTTCACGCAATTTACTTTCTAATGGGAGGGAGGGCAGGTTTCTAGGAAACAAGGTTAATTTCCCATAGCGACCTGTTCTGTAAGGGCAGAGGTAGAAGTGGAGGTAGAAAGTGAGGGATGGGGTGTGGGACGGAGGTGAGAAGGAGCCAACAGCACAATGAACATTCCAGGCAGGCGAAGGACAGGTGCAAAATGTTTTATGTACATTTTTAAATAAAGGCCATCGTTTTTATTCAGATTCTTGTGAAGAGCTTCCTGGATATCTGCTCCCCCCCCCCACACACACACACACACACCTCACCCCCACATATCCCACCACACCAAAGAAAAGCTTAGGGTGAGAAATGAGATGGACATAATTTGCCACCTCTCCATTCTGCTTCATCTGATCCCAAGAATTGTTTTTTATTTTATTTTAATTTTATTTTATTATTTGAGAGAGAGGGAAGGGAGAGCACAGAGGGAGAGTGAGAGGAAGAAGCAGACCCCGCTGAGCAAGGAGCCCAACGCAAGCCTCATTCCCAGGACCCCGGGATCATACGCCATGCCGAAGGGAGACGCTCAATCGACTGAGCCACCCAGGCGCCCCCTGCCCAACCAAGAGTTGTATTGTGGGAGGAAACGCCAGGGCAATTCCCCCAAATATCCCTAGAACGTCCTATCATTTCTTATAACACACATGAGGTATTTTATGCAGTGTTTCCCCTGAAGGGTGCTATTGGCATTCAGGGTGAAACAATTCTTGACATGTGGGGCTCTTTGTAGGACACCATTTGTCCACTAAATGCCATCAATGCCTCTCAGTCATTTTGGCAACCTAAAAGTGCTACCCTTTGTTGAAAACCATTTTTTTTAAGCCTATTTGCTTTTGCACAAACTTGTTCTCCCAGTGACCACCATCAAATCTTTAGCATAAGGCAGCGTGGAATCGAGAAAAGAAAGCAGGTTTACCCCATTTTTCATCTTAGTGAATTCTACCAGCCACCCAGGAACCCAAATCAGCACCCAGGAGCCATCCTGGATGCCTCATTCTCCACACACAATCTATTGTTGAGCTCTTTTCACTTCCTAAGAATCTCAACCCTGCATCTCTTTTTCACCCATATTACCTTCTTGCAGCCCCACACCTGCTCTGACCCCCTTCTCATTGGGCCCTTGTATGGTAGTTGATAAGTACCAATCTGACTTGTTCCTTCCGAAATCTCAAACCATTCCAAAGTTCCATTGCTCTGGGAACTTCTAAAGTGATCTGGGAGGCCCTGCAGGGTCTGGGCCCTGCAGCCTCTCTGACCTCATCTTGCACCTTGCCTCCCTTGCTCCCTGCCCTCCGGTCACTTGGGCCTTCTTTCAGACTCGCTCTCATCCTGCCCACTCCCGCCACAGGCCTCTGCACATCCTCTCCTCATCCCCATCTTCGCCCAGTTCGCTTCCGTCACATTTCAGCTCACATCACTTCCTCAGGGAGGCCTTCCCTGATACACTCAAGTGTCCTTACTGGAGGTTTTAGTGGGACTTGGCACCGTTGAAATTTTACATCCACTGGGATGACTATTTCACGTCTAGCTCCTCCATAGATTGTCAACTGCATGAGGATGAAGCCGTGTTTTGCTCGCCATTGATTTCCCAGGGCCCGGTGCTAGCCCCGTACACAGCAAGTACTAAATATGTATTGCATGAGTGAAGTCGGAAGACAAGCTTAAATCCCAGGTTGGGCATCTGAACCTCTCTGGGCTGCCTTTTCTTCTCCGTTTATAAAACAGTCACGATAATACCCCTTCACTGGGCTCTATGAGGAATTAGGTAACAGATTAAACTCTTGTGGGGCCATTGGCTCGGTGTACACTGGGGTCCCTGTTATCTCACTTGCCTTCTCTGCGCTGAGTGCATTTGAGGAGAGTGGTTGTGATCCTCTGCACCGACGAGGAGCAGTGTGGGTTGGGAGGGTGGGAGGTGGCACTGAATCAGAAACCCCTGAAGAACTGGCTTGGAAGTCCCTGCAGAGGAAGACTGCTGGGTGACCCATCTGGTGAGGCATGAGGCTGTTTGGTGGTTACAATGGCGCCTCGTAAGCTGACTGCTTAGGGCTCCCTGTGCTGACTGCTTAGGGCTCCCTGTGCTGGGACAAAACCAGCTCCACCCCCTGCAGGCGGCTCATTCACCACGCGCTCTGAATGCTGTCTTTGTTTTTTGGGGGGTTAGTTCTGTGGGGGGTGCCAAAAAATTGAATGATTTATCAGTGGTATTAGTGGTATGCAGCACTCAACTCCTCTGTACAAAAACTAAAGTAGGGAGCCACTCCCCCACTCCTTGTCGTCCAGAAAAGCCGGAGCCGTTCCCTTTCCCCATTTCACTCCTCACCAAGATTCTGCTTCCCCCAAATGAATGGCAAACAGCTTTAGTTTAGGTGAGGAGCAGTACTGTTATCAGTTGGCTACCTGAACAAACTTCTGGATTCAAATTTTCCCAGATCTTCCAGCCTGCAGGTGGCTTCTATCATAATGTAGTTCATGATATAAACCATTGAGCCACTGGGGGCCAACAGGCATGTAGTTCAAATGGCTTTACATTCATTTTGGCCTCTGAGCAAATGCCTTTAATTTTTGTATGTGATACGAAATTCCTGACCTAAAGACTGGGCTACAGACCAACAATTTCTGTCTTCTAGAATTTCTTTTTTTTTCTTTTTTTAGATTTTATTTATTTGACAGAGAGAGATAGCCAGAGAAGGAGCACAAGCAGGGGGAGAAGAGAGGGAGAAGCAGGCTTCCCGCCGAGCAGGGAGCCCAATGCAGGGCTCGATCCCAGGACCCTGGGATCACAACCTCGGCCAAAGGCAGACGCTTAACGACTGAGCCACCCAGGCGCCCGTCTTCTAGAATTTCTAAACGACATACCGCCTTTATCTTAAAATTAATATAGTGCTTTTCGCTTTTCAAAGCATGTTAACCCCTACGTCTTGATATTCCCAAGACCATGCTGGAAGGTTGTGAGGACAGGTACTTTCTTCCAGGCTCTGCCTTTTACTAGCTATGTGACCTTGGAGGAAGTGGTGTACCGTTTCTGTGCCTCGGCTTCCTCATAGGAAAAAGGGAAGGGATAAAGTACCCACTTCATGGAGTTATGGTGTGAGGATTAAATGAGTTACCAGATGTGAAGCATTTAGGACCATTGGCAATGCTCGATGAACGCGAAGTATTCCCATTACAATAACTGCTGTTATATCCTGGGTGCCAGCCAGGAATTGTTTTAGAATAAAGCTCAGCTTCCTAAATTATCTGGAGAAGTTTCCCCTTTCATTGTAAGAGTACTCCCAGAGCACAACAGCTCTGTTCTTTCCATTACTACTTGTTTTTTCTATACTCTTTCTTACACCCTCGGCCGCACCCAAGCTTCGCTGACTATTCCCTTTGTAGTCTTCTGCCCACTCCTGTTTTCTTACCTCTTACTAGACTAGAAACCTCAGAGTGCTAGAACATGATACTGCCTTTCTACTTGACAGATTTATGCCTTCTACAGTTATGCATGGTTTTTTTTGTAGCCACTAAGATCTTTTAAATTGGCTGATATTTTGGTTTGGGCACCATGAGAATGAATAACTTAGACGTTCCTTGACATTCTGAATTATTCTTTCCTGGCTCCTGGCCATGCCACTGGGAAACCTCCGGGCAGACTGGTTCAAGGTGCATTGAGAAATACCAGGATGTACTGGATGAAGCTATCAGGGTAACAGGAACATCTGGGGACAGGCACGTGAGAATGCTGATCTTCTGTGGGTGTTATTACATCGATTCCAACTGACACACAAAATAGCGTCCTTTATTGATTTGGAACTAAAACATCAGCAAATTATTTTCTAAACAAAAAGAATATAGATGTTTATAAAACATCAAAATCCCACTGGCATGGAACCAACCATCACTGCATCTTAACTTGAAAGCAGTACCTGGCAGGTATCAGCAGACAACATGGGAACACAACCATTACTGTGCAGTAGGAGTCTCAAATATTGACTGGCATCAACTCCTGGGACATAAATTTGTAATTTATTTTTGCTGTGGGGAGGGTGTGGATACAACCAAAGCCCACAAGGCCACCATCTAAACCCCCCTGCGACGGAGTTAAATGTGGGGCCAGGTTCTCGTCCCCAGATCTTCCTGGCATGCAGGGCAGGAACAGCATTGTTTTTCCAAAACAACCACACCCACAGCTATAGTCACTTTTCTTAAGCCTCCTCATCAGGATGCCCAGGATTTTGAAAGAAGGGAAAAATCCACCAATCCTATCTCCAGAATCACAACTCTTTTAGAGCTGAACTGCTCCACAGTCTCTTCCTGTCTGACCCTGGCAACAGGCCTGGATTGTGATGGCCCCACTTTGCAAAACCACAAACATAGTTCAAAAAATCCCTTTGTCATCTTTGAAAAGAATACAAAGGCAATAACAGACTGAGAAAAAGCACAGCCACGCATGGTGGCTAAACCTTCTTTTCATTTGACAAACAAGTGGCTCCCTTTAGAAACAGTAATTGTTCATCTCAGAAACCACCCCCCCGCAACGTTGCTTCCAGGCACAAGAAGCTCGTTAGACACTATTTCATTAATTTTAGTAAATACATTATCTCGATTATGAAACATCACCATTGACTTCATATTTGTGAATCAATGCTAATGAACTGCTTGGGTAGTATTGGAGTTTTCTTTCAGATGCATAAAAAGAGCTATATTATGTTCTATTTCATATACTATAGGAAAATAGGGCTAAATTGAGAAAATGGAACATAAACATCTTGGATATATCTTCAAACAGAGAAGGTCTGAAAAATTAGATCCTAAAGTACGAGACGTTACCTTCACAGTATTTAGGATAAAATGCTTGGTGCTATCAGCTTGGATGTGAATTCAGCTAACAATTCACCAAGGAAACCAGTTTACAAGGAATGTGCTGAGAGTCATTCACAAAAAGGAATAAGCTGGAATGGAGGTATTCTCTGGTTCTCTTTCACTTCCAGTGTTGATACAGAACACAAATACCTCACAGCCCCCATCTGGTCTCAACTCTAGCTGTGAGATCGCCCCCTAACATCCGTTTCCCTGGGCCCTCTTTGGGTCATGCAAAAAGTCAGGAGAAGAAAACCTCAGAAGGCACACCCTAGATTAGGCCCTATAGGTTGGACCCCATCCTGATGAGCACTTCAGGTGCTCCTTATCACAGCCCCCCCGCACTGGCAAGGTGAGGGTCACACATACCACTGATGTGTCTGAAAAAGTAAACTGTCCGGCAGCCTGAGGAATCAGAAATACCTTCTCCCCCTTTTTAATGGCCTTTACATTAATGTGCCCCAGCCAACGGGGCACAGGGTAGCGTTTTCACTTGGGTCAGAAGGTGGTGGAATTCTTCCACTGCCTGCGAGTGCGCCGTGGGGTTTAGCACCAGGTGTTGGAAGAGATTGACAGGCTCAGCATTCCGAAATGTCTTGGGGATCGGGATGGTCAGGGGCAGGAAGGTGTTACCAATGAGGAAATGGTGGAGGGACCTCTGCTGGAGGCCGCGGCCCAAGAACCAAAGGACGTCCTGGAGCCGCTGGGAGAGCATGCTGTGCTGCCAGTCCGTTAGAGGCAGCCGCAGCAACAGGTGCATGAGGGCTGTTTTGAAGTGGTAAGAGGTGAGGACAGGACGGGATGCTCCCTGGGGTAAGCTCTGAAGGTCCCGGAGACTTAAGATGATCTGGAGGCACTTGAGGTGACAGGTGTTCTCTGGAGCAAAACGCCCTACCAGCTTCAGGAACAAGTGTTCACAGGCTGCAAAGGACTCAGGCCAGTCCACGCTGGTGAGCTGTTCCTGGTCAGGAGCCTGACTCACCAGATAGACCAAGGTGTCTTCCCGTTGCACCCCCAGGACCAAGCGGATCGAGAGAAAGCGGCCTGAGCGGTAGTCCAGCCTGAGCTTGCAGGAGGTGGTAGACGGTGGGAGGCTGAGCTGAAAGTCATACTTGTGGGCCACAAGGGCCCAGGCATTGCCCACCATGTTCCGAAACCACTGTACCGTCTTGCACACGTCCAGGTGGGAGCCGGTGCAGAGAGCCACCTTGATGGAGCTGCTACACTTGCTCAAGACGGCCGAGTGATCCCTGTGGTGGTGCACCAGGCACAGCACGTCCCCCAGAAGCTTCTCACGCTTGCACACGCATTCCGACTCCACCAGCACACAGCCACAGCGGCGGCCTAGGGCTGGATCCCTCATCTCCAGCACAAACATAGTGCCCTGCGGGGGAACAATGGGCACCAGAATATCAAATTTCTGGGTCTCGTGGAGGGTTCCCCATTTCTCAAAGGCAGCCCCAATGCCCAGGCAGTCCTCCAGCTGTGGGTGAGCCTCCCGGCGGCTGAGCACCCGACAGGCCTCAATGAGGTCGTCCACAAAGCTCTCCACGAACTCGCAGGTGCAGGGCAGATCACGGGTGACATTCTGGACAGAGTGTTTGTAAAAGGATTCCAGGGCCTCCCTCGAGGGGAAGTCAGTAAGCCAGTTGTAGGAGGTGACAGGCACAACACGGACTTCCTCCTCCTCCTCATCGCTGCTGGAATCAAAGGCCGGCTCATGCTGCATGTTCTGTCGCAGGAGCTCAAAGATGAGAAAAAGGCAAAAGAGGCCAGCATTCCACAGGTTTCCCAGCATCCAGCTCAGTGGCCCCTCCTGGCCACCAGCCTGGAACGGCCAGCCCATGTCTTTCTTCCCTAGCACTAACTGATCACTGGATGTGTCTCCTCTCCAGAAGTTCTCTGCCTTCTGCTTCTGCTCAGCTGCTCGCTTTCTCTCTTCAAACTCTATCTCTAACTGGCGCATCTCCTCGCTCATCCGCTTCTCCAGCTGCCTACTTCTGGCTAGTGTGTCCAGGTCCATGCGGTCACTGACCATCAGGGGGTGGTGAACAACATACATCACTGCCAGGAACACAAGGCTTATCACAGCCATGGAGGCCTCTGCATCTGGAGAAGTAGGAGGGTGGGAGTCAGTGGTGATCTTCAGGATTCATTTTTTCTCCAGTGCATATCCCCCAGAGCCCTGGAACCCCAAATCCTGGAAGTTAACTACTCAGGAGAAACAGGAAGCTCACAGAGCTGGGGTTGTACAGAGCAAGGGTCTGCCCAGGAGGTGGTTTGGGAGAAAGGGGGTCAGCAGGATGTGCCACTCAGTCTTTCTGCTTTCCTTCCACATGGTGTAGGTGGTATTTAGGCTTCCAGAGTATGGACATAGCACTGTTTTCATTCCTGTGTAGGAGGGGGAGGGGGACCCTTGTGGTAGGGTGGCCTCACCCGACTCATCAGTCCACCATGGGCACCAGGTGTGCCCTGCTGATCCCAGAGGCTCCCTTCCAGCGGCAGAAAGCACTGATCTGCCTGGGGGACACCTTTCCTCTGGCCAGGCAGCCAGCCCCAAACCCCAGCTATGGCATCCCACTTCCCCTGTGACTTCACAATCCTCATTCCGCTCACCCTGTGTCATCAGACCACTCAGTCTCTCCTCCCTCGTGCCAGTGGGGCAACTCCCAGTGGGTGCCAGGGAGGCACAGCGCCACCAGCCTGCTCGCGCTGCTTCCCGCTATGCTCTCTTAGGTCCTAAGGCTGGAAGCCCCATCGACGGGCCAGGCACATAGGCAGGCACGCCTCCACCTCTCAGCCCAGGAGAGTTCCCGAAGAACCAAGGGCCCAAAGCCACCTGACGGCCGTAGTAGTCGGATCCTCTGCCTCCCCACCCACCACGAGGCCGGAAGCTTCTCGCAGTCACCCCACAAGTTACCGGGCTTACCGAGATTATGAAGGACTATGCCGTGTGGACGCTGAAGCCAGGTGGGGGACTCTCCTCCCTTTAAAATTTGGCCTTGCTTAGTCTCACCGCCTGCTCCAGGAGCCCTGTTAAAATTTACAAGGTACCTAGCGGCTGTGGCTCAAAGCAGGGTGCCCCCCTCCCGCTCCCGCCATTCAAAACTTGCCCAAATTCCACGCCCAGAGATCTGAACTCTCATCCGCCTTCCCTCTCGGGGGTTTCTCCCGGGACCTGGGGCCAGGTTACTCACCGTCGGTGTTAGCTGGAACACGGTCTTAAAGAGACAGCGCGGCCTGACTGCCCCCGCCTTTTCGCTGGCGGGGTGGGGGCTCCGGGTGCCTCGCCGGGGCCGCCTGGGGGAGTGGCCCCGCTCCCCACTCCCGAGGAACGCACCATCTCGTCGGAGGGTCCGAGGGTCCCAGGATCCGTGCGCGGCCCGCCCGGGACACCCCCACCGCGCCGCGCGCCGCTCCGAGGGCGCCAGCCCCGCACGGCGGCTCCCGCCGTCCAGGCTCCGCCCCGCCCAAGCTCCTCCCAGCCCAACCCCGCGGCCGAGCGCGCCGCGGGAGCGCCGCCCTGGGGCCCCGGTGGCCCGGGTCGCGTAGACGCGCCTTCGGTGCGCCGCCCAGGCTCCCGCGGGGTCGTGTGCAGAACGGAGGGGCTGCAGACCCGGACTCGCAGCGGAGGGAGGCTCGCATGCCGCAGCTGTTCGGCCTCCCGGGGGTGGCGCCAAGGGCAACTGCAGTGCTGGCAGCCGGCTTCACGCAGCTCGGTGCACCGAGGCGGGGAATGCACCGTACTTACACAGTGACGAGGATGATGGCATAACTACGAATTGACGGGGGCAGGGGGGCGTCATTCCCGGTCCGGGCGGGTCCTGCGCAAAATGTCACAGGAGCTGAGGTGTGTGTCGACAGCGTCCGTATTGGGCCTCATCCCCAGCCCCCGCCCAGACTCAGGTGTCTTTCCCCACCTCCTTATATCAAGTGGCTGTCGTGAAAGGCCAGACGGCACGCGAAGACCTGGCTTGAGGCCTTACTTCTCACTCACTAGCTGTACGGAGTAAGAATCCTAAACCTCCCGGCTAGCTCTGCTGATGAGATGGGCGTATAAAGGAAAACTTTATGAAGTGTGGAGACTGGACAAGCCTTATGATCCACTAAGATATCCCCCACAGAAGGGGCTTCCCGGAAAGGATCTTCAGAGCATCAGAAAGAACCCCCAGCCCTCCTGTCCTGTGTCAGCTAACAGAGGAGAAAAGGAAGTGCAATCTTTTCATACTTACTAGCTAAAGTCCTTCTCCTGAAAGACAAGTTTCAGCCCTCCTTATCCGGTGGCAATGTAGAGGGGTCCCAAACAACGTGGACAGTGCTTCCAAAAATGCTGACTTATTTCACTGTGGAGGGGGAAAGACTGTCTTCTGACTGTCCATGACTGAAGTTCCAAAGTTTTTTTTATAAACTTTGGAGCTACTACCACTAAGCATTAGCAAAATCACACGGTGACAATGAAATTCACTTTATTTCCTAGCTTATGACAATGTTGGGATAAAAAAATACATTTCAGAGTGTGCAAACAATGGTGTTGAAAGCCATGTGTTTAGGGGCACCTGTGTGCTCAGCTGGTTAAGCGTCCACCTTCAGCTTAGGTCATGATCTCCAGGTCCTGGGATCAGCCTGCGATGGGCTCCCAGCTCAGTGGGGAGTCTGCTTCTCCCTCTCCCTCTGCCTCTCCCCCGTTCATGCTCTCTCTCTCTTTTTGTTTCAAATGAATAAATAAAATCTTAAAAAAAATAAAACCATGTGTTTAAAGGTGTGTGTTTAAATAAGGGTTTGTATTAAAAGTGATTGTCGTGTTAGAAGACATTTGCTAGCTCGTGCTCATGAAGTTGGTTGCTATAGCAAATAGACTCCAAGCTAGAGAACTATAATCCATGTAAATATCACACTTAAATCAACAAGAAGCCCTCTGGCAATGAACATTTCTTGGCCTGTTTTTGGTGATTTATCTGCTTTGGCGTGATGGCAAGTGATTGTTGACTTAGTGGGATTAAAAGAAAACCGAGTCATTTGGATACCCTGGCCTTCATGCTGATGGGTGATTGTACAAAAATGACATGAGCAAACTGTAGCAGTGGCCACTCATTTAACAACTGAATTCCACTGTGGTGGGATTTACCCTTGTCAAGCAAGGAAACATGGTAGTCCCCCCCCAAATAATTTTATTTTTATCACTAAAAAATAAGTACAGAGAAAGCAAGTACCTTCACAATCTATGTACAATTCTGCCTCTTGGCCCACAAAACCTAAAATGTGTTTAAGACTACTAGTGTTTATTGGGACACCTGGCTGGCTCAGTCAGAGGAGCAAGTGACTCTTGATCTCAGGATTGTGAGTTTGAGCCCCACATTGCATGTAGGTAGAGATTACTTAAAGAAAAAAAAAAGACAATTAGTGTTTCAGTGAGAACAGTTGCTCAAAGACTTGAAAACACTGGGAGAAATATCAGTAATCAATCTAAAAACAAGTCACATGATTCTAAGTGATTTTCCTTGGTTTGATAAATCAGTAAATGTTACTAATACTGCTCAGTTGTTGCTGTTTATTCAGGAAGCCAATGTAGAGTTTGCAATTACTGAAGAATTAGACTTTATGAATAGTCTGCATGGGACAACTAGAGGCAAGAATATTTAAAAAGAAGCTGAGAAAACATTAGTTCAGTACAACCTGACATGGAATCGGCTAATACATGTTACCACCGATGGTAATAAAAATATATGTGGAGCAGAAAAAGGCTTAGATAGGCAAATTTACAAAGCTTGTGAAAGTTTCAGGTGTTTAAAGCCTATAGTTATTCATCTTATTATTCACAGGCAGATACTTTGTGGAAAATATTTGAATCTGTTATGTATTCGTGAACCAGTAATGTCAATGGTGATGAACTTTGTTCATTCTCACAGCCTTAAAAATAGTCAGTTCTGGGAATTTTCATCAGAAATAGACACTGAATATTTTGACTTGCCCTACCATCATTATCAGTTTGCAATCTTTTTGAGCTTGGGGCTGAGATTAAAATTTTTCTAAACAAGGACTGCCCTCAACTACTCTTATCAAACACTGAATGACTTTGGAAATTAGCTTTTGGTTGCAGACTTGATAACTGGGGTTTTTTTTGGTGGTGTTGTTTTGTTTTGTTTTTTTAAGTAGGCTCCATACCCAGAATGGAGCCCAATGGGGGGCTTGAACTTATGACCCAGAGATCAACACCTGAGCTGAGACCAAGAGTCAGACGCTTAACTGACTGAGCCACCCAGGTGCCCCTTGATACTGTTTCTTAATGAATGTAAAATTATAAGACAAAATGGTGTTTATATGTGAAATTTATTCTCTGATGAAATCATTTTAACAAACTTTGAATCACAAGTAATATCAAGCTGCTTTTTACACTTCCTGTGCTGTCAAAAATAAAACAAGAAGCAAGATGTCCATTGCTACATAAATTTGTAGCAGATATATTTTCTGAGCTCAAACTACATACAATTCCAATTCCAGCAGAGTTTGTCAGACATCAGTGCAAGTGGAAAGAACACCTCCATATTTCAAAATCCATTTAACTGTGCAACTGAGAATCTTCCACATAATCTTCAATTAGAAGTGATAAATCTGCAGTGTAATGACATACTAAAAAGGCAAATAAGAGAAGAATGTAATTACATGAGAATGAACATGCTCAATTAAAATCATATGCTTGTGGATTAATACATCAATATTTGTTAGTAACTATTGAAAAACATTTTCAAAGGGGCAATATGTAATAACTCATTACAGATCAGCATTAACAGTTGAACATTTGCAATCAATTTGGATGATAGGAAACATTATCCTTGGCCCTAATTAAGTGACGTTATTTCCCAAAAATAAAAGAATTCCGTTCTTTTCATTAGCAGCCCCATATTACCAAAAAAAAAAAAAAAAAAGCACTCGGTTATTATTACTACACTGTGAATTTTGTCAATAAAATTTTGTGGAAATTTATTTTCTCTCATTATGTAAATGCCTACATAATTCTCAATTCTGCCTCTTGGCTGGCAAACACTAAAACATTTACTCTCTGGCCAATTACAGAAAGAGTTAACGGTCCTTTGTTTCTAAGCAGCAAAATGTGCACATTTCCCCAGAAATTCATTTTTAAAGTTTTATCTTTTTGTAAAAATGACACATGCTCATTGTAAAAATGCATATTATCTAGGAGGAATAGGAAAAGAAGCTACCCTCATATTCCACTACACAGAGATAAATATTACAGATTTTGGGAGTACCTTCTGACATGATATGTGCCAGTATTTCCAAAAATGTGCCCCTTGGAGCACTAGTTGCTCAAGTTGACCCTCCACTGACAGATTTGTATAATGTTTCTTGATAACATTTAAAAAACTCGTAAACACAGGGCGCCTGGGTGGCTCAGTTGGTTAAGTGTCTGCCTTTGGCTCAGGTCATGATCCCAGGGTCCTGCTCAGTGGGGAGCCTGCTTCTCCCTCTCCCTCTGCCACTCCCCCTGCTTGTGCTCTCTCTGTCTCAAATAAATAAATAAAATCTTAAAAACAAAACAAAACAAAACCCTCGGAACACCTGGGTGGCTAAGTGGTTAAGCCTCTGCCTTTGGCTCAGGTCATGATCCTGGGGTGTTTGGATCGAGCCCCACATCGGGCTCCCTGCGTGGTGGGGAGCCTGCTTCTCCCTCTCCCACTCCCCCTGCTTGTGCTCCTGTTCTCGCTCTCTCTCTCTCTCTGTCAAATAAATAAATAAAATCTTTTTTTAAGATTTTTTCTTATTTATTTGACAGAGACACAGCGAGAGAGGGAACACAAGCGGGTGGGTGGGGGGGAGAGGGAGAAGCAGACTCCCTGCTGAGCAGGGAGCCCAATGCTCGGCTCGATCCCAGGACCCTGGGATCATGACCTGAGCTGAAGGCAGATGTCCAACAACCGAGCCACCCAGGTGCCCCTAAATAAATAAAATCTAAAAAAAAAAACCCCTCAAAAACACAAAATAAAAATGATCATTGTGAGAAGTTTGGAAAATACAGAAAAGTTTAAAAAATCAGTTTTTTAAAAATCACCCTTAATCCTGTGGTATCAGTTAGGATCCCCAGGAGGATGTGATGGCATACGCATGTTGGGTAATTCGGGAGAGTTTAATCAAGGAACAAAAGAGTTCAGGGTTTGGGGAAAGCTGCAAGGGACAGTTACTATTCCTGGACCTAGGCCAACAGGGAGCCTTCCTCTGGGTAAGGGTGAGGAGAAGGGAGTGATTTGTTACCAAAACTTGAAGAGAATAGCTATGTAGAGAGGATGTCTGATAAGAAAATGTGGTCTTCAGTTGAGAGGATGAAGTCAACCCTGTGGGACACCATGGGAAGAGAGCTGAGTTCTCTAGAAACTCATTTCCTGCTGAAGCCTCCCATTGGCCAAAACCAACTGGAAGCCAGAGAACAAGGGAGCCCCTTGATTCAGTCCTTCTGGGTCAGTGTCTGGCCCTAGGGCACAGAGCAGGAAGGAGAAAGAGGGCTGCAGGGGCAGAGAGAGGCACACGTCACTGTGCACCCGTGCCAAAGGTCCCCAAACTCGTCTCCAATGAGCACAGTCCATGAGCTCATGCTCAGAGATGAACTGCCTCAGCTCCGTACAAACACATTTGAATCCCCGCTCTTCAGACCACTGCGCTCTTCTCCTCTGAAAAGAGTCAGAACTTGGACGGTGACAGCACAACAGGTCAGGACATCCAAAAAGTCAGGTGAGCCTATGACCCCTCACTGATGTTAGAAAGTAAGAAAGCCATTACTAGACCCGTCTCAGGTGATGGTTGAAAGTGTGAGGAGGCCACAGAGAGAATGCCCACTGCCAGCATGAATGGCAGATGACGCAGAAAAAAATCATTATAATCACTGGGAGAAGGGGAGCCATGGATCTGTGAAAATATTTTTTGAATGATATGAAGTTTTTGTAAACGAGTCCTGGGCTGCACTCATGTGTTTTCAATTCTTTTTTTTTTTTACCAAAATTAATCAAATCACTACACAAATCTTACTCATGTTTTGGTCATTACACAATAAACCTATAAAAATATAGAAATGTACTGTACGCATAAAAAATAGAATATGTAAGTCTACATTAAAGTGGGAAATGGACCATAGCATAAGTGAAAAAAAAAAAAGCAGATTAGGAGACTATGCTAGGGTTGAATCCCCTTGCACGCGTGTATTATATGCCTAAGAAAAAAGTTTCAAATGTTTACAGTGATCCTCTGAGGATGGAGAGATTGATTACAGGTGACTTTTACCTCTCTCTGTGCCTTTTTCGAACTAGTTAATAATGATCTGGTAGTATTTTCACATTATTAAAAATACCATTCAGACAGTGCCCAGCTCGTGAATGAATGGGCTGTGTGTGCTCAAAGCTCTAGTGCGTCTTGGTTGAAGAGAGCTGACATTGCGTTTTTTAAAAAAAAGGAGGTGCGACCACGCTGGCGTGTGTAACCCAGGACCGGCTTTGCGCCTCGGCGGTCGCGTTCTTAGCCGCCCCGGAGACCGGGGCAAGGGGCTTTCTCCTCCGGGTGAGTTCCCCGCGCCCTACGAGCGCCCTCCCCAGGCCGGCACCGCCCGGCAGTCTCCCTTCGCCCCTCAGCCCCGCACGGACACGCCGTGCCGCCACCCTGCCCGGAGCTTTTCCTCCCAGTCCAGGCCCTCAGCCGCTGCACCAGTTCCCCGCGACACATCGGTTACCACCCGCGAGTTTGGGCGTCTCAAGGACGCCGGCGCACGGTTGCCAGAGCTGGAGACTCTCGGGAAAGTGGAGAGCCTGTGAAAGAGGCTCTGGGCCAGCACTTCACTCCTTGCCACATGCAGATGGGTGAGGGGCAGGTGGATGCCATCGATGAAGAGACGGTATATTAGTTTGCCGGGCCTGCCATATAATTTTGGTGGCTTAATACAACAGATCTGGAGAACAGAAGTCCAAAATGAAGGTACTGGCAGGGCTATGCTTTCTCTGAAGGGTCTAGAGAAGAAGCCTTCCTTGCCTCGGTGTTCTTTGGCTTGTATCTGTAGCATTCCAACCTGTAATTCCATCTCTGCATCACCTTCTCCGTGTGCCCTTCTCTACCTCCTACAAGGAGGCTGTGGTTGGATTGAGGGACCAACCTGATGCACATGGTCTCATTTTGATCCTTATCTTAATTACATCTGCAAAGACCCTATTTTCTTCCTTTTCTTTCTTTCTTTCTTTCTTTCTTTCTTTCTTTCTTTCTTTCTTTCTTTCTTTCTTTCTTTCTTCTCTCTCTCTCTCTTTCAAGATTTTATTTATTTGACAGAGAGAAAGCACAAGTAGGCAGAGGGAGATGGAGAAGCAGGCTCCCCGCTGAGCAGGGAGCCCAACACCTGTGGATCCCAGGACCCTGGGATCATGACCTGAGCTGAAGGCAGATGCTTAACTGAGCCACCCAGGTGCCCCCAAACACCTTTTTTTCAAAAAAGGTCTCATTCCTAGGTTCTGGGTGGACATGAATCTTTTGGGGGGGGTGGGGACACTATTTAACTCCATACAGACAGACATACAGATAGATGCATTAAAAGGTAGACACTGCATGGGAGTATCAGAGGCTGAATTGTGTCTCCCTAAAACTCTATGCTGAAGACCAAACCCTCAGTATCTCAGAATGCCACTCTATTTGGAAATAGAATCTTTGCAGATAGATGATCATGTCAGGATGAGGTCATTAGGATGGGTCCTAATCCAATATGACTGGTGTCCTTATAAAGAGGAAACCACCTCACACCCTAGACCCATCAGAGGAAGCATGGCCCTGCCAGTACCTTCATTTTGGACTTCTGTTCTCCAGACCTGTTGTATTAAGCCACCAAAATTATATGGCAGCCCCGGCAAACTAAGAGAGGGAGAGCAAGAATTACAAGTGTTGGGGAGAATGTGGAGAAACTGGAACCCCTGTATACTGTTGGCAAGCATGTAAAATGGTGCAAACACTATGGAAACCAATGGAAGTTCCTCAAAAAATTAAAAATAGAACTACCAGATGATCCAGCAATTCCACTTCTGGATACGTACCCCCAAAGAACTGAAAGCAAGGTCTTGAGATATTTGTATATCCATGTTCATTACAGCATTGTGCACAATAGCCAAAGGGCAGAAACAGCCTATGTGTCCCTCTGGGACAGCCTTGACCCAGAGTAGGGGGCTGAGGTCCATGGCAAGTCCTGGCTCTGCCACCAGCTTGTTCTATGATGTGGGCAAGTCACTTCCTGTCACTCTGGCCCTCAGCTCCTGATGTGCAAACATTGGGATTGAATGGAACTCTTCCAGCTGGCATGGTTTTCATCTACTGAAAACAATGGCCCCAGTGTACCAAGCCAGGCAAAAGCATGCCTTTTGTGCCTCAGACTCATTCAGCCTCAAGAACTGCGGGGGCCACTTCCCCCAGAGTGGCCCAGGGACACTGATATCAGACTTGAGATGTCAACACCCACACACTGGCTCGAAGGACCCAAGCCCCCAGTCTCTCTCAAGTTGTCACTAAATGATTACCTGAAAAGACACAAGAGGCTGAGATGAGGGTCCCATCCTGCTTTCTTACCTATGATGCAATCAACTTTGTGTCTGGCATCGACCAAGCAGGCCCTGCCCTTACCCCATCAGCCTCCTAGGGCATATGTATTCCTCCCCATTCAGCTGACCGAGACTAATCCTCTTGCCAGACACTGAGAGTCCACAGGGCTCCCAGCTAGGCTGGCACTGGCCTCAACTTGGCCTCCCAGAGTCTGGCCATCTCCTGCTTTGTCTTCTCCTTGTGTTCTCAAGGATGACCCCACTTGTCAGAGCTGTGTTCTCCCCAGTTTCCAATCTGCCACTCTGCTCTGGACTGTCGATTGCTGCCTGACTTGCTCCTGAATGTTAACACATGGCACTTGAAAGGACGGTCCCATAGACTTAGTCACTAGATGGATTCTAATTTCTTTTTCCAAAAGGTATCAGCAAAAAGAACTTTTTCCCATCTTGGGTTATTTCCTTGAGTATATTTCTGGTTGGTGACATTTTCTCAGACTCTAAAATTGTAACACACATGTTATAGCAATTATATGAATCTTTGTGGGACCACAGGAAGTGAATACTAAGGTTGGGCTGCCCTGGCAAATCCAGGTGAACAGTCAACGGGACTATGTCTCAATAGTGGAATTCCTTGTTCATCCCTAAGCCCTGGATTTTGCCCTATCCCCTATTCACTTACTTCCCTAAATCTCCATCTCCTGTCTTCTGAGCCTAAGTATGCCCCCCCACCCCGCCATGAGTCCCAGCACCCAGCCCTTGGAACAAGCAGGCATCAGATTTTAGGAAATGAATTGATGGGCTTGAGCCTATCATCCACCCCAATCCAGTCACTGTCCCTTTCTTGTTTTTTTTACCCCAATCAGACACTCTGCCCAGACTAGGCCTTTGGCTCTTGTCCTCAAAGTGCATTGTTATAGCAGAATGCAAAGAGAAATAAAAGAAGCTTATTCTTGCCATGAAGGAGACACAAATCATCTGAGTTGGGAAAGAAGGAGGAGGCGCCTAATGCCAGGCACCTGGGTGGCTCAGTCGGTTGAGTGTCCAGCTCTTGATTTCGGCTCAGGTCAGGAGCTCAGAGTCCCAGGATAGACACCTAAGTTGGGCTCTGTGCTCTGTGGAGAGTCTGGTTGAAATTCATTCTCTTTCTCTCAGATAAATAAATCTTAAAAAAAAAATATCCTAGGGGCGCCTGGGTGGCTCAGTCAATGGGTGTCTGCCTTCGGCTCGGGTTATGATCCCAGGGTCCTGGGATCAAGCCCCACATCAGGCTCCCTGCTCAGCGGGAAACCTGCTCTCCCTCTCCCACTCCCCCTTCTTGTGCTCCTGCTCTCGCTGTCTCTCTCTCTGTCAAATAAATAAATAAAATCTTAAAAAAATATATCCTAATGCCAAAGAAGCATATTTTGGGGGTGGTACTTTCTGGTCTCATACCGTGTGAAGGGGACCCTGATAGTTTGAGGATTAGACATCTGCAGAGGGAACTGCACAGAATCTCTGAGGTGGGTAGAGAGGCATGGAGAGCCCTCCAGCAAGCTTCCCTGAGCCCTCAGGAGAGTGTAAGTGGCATCAAGCATGCAAGAGGGTAGACCTCTGGAGCCCAGGGCCATACTCAGGGCCTGCATGAGCCAGTGAATGGGGACAGAGGGCCAAGGGGTGAACTCCTTCTGAGAACCTAGGGGCACCTTGGTGAAGGGGGGGGTGTGTGTGGGAATTATAATAAACAAAATCTTCTTCCAACCCAGAAAATCTCTCCACAAAGGTAGTAGAAAAAGAAAAACAGTTTTATTACTGAATAAGTATTAAATCATTGAAGGAAATCAGAATGTCACCCCAAAATATGCCTTTTGACATAAAAATTACGTTGAGCTAAAGGCAATTAAGAAGCAACGAATGCAGGAAAATCTATCTCTACCCTTCCCCCTTTATGCCTAAAGGCGGGACATAAATTCTCCCTTTACTGGGGACAGACTCTTTATCAGCCCAGAGACAGCACCAGAAGAATCTGCAAGCACATCTCACTCCATTAGCTTCCCCCTGTACATTTACCTTCCCACAGTTTGCTGCCCTTGGAAGCTTAAAACTGCTTTTCCTTTGTCCTGTTATTTCTCCACAAATTGATTGTTCTTTTCTTTTCTTTTTTAAGATCTATTTAGAGAGAGAGAGCTCAAGTGGGGAGAGGGGCAGAGGGAGAGAGAATCTCAAGCAGACTCCACACTGAGTACAGAACCCAAGGCAGGGCTGGATCCCAACAACCCCAAGATCATGACTTGAGCGGAAATCAAGAGTTGGACACTCAACTGACTGAGCCACCCAGGCACCCCTACAAACTGATAGTTCTTTACTGAAGCTGCTTCATAAGCCAGAGTTCTAAGCTCACCATTTTGAGTTACTCTTTGTTAAGGTTTCTCCCACTGTACAGGTTAAGAAACTGTTTGTTTTTGTTTTGTTAGAGTCCTAGCTGAAAATCCCAGATGGGTAGAAGTAAAGTTTGCCTGCCCTACCCCAGAATTTGATGCTTGCATAACTCCCTTGATGTTTGCATTTTTTTTTAAGTAGTCTCCACGCCCAAAGTGGGACTCAAACTCACAAACCTGAGATCAAGAGTGGCCAGTCAAGTGCCTCAATATTATCATTTCTTTTTTTTTAAGATTTTATTTATTTATTTATTTAGAGTGCAAGTGGGGGAGGGGCAGAGGGAGAGAGGGAAAGAGCATCTCAAGCAGACTCCACTCTGAGCATGGTGCCCAACACTGGGCTTGATCCCATGACCCTGAGATCATGACCTGAGCTGAAATCAAGAGCTGGACACTTAACTGACTGAGGCACCCAGGTGCCCCCTGCATTTCAAAAAGACAGCTTCCAGGTCCCTGAGGAAACATTCCTGAGCTGTGAGACTGGCCAGAGTACTAATGGCTTATTTAGTCATTATAAAGATTTATGTACATTGAAAAGGATAGAGAAAGGAATTCTGAAAAGAAAGGGAGTGGGAGAAGTCTCTTCCCTTATTTTCAACAAGGAGAATTAAGCCTCTTATTTGTAATTTGTGCTGACCTTATGGGGACCCGACTGAGCCAACCTACACTTGTCTGGGCTTGTCCTGAATTGACCAGGGTAATTTCTGCCATATAATAGAATGGAAACTTAAGCCAGCAATTCAATTCAGGTGGAGATTTTTTTTTAAGTGGATTTTATTTTCACATATCTGAATTCCTGCTGTACACCATTGAAAGCATTTAAAGGTAATGAGGTTTAATTCTCACAAAAAGCATATGGCTTCCGACTAGGAAGAGGTATAGGAGCCACCTCTCAGGGAGGCCAATGCACACCTGCCTTTGCTCTGACACTGTAGCTGGAGGACACAGCACGGCATGTGGCAAATTCCTGTCCCTGACATACACCCGTCAGTCATACCTTGGTCAGAAGCCCTGCCTAACACCTTCCGTGGTTCCCACTGCTTTCTGGCTCAAGTCCAGGTGCCCACACTGACTCAGGCCCCAGGGATGTATCTGAGTCCATCCTGACCCCTGGGCCACTCGGAGCTCCCTTTGGTTCCTTGAGAGCACCAGGCTATCCCCTCTGGTGAAATCCTGCTTACCCACCAGGTGCAGCTGGAAGGGCACTGCCTCTGGGGGCCTTTCCTGACTCTCCCAGGACTGGGTTAGGTGCCCCCTTCATGTGCTATCCCTCTCATAACCCCCTGAAGGAAGGGCCCTTTCTTTTCATCTCTAGTGCTTCAGTAGGTACCAATTAGAGCTGAATGAGTAAATGATGGGCAGATGGGTGACCACGGCCTCCCTCACCCAGGGCTGTCCCCCACACCTGGTCCTCTCTCAGGGCCAGCAGTTGTGCAGTGAGGCCCACCTGATGAGCAGCAGGGGCATGGCTGTGTCCTGGAGCTGATCTGTGTGTTTCGCATCCAGCACACTCAGCTCACTGCCTGTCAGATGCAGAGCTGCTTCTTGGCTCACATGGGGAAAGGATGGATAGACAGATGGAGGCACAGAGGGACAAATGGGGGGGGATTATGCCTCAGGGCCACAGTCTCCCTCCTGGGGGCTCCCCAAATCTCTCAGCTCTTTTTGCCTGCCCTGGTGGGGATGGCCAGACCAGGAAAGTGACCAGAAGGGTGACTAGGAGGGTGCCTGACAGCCTGGGACTACCTAGCATGACAGAGCCCAGAACCTGGACACAGCCAATTTTAGCACAATGGGGGAGAGGCCTGTGGGAACCTAACGTGGCACCCGGCCACACAGCCCTTAGGGCCATGTGCATGCACTGTTATATTAGGCAGGCCTTACTGTGGGCAACTTGAGTTTGTCTCAGTAGGTGAAGGGATAAGGCAGGACTTGTTCTATTAATTTTGATTAAAATGGCCCCTTTGGGATAGAATTATTACTTTGCTATATAGGGGAGGAGAAACTTTTCCTCTTATACTCTTAGATTCTGTACCCAAGTCCTGCAAATTAAACTAACAAAAGACAGATTAGTAGGAGAAAAGGTAAATAAGTTTCATTTTATGTTCACGGGGGCTTCACAGAAAAGAAGTGAAAAACCCAAAGAAGCTGTTCGACTCTGGCATTGTATATACTATTTTAATAAAGGATGATAAATTATGGAGAAGTGACTAGACAAAGGAAAGGGGATTTGCGCTCCTAGGGGCTGTAAATTGTGGGGAGGTGACCAGGAAATGTATGGTAAATTAGGGTTGTTTAGGAAGGTTTGTTATGCGGACTCATCTCTGCAGTCTCCAGTCTTGTTATGGGAGAGGGAACAGTTTTACAAATGGAAATTTATGTCCTGCTTTTTGGCAGAAAGGGTTAGAGCAGAGAGTTCTACCTGTGCCTGCTGTTTCTCAAATGCCTTCAGCTCATAATAATGCTTATGCCAAAATATGCCTATTTTGGGGTGGCATATTCTGGACCCCTTCAACTGTGTTAACTGAACAGATCATTGCAAACCTACATACTTTTGGCACCTTGTTTTTATAGGGCATAGAGAAGCTAAACATATTTGGGTTTGTTAATAAACATGAAAAACTGTCCTATAAAGAAACATGTTTCTATTCATAAAATTTGCTCATACAGAACTGCTGGTATGTCTACTAACTAGTTTTCTTTGAAAAAGAAAGATTACAAACAATTAAAAATTATAATCAATATATGTAGCTAAAGCTACTAGAAATAATAAGGGTGAAGAAAAAATAACTGCATACAAAGAGTATGCAAGAAAAGTAGGATGTTTTTATTCATAAGGAAAGGTAGGAAGGCTGTGTTTTTGCTGTGGGGAAAAAGAGAGTTATTTTATTTTTAGAAAAAGAATGACTGGTAGTTCCAGAATGAAAGGAGGAAAATATAGAAAAATAGACAAACACCTGAATGAATATAAGAAAATGGTAAAAGTTTTGCAGAAAATAGACCTTATCCCATGTAGTCAAGCTGAGTGAGACCTGAATGGATTTATCTTAAGGTCTTTTAAAAAAAGAGCCTTAATAACAAAAGAACACTGGTGCAAAACTAGAATATGGTCTTCTTTCTGTTAGAATGACAAAGTTTCCTGAGATTATTGGTCTGCTCTTTATACGAGATTGTAAAAGGTTTCTTCTTTACTTTTTGGTAATCTGCCTAGGACACCAAGATTTTATCAGAATAATTTCCTGTGTTTTATGCTAACCTTTATCATGTCTTCAATTACTTAACAGAACCAAGACTTTTCACATTGAAAAGAGCTAAGGTTTTTTACATGTTTGATAATTTTTTCTTCCCCAAATCAAATCCCAAATGAAGTTTTTTTTACCTCAGATTAACTTTGGGACTTCCTAGAGAGTTCCTGGAAAATCTCAAAGGCTTTGTTCTTTCACCTTGTAGACAAACAGATATTCAAGTAATTAGGTTTATTTGATTTGTTAAATTGCATAATAACAAGGCGTTGTCAAACAGAACTTTTAACCTTCCTAGGTTATATTTGTATCGGTAAATATTATTAATGTAAAATATTTCACAAATTGTGTAACATTTATACAAATTTGTCAATACCTTTGCTCTCCATGGTATATCCTGATCTAACGCCATCAGTCAAAATCCTGGTTATTATTTTTGTTATGTGTCACAGCAACAACGAAATTTTCTTGTCAAATGAACTCTTATCAGATCTTTAGAAGCTGACAAGTTCATTGAACTGCTAACCCAGGCTCAAGTAGAACAAGAACTGATTACACGGGACTGAGTTAACTGACAAAGCATGATTATGGCCACTGTTCTGGAACATTGCCAGTTCTTTAGAGTTTTTCCAGACATTGCACTTAAACTGTCTATAACTTATAACAGTTTGGTAGATGATAGTTTTGTAAACAGAAACCAAACGTTTATCTTTTCTCCCTATCCGATCTCTTGAGAATTTGGAGACTCTTATTGAATATTCTTATTTCTGTGGCAATATAATTACTTGCCTAAGTTCAATAAGAATCTGTTCTTTTAACAGGACATAACTGGTTAAATTTGGACAACATTAGTTAAGTAACCAAGGCTTGGGGTGAATGTCACCCCAATATTTCAGAATGATGCAGAGAGTCAGATAGGACCAGACTGTTCTAAGAATTAGGCTTAACTTTATGAAGCCAATGCTTACAAAGTCTTCTTGGAAAAATCAGCCTGGGACTTGGCTTACAGGGTTCCCAGTCTTATAGGTGACTAAGGAAGGTCACTTCTTGGCAGGACCAGGAACCTCGGGTTATTTGGGGGATTCCAGAAGAGAGAAATTCATGCAAATTGATAGGTACCGCAAGTGAAATCTTCTGGAGAATTTCTGGCTTGGCTTCCTCGCCTTGGAGGGGATTTTAAAAATCTAATCTGACATTTCTTATGAAAAGTTCCAGCAAAGCGAACTCAAAACTGCCTATGTGGTCAATTACCATTCTTGCTGCACTTATGTGGATAACCAGGCCAAATCCTGGTCTATTTCTCAAACAACCCAAAGCAGGTGACCATTTGCATGGAAAACTACAGCGCACCCTTGTGGGCTCCATCGCTCACGTTTTGCCACTCCTTACCAAATTCTCAGTTCTTCTAAGATCCCCCCTGTATCTAGCTACAAGTCTCCAAACTGAGGCTTCTAGTTTTTCTCCCACCCTCCTGACTTGGCATCGCTGAAAACTAAAACCGCCCTCTTCCCGAAGCCCTGCAAGCTAAAGCTGGAGGACTTGACGTAAACTTCAAAGAAATCACCTTCATGTCTGCCACTCAGAAAAGTCACCAGATCACTCAGGACTATCACCAAGGACATGGTCTTCAAACGGAAGACTGAGGAATTCGTTGCATTGCCAGTCCCATCCTCAAGCCCAACATCTGGAAATCTCAGCTGGCTGATCTCTGGACTGAGAGACTGGGTTTTCTTTCTTTTTTTTTTTAAGATTTTATTTATTTATTTGACAGAGAGAGAGAGACAGCGAGAGAGGGAACACAAGCAGGGGGAGTGGGAGAGGGAGAAGCAGGCTTCCCGCGGAGCAGGGAGCCCGATGCGGGGCTCGATCCCAGGACCCTGGGATCATGACCTGAGCCGAAGGCAGTCACTTAACCGCCTGAGCCACCCAGGTGCCCCGAGAGACTGGGTTTTCAACCATTAACCTTCTTTCCTTTTATTTTTATAGAAATTCCTCTCATTAAATGCCTGAATGCTCACACCATCCACCACACATCCACTACTGCTCAGTCTAAGTAGCTGGTGCAGCTGACCCTTAATGAGCAAAAGGCAACTATGTGAGAAAATGGACTTCTGCTCAAAGAAGAATGTCGCTCCTTTCCTTGGACAAGAAGGGGCTGACAAAGTCTCTCCCTGACCAGATTTGAATCAGGCTCCTCTGTGCTCTTTCCAACAAGGCCTTGACTTTTAGACTTCTGTGTTCATTGTCACGTTGTCCAGTTTTATAAGCACTCTGCTCAGTTGGGTTAGCCAGAATCCCCCAGCCTCCATGAGTGGTCACTCTCAACATCTGATCAGGTTTCTCAGCCACCACCACCTGCAGGTATCTGATCACCCTGTCTGCCACCTTCAGCAAGAGTCCTGTTAGGTAGGCTAGCCAGAATGCCCCTGACCCCTGCTGCTCCCTCTTTGCCATGTTCCATCCCCTGACCCCCACCCTGTTCCTTGGCTATAAATTCCCACTTGCCCATGCTGCATTCAGAGTTGAGTCCATTCTCTCTTCCCCACCGCAAGACCCCATTACAGTGGTTGTGATACCCACTGCCCCGGTCCCCCTTGAATAAAGTCGGCCTTACTGTTCTTTAACAAGTGTCATGAAGAATCTTCTAACACGCTCTGCCATTCCTCCGAGGGAGGGAGCCCCTATGACTGTTTCCCCTCTGTTCCGGGGGAGGACCTAGGTGCCCCTGCCTGAGGAGGATGACTCTTGATCCCCTCCCACTCAGGGCTCCCCCATCTGCTACCTTATATCCAGGGTGGGTCCCCGGGGCTTCTTCTAGAGACACACCCAGTGCTTGGGCTCCAGGCCTAGGACATCGTGTCTATCTGTGCCCTGGCCATGTTTCTTCAGGCACCGGGGCCCTCTGTCTGCCATCCCCCGTGTGCAGCCCCTGCCAGAGGCTGTTGCCCAGCACTGGCTGAGAGCCTGGCAGGACAGAGCACACCAGAGCCCAGGGACTCGGAGACACTGGCCTGGCCCAACAGATGTCCACATCCCCAAGTCCTGGTCTCCTGCCCCTGGAGTTCTCTCCGGCTGCTAGGTCCGTATCATTGCTCTGCGTCTCCTGGAGCACTTGCCCTGGGGGCTTCTCCTGTATGTCCTGAGACGCTGCCCTGGGTGTGGGCTGAGGCCTTCTGGAGCGTAAGAGTAGTAGGTATGCCTTCCCCTCACTGACAGCAGTAGCAATGAAGGAAGAAGTCCCCTCCCAGGGGCCACGTGTACATCCTGTCTGCCTATGGAAACAGGGCTGGTGGGTAGGGAGGCGGGTTCCCTGGGGCAGGGGAGAGGCATCTGACTTCACATCTCCTGTTCTTTGCCCCCATGGCCAAATGCCCAAGCTTGGGGCTTGGGCTGGCACTGCTCCAAGAGTCTGAACAGGCCTGGGGCAGAAAGCAGGAGGCTCATGCGTATGATCTTCCTCACCCTGCAAAGTTGATGGACACTGACCCACTGGTCCTCAGAGAAAGACCCGTGCTTCTGCAGCCTCTAGATGTTGCAGGGCCCCTTTGGGTACATCCTCATGACCTCATGGCCATCAAGAGGCCCAGCTCACTGGGACAGATGGCCACCTCATCTATTCTAGGAAGGTAGAGACCTGGCAGCCTACAACAGAATGGCTTCTGGCCTCTGTCTGCTGAGTGCTGGCTGCCAGTCCCAGCCCTGAGGTCAGGCAACGGGACACCAGGACTGCCCTCCATACCAGCCTCGGCAGGTCGGTAGACACTCTACAGAAGTCTCTGGCTTTCCCAGTCTCTGGCCCTGGGAGATGGACTCAACATTCACTTTCTTCCATCTTGGTGACCAAAGGCCCTCTCTTGGCATCTTGTACAGGAAGTGTCCTAGCTTTCAAGATGCTCTGTTCCTGCTACTGGAACACTCTGCATTCCTTGTCTGGCTGGAAGGCAGAGGGAAAAGCCAGGAGTCTATTCTCTTTGGGGGACATGCTTGTGGTCTTGGTACCTGCTGGGTGTTCAGAACTTTCCCTTCGTTATCCTTCGTTAATCCTTCCCTCAGTTCTCCCCAGTGCAGACAACAGGAGAGGAAACCTGTTCCAACTCTAAGCTAGAGGCCTTAAATTCCAATGCAGGGGAGGACAGTTAAGCATTGATGAATGGCACAGCCTCGGGGAATAAACTTGGACCTCTTGTTTTCTCACTTTGGATAGACACAAGGCTATCTTGCTCTCTTGGCCCTGGGCTCTTCCTTCATGTGGGCAAGGACAGTAAGCATGGCCTCCTGCCTCCTGGGAAGAGAATCCAAGGTGTTTGCTCAGAGGTTGCAAACTGGCAACCCCTAGATTCTGGCCCCCGGGCATGGTTTAATAGGTCTGCACTAGCCCGAGCAGTAAATAAGTTTGCCATTAAAAAACTAAAAATAAATAAATAAATAAATAACTTAAAAAAAAAAAAAAAAAGACTTGGCAACATTGGGCCTTGATTCTGGCAACAAGTGTGAGGAGTTGAGTCATGGCTGTTCCCAGTCTCCCCACCGTCGCCATCAAGCCGGGCTACCCACCTGGCATCACGGCCATCCTTAGTCAGATGCGTCGCCCACTTGGTCCTTGTGGTATCTGGGTCTGCTGCCACAGCTGGGGTCCTGGTTGGGGCAGCAGCATCCAAGATCCTTGAGGAGGCGACCCCCTGGCAGGGCTTCCAGAGCCCCATGGCGGCCCTGTCCGGCTGCCCAACCTGCCCAGCCCTGATGCCCAGCCCTGGCCACAGGGTGGCAGTGTAGCGTGCGGAAAAGCATTCTGGCCTGAGGCACAAGACTGGTGGTTCTCGGCCTCTGTGCCCGGCCAGGAGTGACCCTGGTCAGGCCTATTCTCGCCCAGGCTGCTGCTTCCCCTCGGGTGAGGAATATTCATTGCTGGGTTTTTTTTAAATTTTTAAAAAAGATTTATTTATTTATTTGTCAGAGAGGAGAGCAAGAGAGCACAAGCAGTGGGAGCGGCAGGCGGAGAAGCAGGCTCCCTGATGAGCAGGGGGCCCCATGCAGGGCTCGATCCCAGCACCCTGAGATCATGACCTGAGCTGAAGGCAGACGCTTAACGACTGAGCCACCCAGGTACCCCCATTGCTGGATTTTTAAAAAGAGCTTTGAGGTATACTTGACATGCAACTCACTGCATATAAATTGTACAACCTGACAAATTTTGATATACATATATACATGTGAAACTCACTGCAATCAAGATCATAAACACAGCAATTACTCCCAAAAGTTTCCTCCTGCCCCTCCTCACCCCTCACAGATTCATTTGAATTTTCTAGACATTTTTGTCTGTCTTCTTTCACTCACCATAATTATTTTGAGATTCATCCATGTTGCTTTTTTTTTTAAAGATTTTATTTATTTATTTGAGAGAGAGAATGAGATAGAGAGAGAGCATGAGACGGAGGAGGGTCAGAGGGAGAAGGAGACTCCCTGCTGGGCAGGGAGCCCGATGCGGGACTAGATCCCAGGACTCCAGGATCATGACCTGAGCCGAAGGCAGTCGCTTAACCAACTGAGCCACCCAGGCGCCCCATGTTGCTTTTATAATAGTGCATTCAGCTTTCATTACCTGTACACTCCCGTGTATGGGTATATTGTAATTTGTCTACCTGTTCACTTGTTGATGGGCATTTGGACTATTTTCAGTTTGGGGCAATGACAAATAAAACTGTTATGAACATTCCTGTACAAGTCTTTGGTGGGGGGGGGCATCTATTCTCCCTTTCTTGAGTAAATAGCTGGGCAGAATGTTATGGTAGGTATATGTCTAACTTTTTAAGAATATGCCAAAGTGATTCTAGTTCAAGGGGATGATGTAGGAACATCCTGAGCTCATCGCCTCCCGCTGAATCTACAGCTACATATGAAATAGTTTCCTCTGAAAGAAACCCCAAACTAGATAAGTGATTCCCATACATCCAAAGAACGAGGGGGCGCCTGGCTGGCTCAGTCGGTAGGGCTTGTGAGTTTGAGCCCCATGTTGGGTGTAGAGATGATCACTTAAGAAAATTAAAATAAAATCTTAAAAAAAAAAAAAGAACAAGAGAAAACCCTTAAAACCGTTGTGGGTAGGAGAGACTGAGACACAGTCTTGCTATAAACCCCACCCCCAGGGCAGCGACCCATAAGCAAGAGGGAACTCGAAATCCATAGCTTCTCCCTGAGGAGAGAAGGGTTTGAGCCCCACATCTGGCACCTCAACTTTTAAGACCTATCCCTGAGAGATAAGCCTCCAAAACATCTACCTTTGAAAACCAATGGGACTGATGTCCGTGAGATGCACACAGCCACGGCAAAAAAGCACCAGCTCTTGCAGGGCTCGTGCAGACTCACCTGGCCACCTTCCGGGGTCCCCCAGAGATGCACCCAGTCTTTCTGTGAAAAAGACCTAAAGCTTTGGCCTGAGGGACAGGCATCTAATTCAACACACATCTAGGGCCTCCTGAAATAAGCCCCAAAGATGAAGTCCAGCGAGTGTCATCTGCGTGGTCTCCCTCTGCCTCACTCCAGGTCACCAGTCTCTCCCGAAAAGGAGCTTGTCCCCTGGCCTAGCACCCTGGTTTTTGCAGCTACCACCCTTGACCGCTTGTATCTGGTGGCCAGGGGGTCTGGGCTCCTGGGTCCCACAGGGCTGTCACCAATGCGGCAAGAGTTCTTAACCAGCCACCACTCCCAGGACGCAGCAGGGAGGCACAGCCCGAGGTGCCCATTAGCGCCTCCTCACAGCCGCAGCCTGAGGGTGGGCTTCTAATGAAAGACTCGTCTACCGCCTCCGGTAATCCCCTCCCGAGACCAGAGGAGCGCTGCTAGCTCTGTGCTCTCTGTGTTCTCCCTCTGCCTCCTTCCACGTGGCCAGTGTCTCCTGATAAAGAGCCTGGGAACAAATCAGCTCCTGTGGGTGCGGCCCCGGCAGACACCTTTTGATCACCTGGCTCAGGGGGCCAGCAGAGCTCAAGGTCCCGGGGCCCCCAGGACTATAACAAATGGAGAAATAGTTCTGAACCTGCGAACTTGAGAAGATATCTACGCCCCCATGTTCACTGCAGCATTACTTACAACAGCCAAGACAGAGAAACAACCTCAGCGTCCGCCAATGGATGATGGATAAAGAAATGTGATGTCTGTGCACGACGGAATATTATTTAACCATGAAAAAGAAAGAAATCCTGGCATTTGTGATGACACGGACAGACCTTGAGGGCATCGTGCTAAGTGAAATAAATCAGACAGAGACAAATACCATATGATCTCACTTATATGTGGAATCTAAAAAAAACAAAACTGGGAGGGCCTGGGTGGCTCAGTTGGTTAAGCGTCTGCCTTTGACCCAGGTCATGATCCCAGGGTCCCAGAATCGAGTCCCACATCAGGCTCCCTGCTCAGTGGGGAGTCTGCTTCTCCCTCTGATCCTCCCCCCTCTCATGTTCTCTCTCTCTTACTCTCTCTCAAATAAATGAAATCTTTAAAAAGACTAAAAATAAAAGTAAAAAAAACCTAAACAAACCCCCAAATTCATAGATTCAGAGAACAGATTGGTGGTTGCCAGAAGCAGGGGGTGGGGAGTGGGTGAAGGTGGGCAAAAGGTACGCACTTCCGAAAATAAATCTGCATAATAGTTAACAGTAGCTAACACTGGTTTGGCTTGATTCCATGCCTGTTGTTAGAGTTTTCACATGTATTAACTTACAAACCCTCACAACACCGCTGAGATGTAGGTACTGCTATAATTTGACAGCACTGAGCCTCAGAGAGGCTAGGTAACATGGCCAAGACTGCAAGGTTAACAATCCTAGATCTGCCACGTCCAAGCTGTGTAACCTTGGGCATGCTTCTCACTGGCCTCACTGGTGCAATCGGGGCATAACAATGATGCATATATCACAGAACTATGAGGACACCGCTAATTCAGAGTCTGGTTCAGAGTTTGAGGTCAGAGTCTGGTTCAGAGTTTGAGGAGATGGTAGTTATTTTATTACTGCATGTGGCTGCAGGATCAAGCCCACTAGGTGGACTCTTGGACTGAGGGAGTATTTGGACTCTTTTAAGGAGTCCTGCTGAACCTTGCAACTTTGAGCAAGCCACCCTTCCCCTGGATACCACGTATCACCCATCCCTAGCCCAAAACCCACCCCATGCTGCTCGCCTATCATCTGAGTCCCTTGCTCTTGGGCCTGACAGTCTTGGCCTGCCTTTCCAGAGCAGCTTCTGCCCAGGGACCCGCCTCCCTACCTCTACTCCCCAGCTAGCCTCCCCCCCGCAGAGCTCCAGTCCCAGGCATCTTTGCTGCCCAGCTGCTGACACACGCCAATGGCCTGAAAACAACTTTACTGAATGAGCCAGCAGGTGCCTCAGACGGGATGCAGGCCTGACACCTGTGAAGGGAGAAGGGAAAGAAGGGAGGCTGGGCAGAAGAGCTGGGTCTGTGGGACTGCTCTAAGAAAGGTTTGTCTGGGCTGATGAGGCATTGTCGAGCTGAAGGCACCATCACAGGAATCCCCCATGCCACAGGGGTGGGCCTGCCATGGTGCCTCACTGTGTCAGTCAAAGGCCGGGAGTAGCCATGGGGAGCTGGGCTCCCAGTCACTCACAGTCCTCATAGCAGAGGTCTGAGCAAGGCGTTTCTGTGGCAGCCATAGGCATTTGGGTCAGTTCACATTTATCTCAATTGTTTTTTTTTTTTTAAGATTTTATTTATTTATTTGACAGAGAGACAGAGAGATAACAAGCAGGCAGAGGGAGAGGGAGAAGCAGGCTCCCTGCTGAACACAGAGCCCGATGCGGGGCTGGATCCCAGGACCCTGGGATCATGACCTGAGTCGAAGGCAGACGCTTAACCGACGGAGCCACCCAGGCGCCCCTCAATTGGGTTTACCCGAGGCCTAGCAGTGACTGTGAGCCCACCGTGCTGAGGTGACTACAAACACTGGGTGCTGACAGAATTAGATTTCTGGGCCTCATAAACTCACTGAGGTGAAAAGGCTGGCCTCAAACCTCTCAGGGGTCAGTCCCCAATCCGTCCCCCTAAGAGGACAGATACTGTCTGTCATGTCCTTTTGGCTGGGAGAAAACCTATTTGCTACACAGGTGTGGGACCCTTGGGTCCCTTTCCTCACAAAAATTAAAAAGGTATTCTACCTGAGGGTAACTCAAAGGCCTCTGTCCCCTTTCAGCCAAGAGTCATGTCTCTTCAGTCTCCATTTGGGGAAGGAAAGGGACAGTGTATTTTCTCCAATACTTAGGTTCTTCCTTTTTGGAGGCTCAGGGCTCTTGGGGTAGTCAGCCCCAGGACCATAGACACTTTGAGAGGACAAGTGAAGAACCAAATGCATTTGATCCTCTTTTCAGCCAGCAGGACCCAAGAGGAGCAGAGGGAGTTGGGAGAGTCATGGAGAGGAAGCCAGAAAGATGGTTTGGGCCTGGGAGGGAGATTGGTAAGGGCTCTTGCCATCAGCCCTTCCATCTCAATCACTGCTTACGTCCAAATTGACCCTTTCTGTGTCAGGAACTTGGGGGGAGGGGGATGGGGAGAGGTGGGATCTACCAGGCAACTGGCACCCATGTCCAACCATAAATGGCACAGCACGAGGCATAAAAGTCCCTTGGCTGGGATCCAGGGATTTGGGATCTAGTCCTAACAACACTATGGACTGCTGAGTGGCCTTGGGCAAGTTGGACACAGTTTCTAGGCCTCAGTTTTCCTAGCTGTAAAATGGAAATATTACCATCTGCTTTGGCCCACCTACTTCATGCAGACCAGAGGATCACAAGAGTCACCCAGGTTCATGAAGGGACCCCCACCTCCTCCCCCTTCAAAGGAAGGTGTGAGGGGGAGCTGGACAGCTGGCTGACAGGACACTGATCGGGTGCAAGTCCATGCCGGGATAGGACAGAGCCTTGTTCCCTCCACCCTGCCACCAGGCTCAAGAATTATCTCCTCCCCCCACCTCCCCGGCCCACGCTTGTGGACTTCTTCCAAGTGGAATTTCCTGAATAGCTTATCAGCAGGCAGGAGGCCTCTGCACGCAGAGCAGGGCGTAGGGGGTTGAGGGGGTTTTAAGTAGGAAATAATGCTGGTGGGGGCTCCTACTGAAACAGCATTGGGGCGTGTGTGTGTGTGTGTGTGTGTGTGTGTGTGTGTGTGTGTGAGTGTGTGTGAGTGTGTGTGTCAGGGGAGTTGGACAGGGGACACGGTGGACCTGGTCCCTGAGGGAAGGCTTTGTTATTCCCTAGACTGAGGTCACACACCCCAGTCAGGAGCCTTATCTGGAAGTCACCTGAACCAGGGAATTTCTCTCCAGTCTTCAGGCAAGTCCCACTGCACATTCCTGGACCCAGACCAAGCTGTTTTCCTGTTTATAGCAAACACTGATAATCCTTGGTTGCACTTTTACTTTCCTTTTATGCTATATATTACCCTCAAGATGGTGACTCATGACATACTCATTCTCTGCTTTGATCCAGTGACCTCCCATTACCAAAAGCTATAAATCTCAAACTTCCAGGAAAGTGAAACTTAGAAACCATCTGCTCTTCTAAGTACCTAATAAGCAGAGCATGCTTGGCTGCAATGGGACGAGCCAACTAACCTGTGGCTTCTACATGTTAGCCTCCCTGGGGTCCGCTGGGACAGCATGGCCGTCGGAGGCCTCCACGGCCGGCTCCAGCCATATTCCCCTTCCTGCTCCCCCTGCTTGGGCCAGTGCGATCTCCTCCTCGTTCCCCTGACACATCCTGCACTTGTCCACCTGGCCAAGGGCCGTGCTCACTATGTGAGCTACCTGAATTTCCCCTCCTCTTCCAAAATAGCCATTTGCCCTGTAAGTCCAATTCAAATGTCACTTCCTCTTCAAAGTGTTTCCTGCTCCCGGGGCTAATACTGCCTTCCTCTTTTTCTCCCACTAGCACTTCATTATTCATCTATTTTGGGTGGGTTTTTTTGCATAATTTTTACATTGAGGTATAGTCCATATACCAGAATATCCACACCTTTAAAGTGTGTAGCTTGGTGGTTAGTATGTTTGCAAAGTTGTGCAACCACCCATACCATCAATTTTAGAATATTTTTCTCACCCCAAAAAGAAACCTTGTTTCTAAGCCTCAGCCTTAGTGGTCACTCCCAATTCCTCCCTCTCTTTTCCCCTCTCCCTGCTAATTTACTTCCTGTCTCCACGGATTTGCCTATTCTGTCACACAATATGTGGCCTTTTGTGACTGGTTTAAAGCTGTTAGCACGCTTTCAAGGTTCATCCATGTTGTAGCATGCATCAGCCCTTCATTTCTTTTTTATGGTCAAAGACTGTCCCATTGTATAGATAGACCACATTTTGTTTATCTGTCATCAGTTGATGACATTTGGGTTTGTTTTCACTTTGGGGCTATTATGAATAATACTGCTATGAACATTCATGCACAAATTTTTGTGTGGACATCTGATTTTAATTCTCTTGGGTGCATACCTCAGAGTGAAATTGCTGGGTCATATCATAACTCTATGTTTAACTTTTTTGAGGAACTACTTTTACTATGAGTTTACCAACACACACACTTTATATATTTTTACATTCATTGAATTTCCTGTATGTCACATTCTGTATGTCACAAATATTGTGAGAATGTATCCCTTGTAACCATGACACAGTGTTCCCCATGTGGATAAACCCTAGTTGATATAAGCTCACTGACACACTCCCTCCCTTTGTTTTAATCCAGTGACCTCCCATCTCACCCTATGAGTGACTTTTTAAAGTAGATGAAGCTGGAGCAATAGGTTATGAATACTTTAAATTTTGGTAGATAATGTCTACAAATGTTTTTGTCCAATCAATTTCTATTCTGTCGGTATCTCGTTGCTGCCCTTATTTGCATTTCCCAGGCTCTGGTGAACAAGATCATCTATCATATGTTTATTGGCTGCTTGGGTTGATTTCCCTGTATGTGACCTTAGCCACTTGCATGGGGAGCTATCTGTGTTTTTCTTATTGACTGTACGAGTGAATGCTTTATATATTTGGACATCAATCCATTCTGTTATATATTTTGAAATACTCTACTTCCTGTCTATTAACTTGCCTTTTAGTTTTATTTATGGTATCTTTTGGCATACAAAAGCTTTTTAAAAATTTGCACATCATCAAACTTGTCAGTCTCCCCTTCGTTGCCTTTGTTTTTTGTATCTTGTTTTAAAAGGCTACCACTACTCTGAGGTCAAATATTTTCTTATATTGTTTTCTAAAATATTTTGAACACATCAAATGTGGTATATATGTGCAAACACATAACATAATTGCAAAAAAAAAATCATGCTACCGGTTAAATACAAGAAATTGTATCAAAAGTGACGTCAGACATTTGTTCAGCAAATTATATAAAAATAAATTATATAAAATAAATTATTATATAAAAATAAATTATTTCAGATTCAGATTGAAATTTATAAATTTCAATTTAAATATTATCTATTAAATGGAAAATCATGTGCTATGATTCTGCAAAGATATAAACTCAAAGGAAACACAAACTGCAGTAACAAATAAAGCCCACAATTTCAGGGGCTTGGAACAACAAAGGTTCATTTTTTTACCCACATTATGGTCCAATGCTGTGATTTCTGGTTAGCTCACCTTCTGTCTTATGTTTCAACCATCCCCTAGAATCTCAGTGTCCTCTGCACCCAGGAAGTACATTGGGGAAGAGAGGAGCCTCAGACCAGATATAGCACATATTGCTTTCTCTCACATTCCTTTGGTGAATGTTCAGAATGTAGTCCCAGGCTGGGCAGCTGCTTCCCAGCAAAAACCCTATACTTGTACTCGCTTTGAGTCTTGCTGAAAATCCATGTATAGTGGGTCCAAGGAAGCTCTGTGCTCGTGGGCATCAGGAAAGCTACATATAAATGGAGCAGCTGGGAATGGCCACCTGGCATATTATGTGTATCTCCTATGCTCACTGCATGCTCCATTGTTCTCTTAGACCTCACCACATTTGTATTCTTCCCTTGTTCAAGATTCCTTCTTCTATAATCACTGATTTTTCTGTCTGAGGAAGCTCCTTTCATCATTCCTTTAGGTCTGCTGGTGACAAATTCTTTTAATTTTCCTTCATCTGAGAAGATCTTGATTTCCTCTTTATTCCTGAAGGATCAGTTCTCTGGACATAGAATTCTGAACAGATAGTTTTTTGTTTTTTTCCCTGCCCTTGAAAAGTGTGACACTTCCTTCTGGCCTTCATGGTTTCTTAAGAGAAATCTGCTGTCATTCCAATTGCTTTTTCCCTAAACGTAAGGTGCTCTCTCTCTGGCTGAGGTTAATACTATATAAAATCTTGTTACAACTAAGCTGAGACATACGTATACCACAATCCATTATCTTTTTATTTTCTTTAAAATTAATCATTGTCTTGGGGCACCCGGGTGGCTCAGTTGGTTAAGTATCCAACTCTTGCTCTCAGCTCAGGTCTTGATCTCAGGGTCGTGAGTTAAAGCCCAACGTTGGGCTCCATTCTGGGTGTGGAGCCCACTTAAAAATAAATTAATAATTGTCTTATTTTTTTCTTTTTCTTTTTTTAAGATCTTCATTCATCTATTTGTCAGAGAGAGAGAGAGAGAGCACAAGCAGGGGGAGCGGCAGGCAGAGGGAGAAGCAGGCTCCCCACTGAGCACGGAGCCCGATACGGGGCTCGATCCCAGGCATCCCTGTCTTATTTTTTCTTTGTCTCCCCAAGAATCAACCTCTAATCTTCCGACATATCAGGTAAAGGCACTGCTTCCCAGGGATTCCAGGAGATCTGAGGGTCTTGCTGTTTCTTAACTCTACTTCCAACAAATTCCTGTTTCCAGCCCTTCCTCCATGCTCACTTCAGAGATACTTGGTGTCCCAATTCCTGGAGGTTCTGGGTGGAAACTAGGTTGTTTCTTAGCTTTCCCCCTTGCTGGTGTCAAAATCAATGTGTCTGGGGCTAAGTTAGTCCAGCTCCTTTCCAGCTTCGCAAATTCTATCGTGTTGCCTCCTCTTTCATTTTCTTTGCCTTTGTGGGGTTTTGCCTTAAAAAAAGAAATCCCCAGGGCGCCTGGGTGGCTCAGTGGGTTAAGTGTCTGCCTTCCGCTTAGGTAATGATCTCAGGGTCCTGAGATTAAGCCCCTGGGGTCAAGCAGGGATCAAGCTCCCTGCTCAGTGGGGAGTCTGTTTCTCCCTCTCCTTCTGCCCCTCCCCCCTGCTCATGCTCTCTCGCTGTCTCTCTCTCTCTCAAATAAATAAATAAAATCTTAAAAAAAAAAAAGAAATCCCCTTGTTGTCTTGTCAGTTGGTTTTCAGCAAGGAGGAAAAGTAAATGAGTGTGTTCAATCTATCATCTTTATCTGGAAGATAAAAAAAATTTTAAGATCTTTAATCCATCTTCTACACATTTTTGTGAATGATATGACTTCAATTTGTTTTCTTCATGGGTAGTCAATTTTTCCAAAAGGATTCATTCAATATTCTGTTCTTTTTCTCACTGATTTGAAATGCTTTATCACATACAAAGCAAAATGTTCTTTTACACTTGGAGCTGCATCAGGATTTGTATTATAATCTGTTGATTTGGCTTTTTCTGGGAAAACCCCACATAAAATATTGTTTAAATTACTATTGCTTTATAGTATCTTATTCTCATTTCAAAATTATCTTATTGTGTACATTTAAACATCTATTTTAATTTTAGAAACAGCCTCCCAAGGTGCTTGAAAAATCTCACAGAGCTTTAGATTGAAATTGCGCTGAATTCATGGATTTATAGTATTTTGGATTGAAGTGATATCTTTACCATACTGAGACTTTTGCCCATCAACATGATATGGCTCTTTTATTTTCAGTCTTTTTGTGTTAGTCAATAGTGACTTGAATAACTTAGTACATTTATTCCCAGGTATTTTACAAGGTTTGCTGTCATTGCTAATTTAGTCTTTTTGACTATTTTTATTTATCTATTTATTTGTTACTGCTATTATTAACCAACGTATTAATTTTTGGATGTTAATCTAGTAAACATTGCTAGGGAATTGACTATACCTTTGCAATATCTTCTTGAGCTATTGAAATATTATGGTTTTCTACTTGTTGAGCCAATTTGGATAATTTACATTTTCTAAGCAAATCATCCATCTCATCTCAGGTTTTCATAGTGGTGTAAATTTATTGGTGCACCTTATATTCTCTTGTTAAATCTCTATATTGTTAGGCATAGTCCCTTTTTGATGGTATGTTAATTCTTTTTTTTTTTTTTAAGATTTTATTTATTTGACACAGAAAGAGAGAGTACAAGTAGGGGGAGCAGCAAGCAGAGGGAGAGGGAGAAGCAGACTCTCTGCTGAGCAGGGAGCCTGATGTTGGGGCTTGATCCAAGGACCCTGAGATCATGACCTGAGCTGAAGGCAGATGCTTAACCAACTGAGCCACCCAGGGCCCCCTGTTGGTATGTTAATTCTAATTTTATGTTGCGTTGTGTTCCATGAATATAACTTATGTGATTTTATTTTTCTTTTTGAAATCTGTGGTCTAACACAGAACATTTTTTTTTAATTTTTTATTGTTATGTTAATCACCATATATTACATCATTAGTTTTTGATGCAGTGTTCCATGATTCATTGTTTGTTCATAACACCCAGTGCTCCATGCAGAACGTGCCCTCCTCAATACCCATCACCAGGCTAACCCATCCCCCTACCCCCCTCCCCTCTAGAACCCTCAGTTTGTTTTTCAGAGTCCATCATCTCTCATGGTTCGTCTCCCCCTCTGACATACTCCCCTTTTCTTCCTCTCCTGTTATCTTCTTCTTTTCCTTTTTTCTTAAAATATGTTGCATTATTTGTTTCAGAAGTACAGATCTGTGATTCAACAGTCTTGCAAAATTCACAGCGCTCACCGTAGCACATACGCTCCCCAATGTCTATCACCCAGCCACCCCATCCCTCCCACCCCCAACCACTCCAGTAACACTCAGTTTGTTTCCTGAGATTAAGGATTCCTCATATCAGTGAGGTCATATGATACATGTCTTTCTCTGATTGACTTATTTCACTCAGCATAACACCCTCCAGTTCCATCCACGTCGTTGCAAATGGCAAGATCTCATTCCTTTTGATGGCTGCATAATATTCCATTGTGTATATATACCACATCTTCTTTTTTTTTTTTTTGATGGAAAAAAGATAAGTTTATTTTGAATTGTTTTAATTTACAAATACAAAACACCTTGGAAGACAAAAAAAAAAATGAAAGAAAAACACAAAACATAGGCAAATTTTTACTCCATGAGCTTCTCAAATCCTCACTTATTCACCAATCCCCAAGATGAAAAACTCTTCTAAAAAGGTATTCAGCCGCCAACAATGATGTTATTAATAGGGATATGGATCAATTTCACAAAAAAGCCAATGAATCCCATTATAGCAAATCCTATTGCTGTCGCCATGGCAATCTTCTGGAATTCTTTTCTATCAGGTTTAGTGCATCTTTTAACCAGCCGAATTGAGTCCTTCACAAACTGCCGACTTGGCTCAACAAACTGCATTACCTGATCCATGATGCCTGCCAGCCAACAGCTCAGACGCCAGCGACACGTAGCACAAATACGAACTGACCTAGGGCCACCGGAACCGTACCACATCTTCTTTATCCATTCATCTGTCGATGGACATCTTGGCTCTTTCCACAGTTTGGCTATTGTGGACATTGCTGCTATAAACATTGGGGTACACGTACCCCTTCGGGTCCCTACATTTGTATCTTTGTAACACAGAACATTTTTATGTTTGATATATTTGAGAAGAATATATGTTCTTCAGTTTGGGGGATTAAAATATCATATACACCTATTAGATAAAAACTAACTGCACTCTTCAAATCATTTCTAACCTTACTAATTTTTTGTCTTCTTGATATCTCAGTTTCTGAGATGTGTTAAAGTGTCCCACTATCATTGGGCTTTTTTGAAATTTTGCCTCCAAATCATATCACTTTTTGCTTTTTTTAAGGAAGATATTTTGTTAGGTGCATCAGCATTTGAAGCTATGTGTCTTCTTAGCAGATTATTCCTCCTATCAATGAGTTCTCTCATTCTCCCTTACAATCCTTTTTTTCCCCCTTAAATTCTATTTTATCTATTGTTAACACAGCTGCACCTGAGTGTCAGTTAATACAAAGGAGTCTAATTTGGCTTTTATGATGAGCAAGAATAATGACTTGGACCTGGTATAAGGAAACTTTTACTTTTGATTTATAAATAACCAGATCAAAGGATTTACATAAGATAAGGATACAGAAAGTGGCTCAGATTTTGGTTGCCCTTTCTTTCTTTTTTCTTTTTTAAACAAGAAACTTTTATTCTGAAAACCAGTCGATTTCCTTCTTGTTACTGGAGCCACCTTTTCCGTTCTACTCTCTGCCCTGAGCCAACTGTCCAACCACAGTGTTGTCCTTAAGAGCGTCACTGGGCGACCCATAAGCCAAATTTTTTTCTCACCTTCTGGGATGCACCTGGGGAGATCTAATTTTCTCTCACTCGTTCTTAATGCCTGAGCGCCCCACACTTCTCTTAGGTAGAGATATTAACTCTCATATTGATAGCTCCTGGGCAAACTAGCAATTGCCTCCCTTTAATAGAGGCTGATATTAATTCCCAGGTCTGGGAAACTCAGGCTGAAGTGGTTTGGGCCTTAACAGCAGGACCCCTAAGTGGGGTCCACCTTAAGGACCCCACAACTTTCCCTTGTCGCAAAGGTGTTTTGGGCATAACAGGACACTTTCGCTGTGGATACCAGGATATGCACGCCCCCCTCTAAATTTGAAGTCTGGATCCACCATTCCAGGGTCAAACCCTGGTCCCCAATGGGGCCTAAAAGCAAGGAACTGAAATCCCTCTGTGAACCCAGAGAGGACCTCAAACTAGTCTTGAAGCCACAAGACAGAGATCAGTCTTCTTAAATGTTATTTTCCTTAAATCTTATCAAAATCATAATCCTTATTGCATTCCTTTCCCCTGCCCTCTCTTCGCAGTAGGTGGGGAGTTCACTAAAACAGCCTCTACCTCTCACCAGACCCCTGGCTGTTCTCGGTCTTCCATTGTGTTTTGGGCCTTGTCTCCTAAATGCCCTAACCTTTATATCTTCCAAAATAAAGGTCATCAAACTCCAAATGGTGGTTCAGTTGGAACCTCACGTGGAGGTCAAACCAGATATCTACAGGGGACCCCTTGAGAAGTGGGTATGAGAGGAACCTTGCCTGCCGCCCCACCCAACGCCCCTGGCCAGCAAGAAGTAGCTATGATCGATCCGTCATCGCCCTTCTTCCCTAACAGCAGTTAGGGTTACCTCTACAGAGGGGGGAATGGTGAAGGATAGTTGGAAGGCAAGTAGGCAGGGACAAGCACTGCCCCACCCAGGCCTTAGAAGAAAACGCCCCCCCCCCCCCCCGTTTATCACTCTTTAAAAATTTTTATTTTATTTATTTATATATCTTTTTAAAAATATTTTATTTATTTTTTGACAGAGAGAGAGACAGCGAGAGAGGGAACACAAGCAGGGGGAGTGGGAGAGGGAGAAGCAGGCCTCAGGGAGCCCGATGTGGGGTGATCCCAGGACCCTGGGACCATGACCTGAGCCAAAGGCAGACGCTCAATGACTGAGCCACCCAGGCGCCCCATAAAATTTTTTTTTTAATTTAAATTCAATTTAGTCAACATATAGTGTATTATTACTTTCAGGGGTAGAATTTAGTGCCTCATCAGTTGCATATAACACCCAGTGCTCATTACATCATATGCCCTCCTTCATTAACATATAATGTATTATTTGTTTCAGGGGTACAGGTCTGTGATTCATCAGTCTTACACAATACACAGTGTTCACCACAATGCATACCCTCCCCAGTGTCCACCACCCAGCCACCCCACCCCTCCACCCCCCTCCCCTCCAGCAACCCTGTTTGTTTCCTGGGTTTAAGAGTCTCTTATGGTTTGTCTCCCTCTCTGGTTTTGTCTTGTTTCATTTTTCCCTCCCTTTCCCTATGATCCTCTGCCTTAGTTTCTCAAATTCCACATATCAGTGAGAAAATATGATAATTGTCTTTCTCTGATTGACTTATTTCACTTAGCATAATACCCTCTAGTTCCATCCATGTGGTTGCAAATGGCAAGACTTCATTTTTTTTTTGATGGCTGTGTAATATTCTATTTTGTATCTATATACCATATCTTCTATCCATTCATCTGTCAATGGACATCTGGGCTCTTTCCATAGTTTGGCTATTGTGGACATTGCTACTATAAACATCGCGGTGCAGGTGCTCCTTTGGATTACTACGTTTGTATCTTTGGGGTAAATACCTAGTAGTGCAATTGCTGGGTCATAGGGAAGCTCTATTTTCAACTTTTTGAGGAACCTCCATACTGTTTTCCAGAGTGGCTGCACCAGCTTGCATTCCCACCAACAGTGTAGGAGGGTTCCCCTTTCTCCGCATCCTCACCAACATCTGTTGTTTCCCGACTTGTTAATTTTAGCCATTCTGAGTGGTGTGAGGCGGTATCTCTGTAGTTTTGATTTGTATTTCCCTGATGCCGAGTGATGTTGAGCACTTTTTCATGTGTCTGTTGGCCATATGGAGGTCTTCTTTGCAGAAATGTCTGTTCATGTCTTCTGCCCATTTCTTGATTGGATTATTTGTTCTTTGGGTGTTGAGTTTGATATGTTCTTTATAGATTTTAGATACTAGCCCTTTATCTGTATGTCTATCTTCTCCCATTCTGTTGGTTGTCTTTTGGTTTTGTTGACTGTTTCTTTTGCTGTGCAAAAGCTTTTTATCTTGAAGTCCCAATAGTTCATTTTTGCCTTTGTTTCCCCTGTCTTTGACAATGGGTCTAGGAAGAAGTTGCTGCAGCCAAGGTCAAAGAGGTTGCTGGCTGTGTTCCCCTCAAGGATTTTCATGGATTCCTGTCTCACATTTAGGTCTTTCATTCATTTTGAGTCTAAATTTTTGTGTAGGTGTAAGGAAATGGTCCAGTTTCATTCTTCTGCATGTGGCTGTCCAATTTTCCCAACACCATTTGCTGCAGAGACTGTCTTTTTTTCATTGGATATTCTCTCCTACTTTGTCAAAGATTACTTGACCATAGAGTTGAGGGTCCATTTCTGAGTTCTCTATTCCATTGATCTATGTGTCTGTTTTTGTGCCAGTACCATACTGTCTTGATGATTACAGCTTTGTAATAAAGCTTGAAGTCTGGAATTGTGATGCCACCAGCTTTGGTTTTCTTTTTCAACAATCTTCTGGCTATTTGGGGTCTTTTCTGGTTCCATACAAATTTTAGGATTATTTGTTCCAGCTCTGTGAAAAAAGGTTGATGGTATTTTGATAGGGATTGAATGTGTAGATTGCTCTAGGTAGCAGAGACATTTTAACAATACTTGTTCTTCCAATCCATGAGCATGGAGTGTTTTTCCATTTCTTTGTGTCTTCCTCAATTTCTTTCATGAGTATTCTAGAGTTTTCTGAGTAAAGATTCTTTGTCTCTTTGGTTAGATTTATTCCTAGGTATCTTATGGTTTTGGTGCAATTGTAAATGAGATCAACTCCTTAATTTCTCTTTCTTCTGTCTCGTTGTTGTATAGAAATGCAACTGATTTCTGTGCATTGATTTTATATCCTACCACTTTACTGAATTCCTATGAGTTCTAGCAGTTTCGGCAGGGAGTTTTTGGCTTTTCCACATAAAGTATCATATCATCTGCAAAGAGGGATTGACTTCTTCTTTGCAGATTTGGATGCCTTTGATTTCTTTTTGTTGTCTGATTGCTGTAGCTAGGACTTCTAGTACTATGTTGAATAGCAGTGGTGATAGTGGACATCCCTGCCGCATTCCTGACCTTAGGGGGAAAGCTCTCAGTTTTTCCCCATTGAGAATGATATTCGCTGTGGGTTTTTCATAGATGGCCTTTATGATATTGAGGTATGTATCCTTTATCCCTACACTGTGAAGAGTTTTAATCCAGAAAGGATGCTGTACTTTGTCAAATGCTTTTTCTGCATCTGTTGAGAGGATCATATGGTTCTTGTCCTTTCTTCTATTAATGTATGTATCACATTGATTGATTTGCAGATGTTGAACCAAACTTGCAGCCCAGGAATAAATCCCACTTGGTCATGGTGAATAATCCTTTTAATGTACTGTTGGATCCTACTGGCTAGTATTTTGGTGAGAATTTTTGCATCCATGTTCATCAGAGATATTCGTCTGTAATTCTCCTTTGTGGTGGGGTCTTTGTCTGGTTTTGGGATCAAGGTAATGCTGGCTTCATAAAATGACTTTGGAAGTTTTCCTTCCATTTCTATTTTTTGGAACAGTTTCAGAAGAATAGGTATTAATTCTTCTTTAAAAGTTTGGTAGAATTCCCCTGGGAAGCCATCTGGCCCTGGACTCTTGTTTGTTGGGAGATTTTTGATTACTGCTCAATTTCCTTTGGTTATGGGTCTGTTCAGGTTTTCTATTTCTTCCCTGGTTCAGTTTTAGTAGTTTATATGTCTCTAGGAATGCATCCATTTCTTCCAGATTGCCTAAATTGTTGGCATATAGTTGCTCATAATATGTTCTTATAATTCTTTGAATTTCTTTGGTGTTGGTTGTGATCTCTCCTCTTTCATTCATGATTTTATTTATTTGGGTCCTTTCTCTTTTCTTTTTGATAAGTCTGTCCAGGGGTTTATCAGTCTTATTAATTCTTCCAAAGAACCAGCTCCTAGTTTTGTTGATCTGTTCTACTATTCTTTTGGTTTCGATTTCATTGATTTCTGCTCCGATCTTTATTATTTCTCTTCTCCTGCTGGGTTTAGGCTTTATTTGCTGTTCTTTCTCCAGCTCCTTTAGGTGTAGGGCTATGTTGTATATTTGAGACCTTTCTTGTTTCTTGAGAAAGGCTTGTATTTTTATATACTTCCCTCTTAGGACAGGCTTTGCTGCATTCCAAAGAATTTGAACAGTTATGTTTTCATTTTCATTTGTTTCCGTGGATTTTCAAAATTCTTCTTTAATTTCCTGGTTGACCCATTCATTCTTTAGTAGGATGCTCTTTAGCCTCCACGTATTTGAGTTCTGTCCAACTTTCCTTTTGTGATTGAGTTCAAGTTTCAAAGTACTGTGGTCCAAAAATATGCAGGGCATGATCCCAATCTTTTGGTACCGGTTGAGACCTGATTTGTGACCCAGGATGTGATCTATTCTGGAGAATGTTCCATGTGCACTAGAGAAGAATGTGTATTCTGTTGCTTTGGGATGGAATGTTCTGAATATATCTGTGAAACCCATCTGGTCCAGTGTGTCATTTAAAACCCTTATGTCCTGGGGCGCCTGGGTGGCTCAGTTGGTTAAGCCACTGCCTTCGGCTCAGGTCATGATCCTGGAGTCCCAGGATCGAGTCCCATATCGGGCTCCCTGCTCAGCAAGGAGTCTGCTTGTCCCTCTAACCCTCCCCCCTCTCATAATCTCTCTCTCTCAAATAAATAAAATATTTTTAAAAAACCCACTTATTTCCTTGTTGATTTTTTGCCTAGATGATCTGTCCATTTTCAGTGAGGGGAGTGTTAAAGTCCCCTACTATTATTGTATTATTGTTGATGTGTTTCTTTGATTTTGTTATTAATTGGCTTATATAATTGGCTACTCCCATGTTTGGGACATAAATATTTACAACTCTTAGAACTTCTTGTTGAACAGACCCTTTAAGTATGATATAGTGCCCTTCCTCATCTCTTATTACAGTCTTTGGTTTAAAATCTAATTTGTCTGGGGCTCCTGGGTGGCTCAGTCATTAAGCATCTGCCTTCAGCTTAGGCCATGATCCCAGGGTCCTGGGATTGAGCTGCCCCACACTGGGCTCCCTGCTCAGCAGGAAGCCTGCTTCTCATTCTCCCACTCCCTGTTTGTGTTCCCTCTCTCGCTGTGTCTCTCTCTGTCAAATAAATAAAATCTTTAAAAACTTTTTTTTAAATAAATAAAATCTAATTTGTCTGATATAAGGTATGCCACCCCAGCTTTCTTTTGATATCCATTAGCATGATAAATGGTTTTCCACCCCCTCACTTTAAAATCTGGAGGTGTCTTTGCATCTAAAACGAGTCTCTTGCAGACAGCATATAGACGGGTCTTGCTTTTTTATCCAACTGATACCCTGTGTCTTTTGATTGGGGCATTTAGCTCATTTACATTCAGGGTAATTATTGAAAGATATGAATTTAGTGCCATTGTATTGCCTGTAAGGTGACTGTTACTGTATATTGTCTCTGTTCCTTTCTGGTCTATGTTACTTTTGGGATCTCTCTTTGCTTAGAGGACCCCTTTTAATATTTCTTGTAGGACTGGCTTGGTGATTGCAAATTCTTTTAGTTTCTGTTTGTCCTGGAGGCTTTTTATCACTCCTTCTATTTTCAATGACAGCCCAGCTGGATATAGTATTCTTGGCTGCATATTTTTCTCATTTAGTACCCTGAATATATCATGCCAGTCCTTTCGGGCCTGCCAGGTCTCTGTGGATAGGTCTGCTGCCAATCTAATGTTTCTACTGTTGTAGGTTACAGACCTCTTGTCCCGAACTGCTTTCAGAATTTTCTCTTTGTCTGAGATTTGTAAGTCTTACTATTAGATGTCAGGGTTTTGACCTATTTATATTGATTTTGAGGGGGGTTCTCTGTGCCTCCCGGATTTTGATGCCTGTTTCCTTCCCCATATTAGGGAAGTTCTCTGCTATAATTTGTTCCAATATACCTTCTGCCCCCCTCTCTCTTTCTTCTTCTTCTGGGATCCCAATTATTCTAATATTGTTTCACTTTACGGTATCACTTATCTCTGGAATTCTCCCCTCATGATCCAGTAGTTTATCTCTTTTTCTCAGCTTCTTTATTCTCCATCATTTGGTCTTCTACATCACTAATTCTCTCTTCTACCTCATCTCTCCTAGCAGTTAGAGCCTCCATTTTTTATTGCACCTCATTAATAGCCTTTTTGATTTTGACTTGGTTAGATTTTAGTTCTTTTATTTCTCCAGAAAGGGATTTTCTAGTGTCTTCTATGCTTTTTTCAAGCCCAGCTAGTGTCTTTATAATCATTATTCTGAACTCTAGTACCAACATCTTACTAATGTCCCTATTGATTGGTCCCTGGCAGTGGGTACTGCCTCTTGTTCTTTTTTTTGAGTTGAGTTTTTCCGTTTTGTCATTCTTTCCAGAGAAGAATAGATGAACGAGATAACAAAATACTAAAAGGACAACAATGACCCCAGAGAAATATACACTAAACAAATCAGAAGAGACCTGAAACCAGGGGGCGTGTGGGGGGAATAAAACGAAGAGAATATGATTAGGCTGATGAATAGAACAGAGCCATACACTCGATTTTGGGTGTATTTTGGTCTGTTAGAAGAAACCATATCCCAAAATTTCAAAGAAAGAAAAACTTATATATACACAAAAATAAGGTTAAATACAATGAAGGGATAGAATATGACTGTAAAAATGAACATTAAAAACGATTTTTAAAAAAGGAATTGATAAGGTAAGAAGTTGGTTGAAAAAGGAAAGAAGAAAATTTAAAAAGGAAAAAAAGAAAGAAAAATTTAAAGATTAACTTTGAAAGACTAAAGAATCATTGGAAAAAAGCCATGAATTCTTTGTGCTATATTTCCCTAGCACTGGAGTTTTTCAGTTCTCATTTATCGGTAAACTTGGTTTTGACGGGATGTTCTTTTGATCTTCTGGCAGAGGGGTCTGTCGCAGTGATTCTCAAGTGTCTTTGGCCCAGGTGGAATTGCCCCGCCCTTGCCGGATCCTGGCTAAGTAATCTGCTCGGGTTTGCTCTCAGGAGCTTTTGTTCCCTGCAAGCTTTCCGTAGGGCTTTGGAGGACGAGAGTGAAAATGGCGGCCTCCCAATCTCCGCCCCAGAGGAGCCGAGAACTCGGGGCCCCGCTCCTCAATGCGTCCCCAGAGAAAAGCAGTCACTCCCGTCTCCCTGGTCTCCGGCCGCTCTCCGTGCTCACCCGGCCTGTGACCGAGCGTTGCTATCTCTGGCACCCGACCCCGTGTGGAGTCTCCAAACCCATCAGATCCCTGCGGTGCGCTTCCGCGCCGCTCCTTCCAGGGGAGGAAGGGGAGTCTCCCCGGTTCTGCCGTTTGTTGGGTCCCTGCTGGAGGAGCAGTGGCCCGACTGTCACCGATCACAGTTTATGGCCACCCCGAGCTGAGAGCCCGCGCCTCGGCTCCGTCTCTGCAGCTGCTTCCCCGATCTGATACCTGGGAGCTCTGCCGCACTCAGGCACCCCGGGTCTTTCTGTGACCCCAAGGGTCCTGACACCACACTGTCCCGCGAGTGTTCCACCCCCCCGCCCCCCCCACCCCCGCTTAGCCACTGGAGCGACGTCCCTCAGCGGAGCCGACTTCTAAAAGTTCCGATTTTGTGCTCCGCGGCTCTAGCACTTGCCAGAAGTGGCCAACGGAGGCCCCCTCCCCCGCCGTCTATCCTCCCAAATATCGCCTCGGATTCACTTCTCCGCAGATCCTACCTTCCAGAAAGTGGTCGCTTTTCTGTTCAGAGAGTTGTTGCTATTCTTTTCTTCGATCTCCTGTTGAGTTCATAGGTGTTTCGAATGGTTTGATAACCATCTGGCTGAATTCCTGGGACCAGACGAGATTTAGGTCTCCTACTCCTCTGCCATCTTGGACTCTCTCCAAGGAAACCACCCTGGAAGGAGTCCTCCACCCTTTACCGTGTGACAAAAACCTGATTGGATGCCAGGCTCAGGGAGGGTTAATCTGATTAAAACAGCCTGCTACAAGCTCATAAAAACCCCTAGACTTAGAAATTCCAGTGGCAACCCTCTCGGGTCCCCTCCCTCCTCTGAAGCTTTGTATTTTCACTTTGCTATCGCTCAATAAACCTTGTTTTGCTGCTTAAAACAAAACAAAACACCTTTTATTTTATTAATTTTACAATATTTATTTATTTTTAGGGGCGCCTGGGTGGCTCAGTCGTTAGGCTGAGCCTGCCTTCGGCTCAGGTCATGATCTCAGAATCCTGGGATCGAGCCCCACATCGGGCCCCCTGGTCCAAGGGAAGCTTGCTTCTCCCTCTCCCACTCCCCCTGCTTGTGTTCTCTCTCTCGCTGTCTCTCTCAAATAAATAAATAAATTTATTTATTTATTTGTCAAATAAATAAATAAAATCTTTAAAAAATAAAATATTTATTTATTTTTAAAGTAATCTCTACACCCAACATGGGGCTCAAAACTCACAACCCCAAGATCCAGAGTCACATCCTCTATTGATTGAGGCAACTGGGCACTCCCTATTGTCCTCTTATTTCTCATAGGGTTATGCTCAAAGTTTGGTGGTCTTCATGGAATAAGATGCAGGTGTTTGAGAAGTGTAGAATTGTGGTCTCACTCCAGCACCAAAAATGACCAATTCTACATACACAGCAGAAATTCAGAGAGCATGGTCCCTGACCTGTTACCTGAGTTCTTTCTAAGTCAGCACTGGGCAATCTCCTCCTATCTGCGCCTGCCCTACAAGGCCTAGGCATTTTCCATTTACATTATCTTGAGGGATCTCCAAGGCAAGTCTGATCATGGCCTGCCACAATCTGTTTTCTCGCTGTTTGAATTTGCTTGATATCATTTTCTTTTCCTTTATTTGCAGTCTTTTCAGATTTTAAGTGCATCTTTTAGAGACAGGATGTAACTGGATTGTATTTCTTGGAGTTATTTTTATTTTTTTTTATTTGTTCAAACTGAAAATCCCTATCAATCAATAAGTAAATGTAACCCATCACATTTATTTTGAGTACTACTTGGTTACAACTTATTCCTACATACTTTTTGTTCTTTTATTTACTTTTCTGCCTTTTGTTGGATTGCTGGAATTGAAGTTCTATTACTTCTCTTTTAATGGTTTGGAATTTATATATTCTGCTTCTAGTCTTCTACGTTTTGTTTGTATGTTCTTTGACATATCAACTAAACTTATCTTTTTCTCATTTTTATTGTTAATAGTTACCTATTCTTAGTGAGAAAGGAAACTTAGCATGCTTTTGCTGTTCTCCATTCCATCCATGATGATATCATCTGTGGTTTTCATTCCAGATTATTATTGAATTTTTTCATAAAATTAACATTTATTTAGATTAAACTTTTTTTCTTTCACTAATCACTATTGCATTACTTTTTCTTGTTTTTTCCTCTTTCTGAAACAACTCTAATAATTTTTTCATAAAGTATCTGTAAATGAAAAAGGGATTCTTTTTATATGGGAGAATCTCATTTTGCCTTCATGTTTGAGTGGGAGAATAGACTATAAATTTTTAGATTTCAAAATTATTCTCTCATCATTGATGGGGCCTGGGTGGCTTAGTTGTTGGGTGGCTGACTCGTGGTTTCAGCTTGGGCTATGATCTCGGGGTCCTGGGATCGAGCCCTACCTCGGGCTCCACACTCAGTGGGGAGTCTGCTTGAGGATTCTATCTCTCCCTTTCCCTCAGGCCCTCCCCCCTCTCATGCTCTCTCTCTCTCAAATAAATGAATAAATCTTTAAAAAATTATAAAATGAAAAGATTGATCTTAAGCCTTTTCTCCTATAGATAGGAAAACTCTGGCCCAAGGAAGAGGAATGCCCTTATAAATGGCAGGATGAGAATTAGAATCCTCATTTTAACCACACTGACTCAATCATTTCCTCATTCATTTATCAAATTAACTCAAAAAAATATTAAGCACCAGACACTAGAATCTATCCTACTATAAGCACGGCCTTATCTGCATCCTTGGGCACCACACTGGAGAATAAATAAGTGTAGTATATTGTTTGCCTGCATCTCTGAGATACGTTTTAACACCTTCTTCTCATCACAGACATTGTTGGAATCAGTGGAGATCGGCTTCTCCATCACCACCAGACACAATATCTGCAGGAGGTGGTTCTGTGTTACATCCTGGATGATCCCAAATTCTTCAAAGTAGCTCCTGCAGCCCTCAGTGCCAAAGGGCTCCAATGTTGTCCTGGTTCCAGATGGGGCTGAAGATCCTGTTGGCAAACCTCAGCACCATGAGGTTCTGGACCATCTCCTTGTCCAGGTAACGGTTGATGCAGTAAATCTGGTCCTCCCAGAAGAAGGAGGAGATGTTGTTGGAGAGCCAGCTGGAGCTTTGCAGGTCTCTCTGGAAGGGCTTCTCCACAGTGACATGGTTCCAGCCTGTCTGGCTCATGCAGCTGTCATGGATGTTCTTGGTGACCGCCTCATAGACAATGGGGGGCAAGGCCAGGTAGAAGAGGTGGTTGGCCTGCTGCCCCTGGTGGAGGGCATTCATGTGGCTGTTGAGGCACTCGTAGGAGGCGGTGTCCTCATACTGGCCAGCCACATAGAAGTTGTAAGCAAAGAACTCCAGCTTGGGCTTCTCCTCTGGGGTGGCTTTGAAGAAAGGTTCATTCTGTTTTCATATGTCTGCCACCGTGAGGTGCGAGGGGGTGTAGCCCATGATGAAGGTGTCTTTGGGCAGAAGGCCATCCTGGAACAGCCACCAGATGGTAGGGTGGATCTTCTTGGTTAAGTTGCCAAATGCACCCATGATGATGAAGATATATGTATCAGGGTGATGGAAGGCATTGCCCTGGTACAGCTCTTCCCTCAGGATCTCACACACTTGGGCCCAGCTTAGGGCCATCTGCTCTGCCAGGATGTTCTCTGTGCCTCACCATCAGTAAACTCACAGCAGGGGAGTTCCTGGCCAGTTCCCCAGGCTGTGCCCCACCCCTCCACCTCCCTTAACCAGTGGGGGTGGTTTTGAGCAGACCGCTTCATACAAGGTGTGTGGGTGGAGCTTCAGCATCCCCTCCCCCTGGGGGTGGAACAAGCTCTCAAATTTATAAACGTTTTGGTATATTTTTTTCTTTCCTTTTCTCTGTTCTTCTGGTATTTCTGTTATGTGTATGATGGAGCACTTGGTGGTGCCTCACAGGTCTCTAAGGCTTTGTTCATTTTTTGCCATCTTTTTCCTTTTCCTCAGACTAGATGATCTGCATTAATCTATCTTGAAATTCATTGATCCTTTCTCATGCAGCTCAAATCTGCTGTCAAGCCCCTCTAGTGAATTTTTTTTTTCAGATATTGTGCTTTTCAACGCCAGAATTTCTATTTGGTTGTTTTTATAATTTCTATCTCTCTATTGATAGTCTCTATTTGGTGAGACTGATAACATACTGACCTTTAATTCTTTCGACATGGTTTCCTTTAATACTTTGAACATACTTATAATAGCTGATTTAAAGTCTCTGTCTAGGGGTGCCTGGGTGGCATGGTCAGTTGAGTGTCCAACTCTTGGTTTCAGATCTGGTAGTGATCTCAGGGTCATGGGATCAAGCCCTGCCTCAGGCTCCGTGCTCAGTGCACAGTCTCCTTGAGTTTCTCTCTCCCTCTGCTCCTCTCCCCCATGTGCGTGCTCTCTCTATCTCTCAAATAAATAAATCTTAAAAAAAAAAAGTCTCTGTCTAATACAGATGGCCATTAGACACATGACAAATTGCACAACATCACTCATCATCAGGGGAATGCAAATCAAAATTACAATGAGATATCTCCTCACACCTGTCAGAATGGCTAAAATCAAAAACACAAAAAAATAAGTGTTGGTGAGGATATGGAGAAAAAGGAACCCTTGTGCACTGTTTGGGGGAATGCAGTGCATTTCTGGTGCAGCCACTCTGGAAAAACAGTATGAAGTTTCCTCAAAAAATTAAAAATAGAACTATGCTATAATCCAGTAATCACACCACTGGATATTTACCCAAGGAATACAAAAACACTTAATTCAAAAGGATATATGCATCCCTACGTTTATTGCAGCATTATTTACAATAGCCAAATTATGGAAGCAGCCCAAGTGTCCATCCATAGATGAATGGATAAAGATGTGGTACATATACACAATGGAATATTATTCAGCCATAAAAAAGAATGAACTCTTGCCATTTGCAACAACATGCGTAGAGCTGGAGAGTATAATGCTAAGTGAGATAAGTCAGAGAAAGCAAATATCACGTGATTTCACTCATGTGGAATTTAATAAACAAAAAAAGGAAGAAAAGAGAGAGAGAGAGAGACAAAGCAAGAAACAGACTCTTAACTATAGAGAACAGACTGGTTGCCAGAGCAGGGGGATGGGGTTGTGGGGGCGGAGAGATGGGTGAAATAGGTGAATGGGATGAAGAGTACACTTATCGTGATGAGCACTGAATAATGTATAGAATTGTTGAATCACTATATTGTACACCTGAAACTAAATATAACACTGTATGTGAACTATACTGTAATTAAAATAAAAAACTGGGGCGCCTGGGTGGCTCAGTTAAGTGTCTGCCTTCAGTTCAGGTCATGATTCCAGGGTCCTGGGATTGAGCCCTGTGTGGGGCTCTCTGGTCAGCAGGAAGTCTGCTTCTCCCTCTGCCTCTGCCTCTGCCCCTCCCCACTGTTCATACGCACATGTGTGCTCTCTCCCTCTCTCTCTCAAAAACAAACAAATTTAAAAAAAAACCTTAAAAAATAAAATAAAATAAAATAAAATTAATTAATTAAAATTAAAATTAAAATTAAAATTAAAAAAAGAAAAAGAAAATCTTTAGTAAGTTCAACATCTAGCCTTCCTCAAGGGCAGTTTCTAGAGACTGAAATGGGCCACACTTTCCTGTTTCTTTTCAGGCTATATATATATATTTATATTTTTTTTTTATTCCCCCTTTGAAAACCGGGTCCTCTAGATAACATAATATGGCAACTCTGAATACCAGACACAACCACCACCACCACCATCACCACCAGCACCATCCCTGCTGGGGTTTGCCACAACTGTTGTTTGTATACTTGTTTGTTCAGTGACTTTCCTAGACTAGTTCTGTGAGGTCTATATTTCCTGTAGTGTGCAGCCACTGATGCCCCCACGGGGTTAGCTTAATGGTCAGCTCATGATTAGACAGAGATTTCCTTAAAAGCCCTGAGCTAGAAAATCTTCCACTTTTTGCCAAGGAGCTCTGGGGGTTGAGGCATGCCTTCAATGCTCAAGCAATTTACAGCTTTGTCTTAGTCTTTATTTCCTGAGTGTACAGGACCTCAAGGGCAGCCAGAAGCGAGAGATCGAGGCCCTTCAGGCCTTTCCAGACCATGCACACAATCTTTTAGATCCCCTGAAACCCACCAGAGCTTTTCAAATTCTCCTAGGTACATCCAATTTCTCAGATCTCCCTTTTAAATTTTTGGCTGGGCTCATGTTTGCCCCCCAACTGGTATTGCAGTCCTTGGCAGCTATGAGGTTAAGCAATTAAAGCTGATTATATTTGACAAATGCCCTGGGATTAGGGGTTTTCCCGAGTAGAAAGCTTCAACTTGGATTAAGTAATAACACCCTGTAAGTCAAGTTTTTCCAATGAACTGCCATACAGGTCAAACAATAATGATGTTTGGGTGACAGAACTTTCTGAGGTGCTTCTAACCCATCTGTCCCCTCTACCAGCTGCAAGGCTGCTGGTTTTAAAGGCTACTGTGGAGCTGGGGCTAGAGGGGTGGCAGTAGGCTGGAGCAGTTTGTCTTGGATAAACCCCTCTTCAGATTGTTGTTAGCCTTTGGTTAATATCTAGAGTTCTGGAAAAGTTGATTTTTGTAATCTTGCCAATATTTCTGTCGGTTTTATGGAAGAATGGATCTACAGGACTCCTTACTCCACCATTCCAGAAGTCCCCCTGCTCTGGTCAGAGATCATTTCTAAGATCAGGCTTGCTCAGGTGTTAACTAATAAGAGGGTGTTCACCGGAAATAGGATGAAAGTACTGCACTTGTTCTAGAGGCATCTGGATTTAAAAACAAAAAGACACCTAAAGGATGAAGAAGGGATCCATAGAAATCATTCCAAGAGACTGGAGATGACATGGGGGCCCTTGGTAAAAGTCAGTGGGCTGCCAGGACTCACACCCAGATCTCTGACACCTAGCCCATTGATCTCTTGGCAGCTTCCCCAGGAGATGCCTTTTTCAGGGGAAGGAGATGCCATATTTTGAGTACTTCATCTAAGCTACAAGTTTCATACTCATGATTCTCACACTTACCAGCAAAGAAAATGATCTTATTTCCACTTTACAGATGAAGAAACTGAGGCTCACAGGAGTCAAGCCACAAGACCAAGGTCAGACCATTCATGAGTGTTGGAGAGGCGATCCCACTGCAGAGTGTAAGCTATTCCAATGTCCCCGAAACCCAATGTCCCGACCCACCCGTTGGCAATGGTGTGGGTAGGGAGGCAGTTTATGAAGGTGCCCGTCACTACAATTTTGAGCCCAAGAGGTTGGAACCACCCTTTCAGTCCTCTCTCCCGGGAGATACCGCCCCACTAGTCCCAGAGCAAGGAACAACAGCAAAGTAATAGGTATGGCTTGCCCCAACCCAAGCACCTGCTGAGGAGGGCTCCCGGGTCAACTTCTCCCTTCCTTCAGGAGCCAGAGCCTCCTGGCAGTCCCCTCAGATCGAGGATGGCAAGGGCAAAGCCTGGCTGTGACTTCAGGGCTGGGAGCGCGGAACAGTACCCTTCGTGTCCTCAGCAGAATAAAGTCCACAGGCCTGAGCGGCCGAGCCCCACCCAGTCCACCGCAAGCCTGGGGTGTGTCTGCAGAGGACAGAGGGTATGTTCCCAAACGCCCTAGCATCCCGACAGCCCACAGCTCCATCCACACCCCCGCCCCGACTGCAGCAAAGGGGACATACTCACTACAAAATCATTCACAAGAGACAAACTTTATTTAGACCCCTCCGAAATTGGCAAGGAAATAAGAACAGTCACAACAGCGCAGTCTCGTGTGCAGAAACGTCTTCAGATAGGCTGTCTCACTGGGACCTCACGGTCACCCTGCAGGGCAGGCAGGGCGGGTGACTGCTCATCCGCTTTATGGAGGGCTTATCAGGGATGACCCAGCTTTCACACAGGAGTGTAAACCGTCCACCCAGATGCCTCCCTGCGGATGCTCCAGGCTCCTCAGTACCCCAGGTTGGGCCAGGCTTCTACCAGATACAGGCTGATTATCTGCCGCTCCTCCACTATAAAACCAGGGAACAGGCTGCCCCGTCTCTGAATAAAGGCCCTTCTCCCTGACATGACCTATGGGTACCAGGATTGCTAGGTCTACGGTGACCACACCAGGCGGTCAGCCAAAAGCCTCGGCAAGCCCTGGGCACAAATGAACCTGACTAAGCAGAGGGCTCCCTGCTGAACTACCAGGGAGATAGAGGGGCTCCTCCTTTCTCCACTGGCCCCAATCTGTTGGGGAGGAGGGAGGAGCCATTGCCTCCCCGCCTCCCTCGCCCTGCTAGGCCTGCCGCTGACCAGCTTTTCTGACTCCTCCAGAATGTGGGTGGTGGGGCGCTGCACCTCTCCACCCTGCAGAGGCCAGGCTCAGAGCTAGACTCAGTCTGCCACCCGCACCCGGAAGGCCCTCTCCAGTCCTCAGAGTAGGGGGGCCCCACGCGGGGGTCACAGCCTCAATCTTACACCGACATACAGGACACTTGGCCAAGTCCCTGAAGACCCGCCTGGCGCAGTAGCTGCAGAAGTGTGTGTGGCCGCAGGGGACAAGGCAGGTGTTGGCAGCACGGTGGAAACAGATGGCACACTCCTCTCCTGCTGCAGCTGGGAAAGGGGACAACACAGGTTGGGGCACATGGGGGCAAAGGCTGGGCAGCCTACTCACGCTATAACTACAGGGCAGGGAACCACGCAGTCCTATTGTGAAGAATATTACCTCATGAGAAAATGCTCACAACATAAACAAGTGGAAAAAAAACTGGGAAGAAAACCATAATGTACATACATATATATCATAAAATTCCAACTTAGAAAAAAGGAAAACAGAGCACAATTCCCCACAGATATATAACTACAAAATTGTAGGAGAAAAATCCACCTAAGAGGTAATGGGTGATTTTTTTTTACTTCCATATTTATTCTTTGCTATTTATTTTATTTCTGTTTGGCAAATCTTTTATTATGAACATGGACTGCTTTTTAAAGCAGGGACAAAATAACATTATTTGTGCATGAATGTGCTCTTGTAGCTTGTAAAGATAGCCAAAGTTCTAGAAGACAGAGCTATTAAACTGCGTTTAGGATTCTCGTAGGCAGCACCAAATCTTTCGGCCTAAAGCCTGTGGGAGACTTGGTGGGACTTGGAAAGACTTTAGTTGAGCCCCCAGAGCTGGGGCCTCCCCTGGTGCCTCTGGTGCTGGAGTCCCGGGGAGTCCCTGGGGCTGGGGGGAGCCACTCACCTTCAGGCTGCAGAGTCTCATCACTGAAGGCCCATGGCATGGTTGAGGGAAAGACGCTGGCCGTGGGATCTGAGGCAGAGAGGGAGACTCAGGGCCCAGGGAAAGCAAAGCCAGGGTGTTCCCACCCCACCCCCACCAGCCCCTGAGGTAGTTCCATGGGCTTTCTTTCCTGGGTTGCAATGCTGGAACTCCCAGCTGATCTTACCGCCGAGCCATCCCTTCCCTGGTTTAACCCAGCAGAGAATTCGTGAGGCTGTAGATTCTTTTTCCTAAACCACCCCACCCATCCTTTAGACATCTCCTCTTTGCCCTACTGTTGCTAGCTGACTGGAGACCCTAGAGGGCCAGGAAAATGGGTGCTTGCGCCCACACCAGACCTACCAAAACAGGTGTTCCAGGGCTGGGGCTTCAGCAGCTGTGACAAGTGATTTTAAAAATGGGGGGAGAATGGACTGCTTGTGTAGGCCCCTGGACGACCAGCACAGGAACGCCGATATTTCTTTTTGAGGCTGTTTCCTGTATCCACTCTCCCTGAAATCCACACTCCTCCTTTCAGGTGGCTAGAGGGATGGTTCTGGTTTGCCCACCCGTTGACGGAACGGCGGACTGCACCCCCACAAGCAGCCTTCCGGTGCACCTGTAACGCTCATACTTATGTTCCCTTTGCTCGCCACCCTTGACTCTTGTGAACTCCTACTTAGACAGCAAAACCCAGTCTCCAAGCTCTCCCTTTGGGAAACAGCCCTTTAACAGAATGTTTGAAGTGCTAGTTATATCTTCTTAGTATTCTCTAGGGGCAAGGTTGCCCTCCCTTTGACTGGGTCTTGTCCATCTGGCGTCCCCAGCGCCCATCTTCCTACCCGACCCTGGGTAGGAGCTGATGTAAAAACTGTATATGAAAAACTGAACGGGATCTCCCCACGGCTGTGAGTGGGAGCGCAGTACCACCCGAGCTTCCACCTCCCACCCAGGGGCGGTGCCTGGGTCCCCGCGGGTTGCCTCACCCAGCAGCTCGATGGCCTTGGTGGTCCCGTACAAGTCCATCACGGCCCAGAGCGGGGCGCCCAGGAGCACGCCCTTGCGCAGCAGGAGCCGGGGGCCCGCGTTGACCCTGGCGTAGAGCCGGCCGCCGCGGTTCACCCAGAAGCGGACCACGTCCCCGGGCAGCACGCCCTCCTCGGGCAGCACGGCCGCCCACGTCGGGCTCTGCTGCTCCAGGTCTGGGCACACGAAGGGCGGCAGGCTGGGCGCCGACAGCCGCGCGGGGTCCAGGCGCGTGAAGCCCACGCGGAGCCCGCCGCACCAGCCGCTCTCGTGCCACAGCACGCGCAGCGCCACCCGTTCGCCCGGCGCCACCGGCCGCTGGCTGAACACGATGCCGTCGTGGAACGTGGCGCGCCTGTGTGCAGTGCACTGCTGGGCGTCCAGCAGCACCTGCGCGCCCTTGGCCTCAGCGTGGAAGCGGAGTGTCTCTCGCGGCGCCTTGGCGTCTGTGGGGGTGGGGGTGGGGGTGTCAGTGCGGTCTGGACCCCGACCCACCCGCTCCTCAGAGTTATCTCCACACCCCCCATTCCCCCCGCCCCCCGCCCCGGGGCCACTGCCGGTGCTCTCATCCAGGGGACCCCCGCCCTCCCGGAGACCTGATCAAAGCCTGGTGAGGACCCCGCTTTGCGTGCCCGGGATCTGAGTTCCGCCGTGAACTTCCCTAAGCCTCAGTGCCCCTCCCGGAGGAATGCTGTAAAAATTAAACGAACTCATGCCTGTACCGGCTCTCAATACCTGGTAATGGTTATTTGCATTAAATAGAAAGAGCAGGTTTTAGAACAGTAGATATAATATGATCCAGGTTTTCTTCGACACATGTTTGTATGTTTAATATACACATATATATTCTATCTGTATCTAGAAACAGCCTGAAAGGAGATGGGTTTGCTAATTGTGGTGAGCTCTGGTAGATGGGTCCTGGTGTTCGCGCTGTTTCTCTCTCTGTTTGTCTGACTTTATCATTGTCCCACAGAGAACCTGCACCATTTATGAAGGCCATGGCCCCCAGTGAGGGTGACTTCCTTTTCTAGGAAGAGAAAGGGGTCCATCAGTGCCCCCACAGGGTGAGGTGGGGGGAGGGGGCACAGGCTGGAGAAGGAGTCCCGGGTCTGTCCCTCAGAATCCTGGGCTGGGCCAGCCAAGGCCCAGGGCTGGGCTTTAAAATGGGGGGACTTCCCAACCCGGCTCCACTTGGCAGTCAAGAGAGGAAGTTCCTTACTGAGCAGCCCTTCCACTCCAGCCCCAGGCCTGAGCCTGAGCAGGAAGCTCACTTCCTGCCCCACAGCTGCACTTAGTAGGCTCCCAGACCTCACCTCTCTCCCCTCCACCCCTCCCCTCCTGCCCTGCTCTTTCTGGGTTGGAAGATGGAAGCTGAAAATAGAAGGGAATTCAATCAGAACTTGAGCCAGACCCCAACCCAAAAAAGCAAGGCCCTCCCCCTCCCAGATCTCACCAGTTTCCCCAGACACACCTCTCTGACCACTCACAAGCCTGCAAGATTCCAGCAGGGCACAAGCGGGGGAGGCTAAATTTGGTCAGGTACAAGGGATACCCTTGAGGTCATAGTGAATCTGTCCCTGATGGATTCAGTCCAAAGGCAACCCTACCATGGTTCTCTCACCTGAGGCTTTAGGGACAAGCACTCACTCTGGCCTTGGGGACCTCTGAACCCTGCTATCCAAGCTCACCCCCCTTCACCCAAGCCCCCTGCACGACTGTCACCCCCTTCTGGAATACCCTCGTCTCTCCCTTCCTTCCTGAGAGTCTGCCCAGATGCCCTTTCCTGGAGGCTATGCACAAGCAAGGGGGAGTCCCCGAGTAGGCACAGACGGTGACCAGGAGCTGGAGTTGAGGGCCCTGACATCAGATGGATTTTCTTTGGGCCCACCGCAGAGTCACTGAGGCATCCAGGAGGCTCTGTGGAGGGCAGCCGTGTCTGATAGCCAGATTCTAGTCCCAGCTCTGCTGCTCACCTACGCAGGTCACTGCCCCTCTTTGTATAGGTCTCCTTATCCACCAATGGGATTGATATCAATGGCCAGCCACGGCCTGGAGTCTCCAGGTACCTGCCTGGAGATCCTGAATGTGAGGAGTTAGCTGCCCACTTGGGCAGGCACCATGACTTTTGGATGTCTCCCCCTCACCACACCCCCAGGCAGATTCAAAGAGAATCTTTGCAGTAAGTCTCTTGGAATCTAAGTGACTGAGGGTCAGCCCTCTGCTCAGCGAGGACCTCCCTGGATCTTCATCAACTCCATCACCACCCCTCCAGCCATCAAGCCTCTTAGGTGCCAGGCATGTATGAACCCTTACAGCATCTTTCATTGCTCCCACAACCTGCAGGGAGGCATGCAGAGGGAGTTGAGTCAGGGTGGTTCTGCACATCTCCACAGCCAGGAGCCGAGGAGCCCAGGCCCAGCTCCTGCCCCGCCCTCCCACGCTGCCTCCTTTATGGCACCACCATGACCTGGAATCCACAGTTGCCACAGCAGCAGCACCAACTGTGGCTTGGTCCCCACCCTCCTTATCATGTCCCTCCCCCCAACCTAGGTCTGGGTGCTCCCTGCTGCCGGGTTTTAGCCTCCAGTGCCCCTCAGGAGCCAAGGGCTGAGGCTCCAGGCTCTCTGCCTGGGAGGAAGTAGAGTTCTGAGATGCAGTCCAGACCTCTGGTGGTAAAAGACCAGGTTCTCCATCTCCTGCCTGCACACTAAGGGCACACCGTGGTTTCAGGTGAGGCTCTCAGAGAACTGTCGTGCCTGGTAACCTTCTGGTTTGTGCCTCTGGCAGCCCCGTAAGCTAGCAGGGCTTGCACTGGCGCTGGCCGGCAGATGAAGAAATTGAGGCCCTAGGGAAAAGTGACTCACCCAAGGTTCCACAGCTCCCCCTCTCCTTCTGCAACCCTGGTCTAGGGACCAAGCTTAGGGCTCCCACTTACCAGCCTGGAAGCAGAGCTGGGCCCCCATCAGCCTGTGGTCCTCGGGCACGGGTCCCTGGGTCTGGAAGGAATTGTCTGGACAAGGCCCGTGGACAGGTTTCCAAAGATTCAGCGGGTCTCCTTGTTATGGGCCAGGATCATGTTACAAGGTTGATGATTAATTAGAGGTTGCTGTCACGGGTTATGTATGATATCTGGGGAATTTCCTGATGATTGCCCCTGGTTTGCAGCGGACCTGCTGCAGCTGGCTGACCTAAAGGAAGCAGGGACTCTGGAGATAGCCTGGGTAGGATTTAAAATAGACTTGTCCCTTATTTCTGACCAGTCGTTCTCAGCCCGGCTGTGCATTGTAATTGCCCGTGGCACGTTAGTGAGTAGTCACACCTAGACCTGCCCCCAGAGACTCTAATTCCAGTGGCCTGGGGTGCGGTCCAGCATCAGTAGTTCTTAAAAGCACCCTGGATGGTTCTAATGCACAGCCAGGTTGGAGATTCACTGCTCCAGACCCCGGGGCACACAGGAGGTGCTTAATCAGCGTTGCTGGAGTGGACTGAACTGAATTAGCTGCATCCCAGGACCTGTGAGGTTGCCCCAGTGCTGTATCTCAGGCAGAGAGGAGAGGGGTAAATCAGGCAGAACGGGAGAGGTGCTGATTACTCCCCCAACCCTGCTGGAGTTGGAATTCCACTTTCCACAAATCTGATACAAAACACACATCGTCCCACAGGAGGTCATGCCAAATGCCCGCCTCCGGGCATGTTAGCTGTGCAAAGAAGCCAAAGATCTGGGGCATCTGGCTGGCTCAGTCCGTAGGGCAAGCGACTCGATCTCAGAGCTGTGCGTTCCAGCCCCATGTAGGGCGTGGAGTCTATTTAAAAACAAAAAGAAAAAGAAACTCAGAGATCTTCCGCCCCCTCCATTTCTATAGGAGAACTGAGGCTGGCGGAGGGAAAATGGCTTATTCTAACCTGGTGCTTCCCCCCCCTGCAGCAGGCCCGGGAGTCTCCTGGGGGATCTTTTTTAAAACGCTGATTGATTCGGAAGGCCTGGGGCTATGGCTGGGATTTTACTTTTCTAACGAGGTGGTTCTGTCGAACCCACTTTAGGTGGCAAGGCCCTGGGTTAGTTTGGAGGCTTATGGGTACCCTGGCCCCCCACTTCCAGGCTAAGCCCTTCCCAAGACCCCAGATCAAGGTCATGGTCAGTGACTACTCTGAACTCTGCTAAGAGGAGGAATTTCCCCATCCATGTCCCCGGAGAAGCTGGGGACAGCGGTGCTGGTGCCCGGGCTGGGGAGGCTGTTGAGGTGGGAAAGGCTGGAGGGTCTGGAGACCCAGGTTCTGCCTCCTGTGCTTTCTTGCCCTCTCCTGCCCTCCCTGGGCCCTGGTGTCCCCATGTGTAAAGCAGGAAGCCAAGGTGAGCCAGTTTCTGGGCCCTTCTAGCCCCGACATGCTGTGATTTTAGTCTTGGCAATGGAGAGGTAACAGCAGTCTGGCATCAGTTGCCCTCAGAAGATGTTGCCTGGACCCCGGACCTTCTCTTCCACACCACACTCCTGGCCAGCCTCCCTCCGTTTCCCCTCTAGAAGCAGTCTTCCAAAGGCCAAAGGCAAACTGGTGAGAAAAGTCAATAGCAATCACGGCAAGTCGAAGGTCAGTGGTTCCAGTTGATCCAGTCTGAGGCGAGGGCCCCACGCTTTGTGGTTCTGCTGGCCCAACCTGAGGGATACAGGCTTAGGGCATTGCTTTATCTCTGGGCAGAGCTGGGGCCCAGAGATCCCTCCCCCTCCGCCCCCACCCTGGCTCCACCAGTATCACTGGCTGCCTTGGGTGGTGACCAGAGGGCTCGAGCCAAGAGCACCTTGATGAGAAAACAACAATCTTATAAAAGAAGTGATTATGGAAGCTTATCAGGGAAATCAGGTCCCCTCAGCCCTGATGGAAAATTACCTGGCAAGCTGTAGACATCAGGCTACATGATGCCAACAGGCTGATGCGGTCTAGCTCCATCTTTAGGACCTCAGTGAGAGTAGGTGTTCTGAGGAGCTGCCATCCTGCCTCAGGCCTGACATCTGGGGCACAGGGGTGCCCAGGCAGCACCTGCATCCCACACTTACTGTTCTAAGTCCAGGACCATATTAACTTGCTAATCCTCATGGCAATTTCTTAAAACTACCCGTTTATTGTAATCATTCCCATTTTACAAACTTGGAAACTGAGGCACAAGGAGGTAAAGCACATTGTTCACAATCACAAGGCAGTAAACTACAAATCAGGACTTGGCCTCGGCTGTTGGGCTCAAGAGCCAGCGTATTAACCGCTGTGCTACTGAAACTGAACCAAGCCCATAAAAGCTGACAGAGCTTTTGCAGTAAAGAAAGAGGTTATTTGTTGGTGTGGCACCACCCAAGAGAACGGGGTGGGGGAGGGCTAATGCTCCCAGTCCCGAGCTCCCCGATGACTTACTTACAAGCAAGAGTTTTTAAAGGATGAGAATCCAGGGTAAGGGTCTAGGGTCTTGGATCATGCTGATTGATGAGGGATTACGTCAGCTCTAATATTTCCTTTCTTGATCACCCGGCAGCTCCCTGACTGACGGTGGTGAGCTGGTGGTTCTGCTTCAGGGACCTGGTCATTACGCTTTAGGGGCCTGGAACTGGGGATAATTCTCAACAGATTGCATTAGTACTGTCATCTCTAGAGTGCAAGGGCAGAAGTTTGCCAGCCTGGAACTACCGCTAAGCTGCAAGCTACTAGTATGTTTTTCTTGCAAACATAGCACATTATGTTTGTTCTCTCAGGCAGAAGAACATCCCACGGACTTTTCTGGATACAACTTAATCTATTTCCTGAGGCATTTTTACAGGTTTTTAAAACAGTAACTATGGGGCACCTGGGTGGCTCAGTCGGTTGAGCGTCTACCTTCAGCTCAGGTCATGATCCCAGGGTCCTGGGATCGAGCCCTGCATCGGGTTCCTCGTTCAGCGGGGACCCTGCTTCTCCCTCTGCTCCTCACCCCGCTCCTGCTCTCTCTCGCTCGCTCTCTCTCAAATAAATCAATAAAATCTTAAAAAAAAAAATAAAACAGTAACTAAGGGTTACAGGACTCTGGTCAGAGGCAGCTAGGAGTCAGATGTCTGAATCTCGGGGTGTGTTGAGGGTTTGCATCCCTTGTGTCACCATGCCCCCTCCATCCTTCTTCACTTAGGCCACTTTGAAACCTTCTGAGCATTTAGTGGTCCTCCCTGCTGACCCCACAGTAGGAGCTTTATGGATTGTTTCTACCTCAATGGAGACCTTCCCTCCCCTCCAAGCCACCTACACAGCTGTTGTGAACGTGTGCTCCAAGACAGTTCTTGACGCGTCCCCTGGTGGCTATAGTCAGTACTGCAGGATGTGCTGAGGCCCTCAAAGCTAGGAGAGGCACCCCCAGGCAAGGAGGTCAGAGGGCTGAGGCTTCTGAGGCCTCCGCGCCTCCTCTCCTGACCCCGAGGCCTCTCATAGTCCCTCCATCCCTGCCCAGGGTTCCCTCACTGGCAGTCAGCCTTCATCATTTGCCCAGGGCCCCATCATTTCAAAGGGTTTCCACAGAAGCATTTCCTAAGTAGCCTCAAGCGCTCTGAGAAGCTAGCTGCTGGACAGCTGTTTCAGTCCCCACCGTACAGCTGAGGAAGCTGAGCGCTCGCCCAGGGCTCATGCCAACTGTGGTGGAGGAGAAATGGGAAGCCAGTGGGAGCCCAGTCCAATCTGGGGACTGCTAGGCAGCCCAGCCCCTTGTCTCTCCTGCCACCAGGGTCCTGGGACCCCTACCTTATTATACTTGCTGTGTTCAGCTGTTCCCCACTGGGAGGGCAAGGGGCTTGGAGGGCAAGAAGCTGCCATGCCTAGGAACCAGCCCCTAGAACAATCAGGGCCATGTGCACAGTAGGTGGTCAGCAAGGATTTGTCAGTTTCTTTTAAAATTGCGGGTCCACCTACCTAATTACGCAGAGATGCCACTCCTAGGTGAATGCCCAAAAGACTCGGGTGCATATGTCCACAAAGACCAGTATGTGAATGCTCAGAGCAGCGTTATTTATAATAGCCCCAGACTAGAAACAGCCCAAATGTCCATTGTGCTGGACGCTCTGATGTGCTGCTCAGATCCCGCTTCAGGAACGAAGAACTTCTGGCGGCTGGAGCTCTACCCTCATGTGGTCAACTGAGGTTCTTGGGTAAGTACCATAGTCCGGGTCTCCCCCCGTCCAGTCCTATTTCCACAGGTGTTGACTCCAAGAACACTCACTAATGAGCCCCGTCAGTAATCTCTGTCTCAGGGGCTGCTCCCTGGGGAACCCAGCCTCCCACACCCATCAACAGGAGAATGGAAAAATATTGCCATGTAGTCACACCATGGAAGAATCGTGACAGGGGCGCCTGGGTGGCTCAGTCGTTAAGTGTCTGCCTTCGGCTCAGGTCGTGATCCCAGGGTCCTGGGATCGAGCCCCGCATCGGGCTCCCTGCTCCACGGGAAGCCTGCTTCTCCCTCTCCCACTCCCCCTGCTCGTGTTCCCTCTCTCGCTGTGTCTTTCTCTGTCAAATAAATAAAATCTTAAAAAAAAAAAATCCTTATCTTTAAAAAAAAAAAGAAAGAATCGTGACAATAAAAACAAGCAAAGTACTGTTATCCACAACAACATGGTTAAACCTCACTGATGTGATGGACTTAAGAAAAGATCCAGGGGCACCTGGGTGGCTCAGTCGTTAAGCATCTGCCTTCCACTCAGGTCATGATCCCAGGGTCCTCAGATCTAGCTCCACATCGGGCTCCCTGCTCAGCGGGAAGCCTGCTTCTCCCTCTTCCACTCCCTCTGCTTGTGTTCCTCCATGGTTCCTCTCGCTGTGTCTCTCTTTGTCAAACAAACAAACAAACAAATAAAAGAGAGAGAGAGAAGATCCAATAAGCACCCAGGGCATGACTCCACTTACATGAAGTTCAAAAACAGGCTAAATTAATCTGTGGTTTTAGAAATCAGGACAGTGCTCACTGTTGGGAATTATGCCTGGGAAGGGGCACAAAGGAGCCTCTGGGGTGCTGGAACTGTCCTCTATCTTGATTGGGTGATATGTAGACATATGGGAAAATTCATCCAGGTGGACCCTCAAATCACATGTTAATTGTACCTTAATTACATATTGGCTAAATTTCCTTCCAGCCCTAAAACACTGATTCTGAGTAAGGTGATGAATGGTGGAGTATGCACACTTCCTTGGAAAAAGAGCTGCCCTAGAAGCCAGAGTGCTCAGCTAGCACTGCCGCCTGGTGGGGACAAACGGAACTGACTGTGGGTTTGATACCCTGGAGGGAAATGGTTGGGAACCACACAGGCTCCCACCTGCATCCTTGGGCACTTGTCTTCCTTCCTGCCCACTCGATTCCTGCTGATGAGCCACCCAACAACTCTGGGAGGCTACCGCATCCTCTGGGTCAATAGCTAGACCCCACCCTGGGCCTTGGGGTCTGGAAGTCAGAAGAGGGAGGCTAGGGTGTGCCAGCCAAGTAGCCAGCCCCTAGTTAGGTCTGTGCTGTTCCCTCCATCCTGCTGCCCTGTCCAGATATTCCTGGGTGCTGATTCAGCTGTGGGCCTCTACTGCCCTGGGCCCCCTGGTTTCTGCCCTACCAGTACCAGGGTACCCTCCATGGTGTGAGTGTGGAGCCTTTCAGAGAGGGCAGCCGGAGGAGGGAGCACCCTAGGGGGCCAATTGGCTGCTCAGAGGTAAGAGAAAGGGGAAGGGGAGAGGTCTGGGTTTGGTTTCCTGTTTTTCTTCTCTCTGTGTCCCCCTTTTCCCATGCACATCTGTCAGGGAGTCTGTCCTGGACGTTTGTGGCAGCTGCTGTGGGGGTGTCATGTGTGTGTGTGTGTGTGTGTGTGTGTGTGTGTGTGTGTGTGTTCAACAAAAATTTATTGAATACCTCCTATGTGGCAAGCACTATACTAATTTCTGGGTAACCAGAAATTGAAGAAAACCCACTTCTTGTCCGTCAGTCAATTCAAGTACACCCCAGTACTTAGGTAAGTGCTATAAGAAGACCAAACCGAGGCCTGGGAAAACCCAGGGCCTGGGTGCTGTAGGGGGTTGTTATGCCCAGGGAATGGGTGAAGATTTTGTGGAGTAACAATGTTAAAATTGATACCTGCGACATAATTAGGCCTTCAACAACAAGAAAGGAAAGCAAGGCATTCCAGGAAGGAGGAACCGCATATGTGCACATTGAAATGTAATAGTGCCCAATGCTATCTGGTTGTATCAGTTAAGATCAGGATTGCCTGCTTATAACAGAACATACAAAAGAATAATGGCTTAAAGGAGGCCTGTTCATTTATTTTTCACATAAAATAAGTTGAAAAAGTTTTTCACTTAAAGTAAGTTGAAAGTAGGCAGTCCAGGGTAACCATGACAGCTCAGGCCATAAGGAGCCCAGGATTCTCTCTACTTTTCTGCTCCACCATTCTAGCACTGGCCTCCATACTCAAGATTACTTTATGGATCAAAAGGGCTGCTGGAGCTCCAGCCAGCACATCAGCATTCCAGGCAGCCAGAAGGAGAGAGACCCAAAAGGGCATTCCTCTCAGCTAAGTCAACTCCCTATAAGCCAACTCACTGGAAGGCTTATGTAACATTTTCATTGACATCTTATTGGCCTGAATTTTGTCATGTGACCACAACTAGCTGCAAGGGAAGCTGAGAAATGTAGTCTTTATTGGGGGAGCCGCTAAAAATCAGGGTTCTCTTGTGAAGGAAGAAGGAGAAAATGCACATTAGGTAGGCATCAAGCCCTCTCTAGCCCCGCAGTAGAGTGGAACACTGGTCCTCCAGAGTGTGGACAGAGCTGGCGGCAAGGGGCTTCATCACAATGGCTATGCTCAGGAGGGTTGGACTTGATTCTGTAGAAAATAGGGAATCGCTGCAGGATTCTGAACAGGAGCCTTGGGTCAGGGGCCTAGAACAATCTGCTTTGGGGAAAGATCCATCAGGCAGAGCAACAGAGGGTTGAGTGCAGGTGCAGAGCATCAGGAGTGATGGGTTGGGGCCGCAAGGAGGCAGCAATGCAGGGCTGAAGAGGGCACAATAGGAGAGTCGAAGTCAAGCCCCGGTGACAGGGTGGGGGTAGGGGGGAGATGCCAACTACCAGGGGAAGAACACACACCTGCTGAGAGTGAGTCTGGGAGGGATACAAGTGTGGGAAGAGACCTGAGTCTAAGGTGGCTGGAAGCCATCAAGTCAGAGGGCTCAAGGGCACCTGGGAATCCAAGCAGAAGCTTAGGCGAGAGGACAGGGCTGGGCATGTGGGTCGTATAGTGATGGATGAGATCAGTGGCGCAGGAGTGCCCAGCTGTTGAGCTGGAGGAATGTGATGGACCCTCCAGAGTTACTCGGCAGGGAAGACAATGGAGTGGGCAAGTGCATACACTCTGGAGCCAGACAGAGCTGGGTTCGAGTCTTGACTTCACACTAAACAGCCATAACCCCCGAGGCCAGCTGATTGCCCTTTCTAAGCCTTAGCTTTCTCCCCCGCAAAATGGGAACAAAGGGGCCTACCTCAAGGGCTGATGGGATTGAATGGGTACATGTTTAGCACAGGGGACTGCACTCATTAGAAAGCACCAGCCCTGGGCGCCTGGGTGGCTCAGTTGTTAAGCGACTGCCTTCGGCTCAGGTCATGATCCTGGAGTCCCGGGATCGAGTCCCGCATCGGGCTCCCTGCTCGGCAGGGAATCTGCTTCTCCCTCTGACCCTCTTCCCTCTCATGCTCTCTTTCTGTCTCTCTCAAATAAATAAATAAAATCTTTAAAAAAAAGAAAAGAAAAGAAAAAGAAAGCACCAGCCCTTACCATTGAAGGGGCCGCCCTCCCCTTACTGGAGGGGATGTCAGTGCCTTTCTTGGGGCCACGGGAGTGCCCTACAGTTTTCCTGCTGGAGGATGGGTCCTCTCGAGCCCTTTGTGGGCTCACTGGGGAGTGAATCACGAGCACCGTGCATCTCCAGCGCCCTGAGGACCTCTGACCCAGTCTGGCCAGGACAGCCCCTGGCTCAACCAAATGTCTGGGCAGGGACATCAGCAGCCCAAGCTGGTGGATTGAGTGAGGAGTTATGTATTTGCGAGAAGGCAGTCTACCAGGAGGTGAGGGCCAGCTACAGACTCCACAATGGACTCAGCCCGGTTTTGGAAACCAAGAAAGACAATTGCTGGTGCAGAGGGAGAGAGCCCAGCCAGTCATCATGAGCAGAGCAGAGACACTTCATCTGCCCGAGCCCGGCCATGCAGCGTGGGCAAGCAACATCTAGCCAGGAGGAAAGGCCCAGCTTGGAGTCTGGGAAGACACCCCCATCTGAGCCCAGAAACCCAGCTCATCCACTTCTCACCCAGAAGGACAGTCTAACCCTTATCCTCAGAATGATCCCAGACAGAATTTGGGAGAAACCAACATGGCAGGGACAAGCATGGGAATAAGGGCTCTCGAGGACACTGGAGAGGAGCATCAGAGACACGGGAGGTGCCAGGAGCGTGGCCTCCCAGAAGCTAAGAATGGGCCAAGAGGGAGGAGTGGGAGGCAGCCAGGTATAGGGTAGGATGACAACTGGGAAGCAGCCAGGAGGAGGTCCACCGTTGGAGAGACAGTGCCAGAAAAGCGGGGGAGGCAAAAGCCAGGGGGCAGCTCCTGGAGATGTGAATGTTGTGTGAATGACTGGATCCTACAGGCTGTGAGTATCGCTGCAAGTGACAGAGGCTCAAAATGGTTCAAGACAGAGGTTCGTTTCCTTCAAAGTACAAGTCTGGGGGTGGGGGCTGCACTCTGCAAAACCAGCGTGGGCCAGGGCACTCTGACTTTTGCTTCCCCTCACTAGGGTACTGTCCTCCTCCACGTGGCCCTGAGTGCTTCCCCACAGCATCATGGTAGCCAGCAGGAAGTCGGAGGGGGTTGGCTCAAGGCAGGGCACCAGCATAACACTTCCCTTCGGAGGGCACAGCCAGGAAAGTTCCCATGGCCCCTCACTTCAGCTTGCATCCCATTGGCCAAAGCTTAATCACATGGCTACACACAGCAAGAAGGACTAGAAAATGTAGACTTTATTCTGGACAGTCCTGTGCCCAGCTAGAAGTTGGGGCATGCCACTGCTATGAGAGAGAAGGAGAGAATGGTTATTGGAGGAAAAGCAAGCAGTCACAGGGTGCAGGGAAAGAGAGAGAAGGTGGCAGCCAGAGGGCACCAGGTGAAGGAAGGAAGACTTTGAGCATGGGAGGCCCATCACACGGGTGCAGGGACATGTGTGTGCACCACATGGGTACATAGCCTGAGTGCCAAGCCACCTGTACTCCACTGTGGAGGCATTGCAGGTACGTGGGGAGGGGAGCTGTTGGTGCGGAGAACGAATTCCACTAGCCAGGAAGACAAATCACCGACCTTTCCAGCAGAATTTTTCAAGATTCCCTGGAGGTCCTTCTGGCCCCACACCAAAGCCAGAATAGCACAGAGAGAAAGAAAATATCTTCCTTCCTCGCCTTTGGGCTTTTGGCCATTGTCAATGCTCATTTTGGCCATTGTCACCGGGTCCAGCGCCTAGGCCATGGGCACAGTCCTTGGGCAAGGAGTGACTGCCCCCTAGGCCCCTCTGCCATGGTAGAGCTGGGACTCTAGATATGGCCAGAGCAGGCTCCAGACTGTTCTGTCCCTCTAGGGGCCTCTCTTCTCTCCACTCAAGCTTTAGGAAGCAGGATAGGGACAGACCCAGCCGCTAGAGATGAAGGGGTTAACAATGAGGGTGTCTCTGTCCTCACTGGGCTGTGTACCTGTTGGTTACTGTTGCCTCCCTCCGCTCCTTGTTGTGTGTGGAAGGAAGACAGGGTCCTTGAATTCTGTCTCAGTGGGACTAAGTTGTCCTGAGGGTTGATTTCTCCGTGGGTCTTTTGGTAACAAAATGCAGGCATGTGCTTTGGGCACCATTTGTGTGCTTACGAATAGTAAGCCCTTGTGTGCTTCATTGTCTCCATTTGTGAGTGGACACATCTCATCCCTGGTGTGTGCCTTCACTGGGGGCTTCTTCGACTCATTGAGTCTGTCAGTCAGACAGTTGGCAAACATGTCCTGGGGCCCATGTGAGCTAAGTACCACGGAATAGCTTAGTGCAGTGGGCAGTCTGGAGTCAGGCCTCTGCCACCCACAGGCGGTGGGACTTGGGTATGTTACAGATGCGGAAACTAAGGCTCAAAGTTGAGTAGCTAGCATAGGTTAAACCAGGATTGATTCCAAAGTTCTTCATTCTTTTAATGATAAGGAAAATCTGTGTCCTAAGATGGCCGACCGAGCCAGTGAGAGAGTCCCAGTCCTTGCCCCGGGGCTCTTCTGGGTTCTTCTCCCTGCTCTTCTTCCCACGTGCACCAATCTGGGTTCTTCTCCCTGCCCCGCCTCGCTCATGCGCCCAAAGTGCCAAGTATGCAGAAGTAGATGTGTATAAATTGCCCTCTTTGCGCTCAGGGCTCAGACCTTTGGAGATCACTCTCCTCTGAGCCCGCCTGCCTTAAATAAACCTCCTCCAAGATCTCGGGGTGTCACTTGTCTCTTCCATCGGGAGATCCAGTCCAGATTCCATAACATTACTAATTCTAAAACAAAGATCATTGGCTCCTGGGCGAAAGCCCTAAAGGCATTTGAAAGATGTGCGAAAGTATGTGACATGTGGTTGGCAGGGTATGTTTTTTAAAACCCCATGTCCTTGTTCTCAGGTGTGTTCCAGATAGACGAGATGGCTAATCCTGGGGCTTCTGGATCAGTGAACAATTGCCTCTTTGGGTGAAGCTGTGCAGGGAGCATGTGTTTGTGGGGGCCGCTCTGAGTACAGAGCCCATGTGTGAGTTTCCGGTACTCTTGCGGAGTGGGGGGTGCTGTGCTTAGAGCTGAAGTACAAAGCCTGAGCTCAGCCTTCTTTCTTTCTTTATTTTAATCATTTTATTTATTTGAGAGAGAGAGAGAGACAGAGAGAAAGAGAGAGAGAGATGACAAGCAGGGAGGAGGGGCAGAGGGAGAAGCAGACTCCCCACTAAGCAGGGAACCAGATGTGGGGCTCGATCCCAGGACCCTGAGATCATGACCTGAGCTGAAGGCAGACCTTAACCGACTGAGCCACCCAGGTGCCCCCAAAGCCTTCCTTTTAGATCCAGAGAGGAACCCACTGCCTCCCCACAAAGGCCCCAGGGATTCCAGGCTGGGAGAGGTCGGCAAAGGCCCCCACGTTTCTCCCGGCTCTTCCTTGCCCTGTTTCTTCCTTCTGATGAATCCCCCTCCCCCATCGCCTTTCCTGGCATTTTTTCTTCACAGCAGCCAGCACACCCCAGGATAGGCTCTTCTTTCTTCTTCTTCTTTTTTTTTTTTTTTAAGACGTATTTATTTATTTGAGAGAGAGAGAGAGAGCAGAGGGAAAGGAAGAGAATCTCAAGCAGACTCCCCACTGAGCACAGAGCCGATGCAGTGCTCCACACAGGGCTTGATGCCACAACCCTGAGATCCTGACCCTGGCTGAGACCAAGAGTCAGACGCTTAACAGACTGAGCCACCCAGGCGCTCCGAGGATAGGCTCTTCTTTGGTTTTACTCAAGTATCACTGATATAGGCCTTTGTGAGCAGCAACTCTGACTTAAGATATAGGCCCCTGCTGTGTGAGAGGAGGAAGTATGTACAGGGCAGCTGAACACAGAGAACAAAGTTAAATGAAGCTCAACCTACCACTATTTTCAAGGGTCCTGAGAGGTTTGCTCTACCAGGATTTCTCACTGGTCATTCTTTTGGAGCCAGGGCCTTCCTTTATTCCTCCAGGCCCCTTACTCTTCCCCCGTGTCAAAGCCAGCTCTCATGTCCTCACCCTCCAACCCCTGTTGATTTCTCATGCTGAGATGTTCAGCTCCCCACCCCCAACCAATGCTATCTCCGGGCCTAACTTCACAGGTTGCAAGACTCCCTGAGGTGCTCTGCTAAACATCGAGACCACTGCTGTCAGATTCTGGCAACAACGTGGACTGAACCAACACTGATCCCCCTCCCCTTGAAAACACTGAGAAATTGAGAATAAAATATTAACTGAAAGGTATTAGAACCGCAGTGGACCTTGAAGAAAGGGTGGGGAAACAGCTACGTGTCAGGTGTACAGAGTTGAGCTTGGACCCTGGATATGGGCCCTAATGACAGGGGCTGAAGAGTCAGACTCTCCTTGGGTCAAGGGATGTGGCCTTAAGAAGACATGGAACAATGAAACAGAGACCCCTATATAAGCTCAAGCCCTGGAAGTGCTGCCCCCTCAGGAAAGGATCGACCCACCAACCTAGAGAGCTGACTGTGAGTCTTGTCTTGGCTTATGGCTCCAGGTGGGAGAAAAGATTCCTGGGAAAAATCAAGACTTAAAACCTGAAGTATTCAAGGAAGTAGCATCTAAATTTACGCTATCTGTGGGGCAAAGAATTCCCGAGCTGAAAAATTAACACAAAAATATTCCCTTGATGAGTCCTTGGAGCAGTAAGTACAAACAAATACAGAACAGGGGCGCCTGGGTGGCTCAGTTGGTTAAGCGACTGCCTTCGGCTCAGGTCATGATCCTGGAGTCCTGGGATCGAGTCCCACATCGGGCTCCCTGCTCAGCGGGGAGTCTGCTTCTCGCTCGGACCTCCCCCCTTCTCGTGCTCTCTCTCTCAAATAAATAAATAAAATCTTAAAAACAAAAAACAAATACAGAGCAGATCTCTGAGGCCATTTTCACAACCCAGGACACACAGGGCTCCCACAGAATACAACAGTCTCACTGAAGATGAGCTCAAACACCAAGTACAAATCACATGAAGAAACCATCTACTGTGAAGGAGAGTTGACAAGTATAACAAACAAAAAAATCACTATCTCTAAGAATTTGGGATGACAGAACAAGCTGAAAGAGATATCAAATCAGGATGTTAGAATCATTAAAAATATAAAGGAAGGAATAAAAATGATAGTAAAGGATTAGGATGCTTTGAAGAAGAACAGATTGAATGAATGCAATTTTTGCTAGAATGGAAAAAAGATATGAATCTTCAGATTGAAAAGGCACACTGAGTCCTGGGTAGGATAAATAAAAATAAATCCACATATAGACACTGCAGAACACCAAAGATACATTAAAAGCAATCAGAGCGAAAACATGGCTTACTTAAAAAGGAGCAATAATTACATTGATTGAAGACAGCTTACCCACAATAATAGAGACCATAAGATAATCTTATGTATAAGTATATAAATCTCAACAGTCATTGATTTTGGCCTCCCTGTGTTTATTGTAGAATTATTTATAATAGCCAAATGATGGATGCAGTCCAAGGGTCCCTTGATAGATGAACGGATAAAGAAGATGTGGGATATATGTACAAAGGAATATTACTCAGCCATAAAAAGAATTAAAATTTGCCATTTGCAACCACATGGATGGATCTAGAGGGTATAATGCTAAGCGAAATGTCACTCAAGAAAGACAAATACCATATGATTTCACTCACATGTGGAATTTAAGAAACAAAACAAATGAACAAAGGGAAAAAAGAGACAACCCAACAAACAGACACTTCTGTTCCCAAAAAACACTCTTACCTGTAGAGAACAAATGGATAGTCACCAGAGGGGAGATGGGTGGGGGGTGATGGGGGAACCAGGTGAAGGGGATGAAGAGCACACTTATCGTGATGAGCACTGACTAATGTATAGAATTGTATCACCGTATTGTTCCTGAAACTAATATAACACTATATGTTGACTATACTGGAATTAAATTTTTAAAACCTAAAAATAGAACAAAAAGGTCACAAATGTATACCACCACAACCAATAATAAATAATTTGAGATGTTAAAAATAAGATGAAATAAAATTAGACAGATAACAATGCATGGAAAATGAGAGGTGGGTAACTGGAGCTGAAGTTTTTAAGATCCTTGGCATTATTTGGGAAGAGTGTAAAGATACTGATTAATTTCATCCCTTGTTAAGTCAGATAGGCATGAGAGAGCTGTAAATTAGCCCCTAAAAGAATAAAAATACAATATGCAATATCCAAAGCAATATAGGGAAAAGGGGTGAGCATAAAGAAAATGTGACCAATCTCACAGAAGGTAGCAAAAGGAGACAAGAAGCAAAGCAAGAGCAGGGTAAATATAAGATAAATAAAAGAGCAAATTAAATTGAAATATATCAGTAATGACAATAGATGTGAACAGACTACATTGGTCAGTTATATAGCAAAGATTCTTGGACTACGTTTTCACAACTCTAGCTATATGCTCTTTACACAGCTATGCCTAAAACATACTGACACAGAAATATTGGAAGTATTTTTGTACTAAGCAGATACTAATCAAAAGAAAGATAGTATAGCGGTATTAATACCAGGCAAAATAGACCTTAAGACCACTTAAAGTCACTGCTAGGGAAAAAGGAGTCACTATGTAATGATAAAGGGAATAATTCACCAAAAGACTAAAACAATCCTGAACCTGATTGTACCTAATATCTTCAAAATATACATAGCAAAATATTTACAGAATTGTAAGGAAAAACCGGCAAACCACAATCACAGTGGCAGATTTTAAACAAAGGGCGATCAATTCCAGGCCTCCCCTGCCAGAGACCCAGAAGCCTTAAGATTACAATCTTTCCTGCGCGCCTACAGCGGCCCGGTGGGGTTTCGGGATGGTGGGCGGCGGGGGGTGGGGAGCGGCCTCCTGGAGAACGCTAACCCCCTCGCCTACGAGCGCTCTGGGGAGCGACCAGTGACCGCAGGGGAGGAGGACGAGCACGTTCCAGACAGCATCGAGGCGCGCGAGATCTTCGATCTGATTCGCTCCATTAATGACCCGGAGCATCCACTGACACTGGAAGAACTGAACGTAGTAGAGCAAGCCCGGGTTCAGGTGAGCGATCCTGAGAGCACGGTGGCCGTGGCCTTCACACCCACCATTCCACATTGCAGCAGGGCCACCCTTATTGGCCTATCCATCAAAGTCAAGCTTCTTCCATCCCTTCCCCAGCGTTTTAAGATGGATGTGCACATTGCACCGGGGACCCATGCCTCGGAGCATGCAGTGAACAAGCAGCTTGCAGATAAGGAACGGGTAGCAGCCGCGCTAGAGAATACCCACCTGCTGGAGGTTGTGAACCTCTGCCCGTCAGCCCGCTCCTGAGCCTGGCTTCTTGCCCCCAGTCACACCCAGGGCTCATGGCCTTGTTTTCTTGAATCACTGACAATGAGAAAAGAACATTTTGCATTTTGTAATAAACCCTTAATTTATATTCCAAAAAAATTATAATCTTTCCTTCAACATAATCTAATGCTAGACGTAATTCCTTTAACCACCAGCACCTGTAAACTGAAGGCACGAGTATGCTTGTTAGGCAGCAGAAAGGTGCAGAGCCAGATGTTCTTGTTAAAATAGTCATTCTGGGGGCGGGGACACCTAGGTGTTTCAGTTGGTTAAGCGACTGCCTTCGGCTCAGGACATGATCCCAGCATCCTGAGATAGAGCCCTGCATCAGGCTCTCTGCTCAGCGGGGAGCCTGCTTCTCCCTCTCCCTCTGCCTGCTGCTCCCCCTGCTTGTGCTCTTTCTCTGTCAAATAAATAAATAAAATCTTTAAGAAAAATAAAGCACCAGGGTGGCTGAGTCGTTAAGCATCTGTCTTCAGCTCAGGTCATGATCCCAGGGTCCTGGGATAGAGCCCAGCGTCGGGCTCTCTGCTCCGCAGGAGGACTGCTTCTCCCTCTCCCACTCCCCCTGCTTGTGTTCCCTCTCTCGCTGTCTCTCTCTCTGTCAAATAAATAAATAAAATCTTTAAAAATAAAATTAAAATAAAAATTAAAAAACCTCAAATATTATCTTACCCAACTTCTGGTTTACAGAGAAGCCAACCAAGGAGACAGAGCAAATGAGTTTTCCAGGGCCCTCTAGCTAGTGTGGTGACTGAGGGCCACCAGCACCTGCCCGCTGACTTCATTGACAATTGCATTGAATTTCATGTAATAAAAACCCAGGGATGGTGGCTTAACCACATGGGGGCTCATTTTGTTCAAAGGACAAGAAATCCTGCAGTGGGAAGTCCAGGCTGGTACCACTGCTCAAGCAGATCATCAGGATCCAGCATCCTTGCAGCCTCCTGTTCTGCTTCCTGGGCAAGTCGCTTTCTTCCTCGTGGTTTCAAGATAGCTGCTTTAACCCACTGCACCTTCCAAGCAGGAAGAAAAAAGGAAGTGACAAAGAGGAAGACACAGGGCCTGTGGCAGAAAAGTCAAACCCTCCTAAAAACCCCCAGCTGACTCCTCACATCTCATTGACCCAGCAGTAGGCCTCAAGGCTACCCCTAGGTGCAAGAGGTGCTGGGGATTGATTGATTGATTGATTGATTTTTGCCAACCCCATTAAAATCAGGGCTCTGCCATGTACCCGACTAACAACCAATTAGCCTACATTCATGAACTGCCTACTATTTCTAGGACCCTGGCTCAAGTCCTTGCCTTTATGTACTTCCAGATTAGGAATTTTGTCTGCTCACATTGCCCTCACAGCATCGTATTGTAGCTATTCACAACTTTCCCTGGAAACAAAATTGTCAGCTTTTTGAAATCAGGGACTATGGCAAGGATGGAAATGAGCTCGCGTAGGAAAGCACTTGTGAACTCTTCTGTGCTATACATATACAAAGTGGGTTTTTTATTATCAATATTAATATCAATACATTTTGCACAATCTCCCTCCCCCTCCCCACAGTGACTCTGTCTTTGCACACGTATGTGTTCATCATTGCTCAATTCCCCTCCCTCCTCCTCCACCCCTCCAGTTTCTGCTGGATCCGCTGGGTGTGCGAGAGCTCAGGCACCATGGCAAGCCTCCAGGTACCCAGGGATGCCCTCTCCAGGTGCAGAAAAGTAGCCCAAAGGGAGTGAGACGGCCCCGCCCCACAGCAAGCCCTCCCCGATGTCTACCGCAGGCCCTGTCTCAGCCTGGTAGGCCTCTGAATGAGGACCTGGGATGCCAGGTGGGCTGTGGCAAGTGGAGAGTCTAGGGACAGACTAAGCTGGAGGGGAACTGAGGTGGGACCAAGCACAGATGAGGACCAGAGAAAGCCTTTGTCCCCCAGAAACCAAAGCCTACCATGCTCTGCCCTGGGTCCGTAAGGCCCTGCCCACCCCTGGGCCCGAAGCAACGGTGTCCCGCTCTGAGGAGAGGGCAGGATACAGGTCGTAAGGCTGGTGACCCACACGAGGCTGATTTTTCACACATTAATCCCACTGTCTTCACATCAACACTAAGGTAAGTCTTTCCATTTTACAGATAAGGAGAGTGAGGCCCAGAGGCTAAGTAGCATACCGGGGGCCACACACAGAAAGTGGCTGGACTGGGAGTTGATCTGACTCCGAGTCTGTTCTCTTTCACTGAAGGTGGGTGCTGTGCCTCCAGCTTAAAGCACAAGCATGCCCTTTGGCCTCATCCCTGAGGGGGCAAGTGGCTGAAGCAGCAGGGTTCAGACAAGAGGGAAGGGGAGGCATCTGGTTGCCTGCTGCCCTCCTATCTATGGCTGCCTCCTACCCCTCCACAGCCAGCAAGAGCAATTCTCCCATGGGCTCCCCACTTCAGGGCAGCCCCCTCAACTCCTCCAGCTGGGGGCCATCAGAAAAAGCTCCCCAGAATGCACCAGGCCAAGACTGAGACCGCAAATGCCCCCCGCCCCCCACCATCTCCCTACGCTTGCTGGGAATCCAGAGCCTGCCCAGCTTTCTCCCCAGACCCGGGTGACCTTCATGCCCCTCCTGCCTTCTCAGTGGCTCCAGAAGCTCCCCCTTCCCTGTCTCTTTCCCTGCTGGCCCTCTGGCATGGAGGTAGGTCCTGAGTTGTGTCCAGGGAGGATGGGACAGGGTGGGGGTGGGATGGAATGCCTGGAAGCCTGAGCCCAAGCCCTACCCTTCATCAGCTGACACTTTCCCAGAGGAGGCATGACAAATTCAAATCAAGACAACGTTTAGGCTCCAGACCAAGAGTCCTTGGGTCCTTGCAGGCAACCCTTGACTGTACAGGCTTTTATGAGGAAGCAGCAAATCATCTCCTTAGGGGGACTTCATTGGGACAGAAACTGCAGATTGATGCCAATTCTGGCCTATCTCCATGTCAACATGTACAGAATGTACAATGGCATCCAAACCAGAATCCTAAATCCCTGCAGTCCCTCTGACAGGCAGAGACAGCAGCAGGGAGATTGGCCCCATGTCTAGAGTACAGATGGCTCCTCTTTCTAGTGCTTGTCACAACCTAGAGAGGTATTGCTCGGCACTATTTTACAGACAAGGAAACTGAGGTTACTGAGGTTAGGTAATTCGACCAAGCTCACATATTTAGAAAGTGGTAGAACTTTTCAAAATACTAAGTTGGGGAAATGCTCACCATTTGTAGAGAAATTTTCGATAAGGCACAAGGACAGAGGTTTCCAGTTAACCCTCAGTTACCCAGAAAAATCAATTCCCCAGAATGTCCCTACATGTGCCTATAGGTTGTGCCTGCATGCACTCGGGTATTTTGATTAACAGAGCTCTTGGTAAACAGGCCAGACCACAGTGGGGGAAATGTACAGAAATCAGCAACTGTATTCTCTGAATTCAGTGGTTTGCTTGGACCGGACTCCCAGATAAAAGGTAGCAAAATATATTCCTTTCAGAGCAATGGCAGGGAAGTGGGATGAAGCATCCACCACCATTTGAGGCACAAGCATCCATTCGGGTCCGCTGTCCACCCCCTGGCTCTCACAAGCAGTAGACCCTGGGTTGACAGGCCACCTCCCGGGACTTGCTGCGATGCTGGACAAAGAGCAGGAGCCTGCCCGCACAGGAGAGTGCTCAGTCACCAATCCGCCGCCGTGTGGCGTTAGGCAGTAGCTTTCCTTCTCTGGAGCTTTGTTTTCCCAGCCATAAAATCAGGAGTCTGCAAACTTTTTATGGAAAGGGCCAGATAGTGAATATTATAGGTTTAAGGTCTGTCACATATATATATATATATATTTTTTAGTTTAAAAAAATTTTATTTAAGTAATCTCTCCACCCAACGTGGGGCTCGAACTCACGACCCCGAGATCACTGGGGTCTCACACTCTTCTGACTGAGCTGGCCAGGCACCCCATATATTCTTTTTTTTTTTAACAACTCTTTAACAATGTGAAACCCTATAAAAATGGAACCACGCCAGAGAGGCTTCCAAGAATGTACCAAAATAGGGCAGAACCGCCTCTGCTCCCCTTCCTAACCCTAAGTTCTCATTCAGCTCCTTAAAATGAAGATGCTCCCACCTTTCTCCCAGGAGCCAGGGTCTCCCTTCAGCCCTCAGGATTAATAGTCATCCCCCTCCTCTAAACCATTTGTAATACAGACATACTTCAAAGTCAATATTAGCTACTGATCCAAGCCCCTAGAGTGGCCCCCACTATGGGGCCACCTTGGTGCCTTCCCCCCCTCTCTGGACCTCCCTGCAATTTAGCAACTACAGAGGGCTACTGTTGGTGTCCTGACAGATCAGTGGCCATGCTGCCCCAGTCCTGCCAGCCCCACCCACTAGCACCGCCCTGCAAGGGGTGTATGTGTGTCTATGCATCTGTGTCCTCACATGCTCAGCCGACCCCGCATGTCCCTGACCTTGGCCATGTCCTGTGCTTGTCCTTGTGTGTGGTGTGCATCAGCCAGGCCCTCTATGCCACAGCCGCTTGTGTCTACAGGACCATCTGCGTGAGAGCAGCTGTGTTCCTGGCCCTGCCTCAGAGCTCACGATGGTCCTGCTTACAGGGCGAATTTTGTGCTGAGGCAGTGAGCTGGGGGGGGGGGGCAGTGCAACAGGCCCAGACCAGGTGTTCTGGGGGCCCAGGAAGATGAACCATCAGCATCTCCTTTCCACACCTGTCCTAAGGTCGGAATGAACTTGAGTCCAGCAGGGTCCCTGAGCCAGAGAGTTCCTGTGTCTGCAGAGGCTGGGTAGTTGAGCGGGGGTCTGGAGATGTCAGAATCCACGAGCTGGATGAGGAGAGCCCCCTAGGCCCCACCTGTTCCACTTCACCCTGGCAGTCCAGCCTGAAAAAAATGATTAACTACTACATATAGATCAATGTTTCTCTCCTGGTTAATGACAGTTCAAAGAAACCTTGTTAATTTGGGCCTCACTGTGTGCACTAGGATGCTGGTCAGAGGGCAAGCTCCGCTGAGCTAAGGGGCCTGGAAGTGACATTGAGGGTAGGGGGCCAGTGTCAGGGAGGCTGAAGCTACCTGAGTGGTTCTCTTCAAGTTGGGTTGAAACTGGTCTCTACCATGGGAAGCCAGACCTGTTGGAAGAGGGGGTAGAGGCCCCGAGGAGTGTGTCAATATGAGACTTCCAGGAAAAATTCTGAAGAGCTTCACACCTCTATCCCCAGGAGGGTGTACAGGACTTTGCAAGCTGGTGGAGAGGGAACGGAAGAGGGAAGGGAGCGTGCAAACACACGGAGGCATGAGGGACTTGTTGAATGACCTGAGAAGGGTGGGCCCAGGGCAGGGCCTACTGGGGCAGGTAGACGGAGTTCACCCTCACTTCTGCCAGAACGCCCCAAGCATCTGGGTCTCCAGGAGGATCCCTGACTGGCCCTGGACGGCCTGCAGAGCCTGTGGGGGCAGGAGGAAGGACCCTCCCCTCTGTCAGCCCTTTCTCCCCGAGCCCTTCCTGGCTCCTTTTCTGGGGAAAAAAAGAACTATGTGGAAACAAGGGGCTTTCAGCGAGGCCCGAGGGGCCAGCGACGCTTGGGCTCGGGAGCTCCCTGCCTGGCAGTAATTTGGGTCCCGGAGAAATATTGGCGGCCTTGGCTAACCGAATTATTCTTTCGGTTTGAACCAGCTCCCCCTTTTGAGTCAGATCCGGCTGGGCAAGGAAAGCGCTTTCCGAAACCCCCGCCCGGTCTTGTGAGCCCAGGCCGAAGGGGTGGGGGTGCACCGCGGCCGCCCGGAGGGAGGCTCCGGCCGCAGTCGTGGGCCTGGGGTCGCCTCAGCGGCGCCCCCCCCGTTTCCCCCGCCCCCGCCGCACCCCGCCCCGCGCCGCCGGCCGCGCCCCCTACGGTGGCCCCTCTTGCGCTGGGCACCCGCCGGGGTCTGGATGACCCGGCGCGAGCTTGGTTCGCGGAGCACGTGCTTAAGGCACCAAAATAGAAAAAGAAATTGCTTGGAAAGAATTTGATATTTCCAAACGGGCATCGAAATCGCCTTACGGGAAAAGTCAGTCTTGTGGGATTTCTTTACATTCATTTAACAGTTCACAGTTGTTTTTATTTAAAATTACGCCAGGGGCTGGGCACCGTGATCTTTTTCAGGGTTTGGCCTCCACCCCCGCCCCCATCCCCAGGGCCCTCGGGCCTCAGGCCCCTCCAGCGGCACCCCGTGTCAAGTCTGTTCGAGCCCCTATGTCAAATCCCTGGGGCCACAGAGCCGCCCAGCTGTTATTTTGCAGAATTTCTCTCTCGCGGCTGCCCACTAGCAGTTCTGCTTATCGTCCTGCCACTGACTCACAAGGGGAGGAGGGGATTTCTGAGCTGTTTCAAAACTTAACCAGAATATTAGGGGTTTCATGCAGCCCTTGTTTATTTTATTTTTTTAAAAAGCCCCCAAAGCCAACAAAATATGCCACACAGGAGCAGGAGGGAAGGTGGGGTGGGCAGGGGCCTTCCAGGACCGAATGGCCTATATGCTCATTACAGCTGGACCTGGGATCCAGGTTTCCTGTCTCCTTTCCCCGAGCCCTGGCTCATGCCGGGCCTTCTGCTTTGCTCTGGGCTGCGGAGAAGAGCTGGCACATATGGAGAGCTTCTTCCTGCCACGCACGGTTCTAAGCGCTTTATAAGAAAGAGCTCATCTGGTGCACATAATTGCACTAGGAGGTGTGAGAGCTATTAGTATGCCATTCCCATTTTACAGATGCGGAAACTGAGCATGAAGAACTTCACCGACTTGAGGCACATGTCTTAGGGAGAAAGATGCTCATCACTTCCCCACTCTGCTGAGGCAGATCCTGCTCAGCCACAGGCAGGCCTCAGACTCACCAGAGTGAGGCTACTGGGAGCTGGAACCTCCCTATTGCAGAGACCAGTAGGTCCGGAGCTTGGGGACACTGAGATCCTGCAGGGATTGAGGATACGCTGCCTTGAGTGGCATCCAGGGCCCCAGATCCTGCTCACCACCACCACCAAGGGTCCACTGGGTAGGGAGACCCAGAGTAGGGGCTTTGATCCAAGCTGCCAGCCTGGGACCAGAGGGATGGAGCGACTACCAGACCTGCACAGTTACCCAGCCCTGGAACTCCAAGAAGAAGGGAACGTGTATGACCTCAAGGCTAAAATAGAGAATATCCTGCCCCTAAAAACTAGGAAGTGCTGGGGTGCCTGGCTGGCTCAGTCGGTAGAGCATGTGACTCTTGATCTTGGGGTTGTGCGTTTGAGCCCCATGTTCAGTGTAGAGATTGCTTAAAAAAAAAATTAGAAAGGGCTGCCCTGGGGCAGGCCTAGATAGTATGGATGCCGTGGGGGGAAGGCAGTGGGAGGAGGTGGGGATGGATTATCCTGCCTTTTCTCTCCCTCCCTTCCACTCCTTCATCCCCCTTCTGTGGATCTTCATTGCACTCCTGCTGTGTGCCCGCCCTCTGTGGCCTCTCACTTGCTCCTCTTCCTTCCCCATTCCTTTTTTCACCAAGATCTCCTGAACCCTTGTGGGACCTCAGACAAGTCCCTTCCATCTCTGAACACCGGTGTCTCCGGAGAGCAGTGGCCCGGGCGCTGCGGCTCCACCAGCAGCATGGTGCGGGCCCGTGGGAAGGACCATTCCTAACTGCAGGACGGTGGCTCAGTGGATGCTGGACAGTCACATAATGACGTGGGGCTGACCACAAGAGCACCAGGGTAGTAAGTGTCACAGCAGAGGTGTATGTTGGGAGCACTGGGACCCAGAGGGGATGTGGATGACTGCTTCAGGTGGAGCCTTGAAGGATGAGCAGAGGTTCACTGGGTGGACATGGCGGAACCTGCTGAGCCAGGGAAGGCACTCGGGCACAGAGGGAACAGCACACACAAACACTCGGTGTCAGGAACAGAGCATAGAGCACCGGGAAGCCAATCCTCCCAGTGCGGCCGTATTGCTAGGTCTGTCGGGGAGGGGTGGACACCAAGCCGCCACCATGCCCAAGAGCTGGCTTTACCCCAGGCCCAACACCCAGAGAAGCCACCTACGTGCAGTCCTTCTGTCTTCAGCTGTGGCTAGGACCAATAGTCAGATCTGGAAGAGCCTGCTGAGGCCGAGGCAGGGAGGGAAGTCAGTTGCAACAGCAAAATCCCACAGGTCAGCCCCATAGCTGAAGAAACCGAGACACAGACGGGCGGCTAGGGAGAGGCAGGAGGGCTGGACAACCATCTGTCCCCTCCAGGGTGTCCAAGGTAGGCCAGCATGGTGCCTCACATGTGGAGAAGGAAGCCTCGGGGGCTGCAATCTCTCTAGTGAGCTGCAGTTGAGTGTATACACATGCGTATGCGTTCCCCTGTGTGAGCTATGGGCTCTCTGCATGCAGGATGCGCGTGCAAATGCACAGGGGTGTATACACAGGTTCATACACATGCTCCTGGGCAGGCAGAAGCGGAAAGGATGGGGAAGTGCGTATGGGGAGAGTTTGAGCTTTGGGTTGGCAGAGTTGGAAGAAAGGAGGGCTGAGGAGCAAGCAGGACCATTGGGACCTGGAGGCTCCTTGGGTTCTTCCTGCCGGGCACTGGTTCAAACGTTGTCGGGATGTCAAGAAGGGAGGGCAGGCCGTGCCTGTGGCAGTCGTGGGGTGGGTAATACCAAGAGGATGACCGCAGAGACCTGGCCTTCAGGTATGGGATGGGGTGTGGGGAGAGGTGCAGGGAGAGCGGGAAGCTTCTAAGGGATGTTGAGTTCTTGGAGCCAGACAACTCCAAGCCTGGAAGCTTTAGTTTTGATGTTAGCAAGGTCCCAAGCATTCATTTGGGGTAGCAGGAATTAAGGCAGCCTCCCCCACCCCAAAGCCCACGCTTAAAGAATTGAAGGGGTTGATGGAGCCTGCTCAGGTTGGAGATGAATCACTTACCTTGCCCATAATTCCTCCTGGCATCCTGGCTAGACCCTAAGACCCCACCAGAGACTTCAAGACTTTGAAGCTACTGCCTGAAAACTTAGAAAACCTGATCAGGTGGGGAGCCTCAGGGCCCAGCCCAGATCACCAAAACCAGAGCCTGGGGGGCAATTCAGCCTGGGTCTCCCCTGGGGGACACACAGGGCAGGGCTGTGCAGATGCCTGTTGTGCTAAGAGATAGTTGGGATGGTGGTGGGGAGGGTGTAGTTATTTAAACATTTACTTCTTTACTTCTTCCACAGACTCAGAAGCACACCAAATTTGCCCGGTCAGAGGCTGTTTGCACCTAACACTACCAACACAACAGAATGATCATTTGTTGAGGGTCTATGCTATTTCTAACCTCACATTAACTTTGCAAGGTAGGTATTGCTAAACCCCGTGTTACACGTGGGGAAATTGAAGATTAGAGATGGTGACTAACTCCTGCGAGCTCACCTGCAAGCGAGGCTCACCAGGATTGGAAAGCAGTCTGCCTGGCTTCAAGAGCCTGGGTGGTTCCCGTTCCAGTAGCCGGGCTGTAAGTGCAGCCTCCTGGGAACTTGGGAACCTGTCTGTGCTTCCCCTTGTCTTTTCGTTTAGTAAATAAATTAACTAATTAATTTAAAAAGTGCCTAACTCAGGGGCGCCTGGGTGGCTCAGTCGTTGAGCGTCTGCCTTCGGCTCAGGTCGTGATCCCAGGGTCCTGGGATCGGGCCCCCGCATCCATCGGGTTCCCTGCTCAGCGGGAGGTCTGCTTCTCCCTCTCCCACTCCCCCTGCTTGTGTTCCCTCTCTCGCTGTGTCTCTGTCAAATAAATAAATAAAATCTTTAAAAAAAAAAAAGTGCCTAACTCAATTGCAAGAGTGAAGGTGCATAAGGACCTTAGAGCTGGGCTTGGCCTGCCTTAAACTTCAGTGGCTCTAAGCTTCAATGACTTTATGCTGCCTTGGGGGACCAGGGCCGGAAGCCAGTGGGAAGTCTCTGGGCCCCAGAGGCCTTACCTGGTAAGGACCCAGAGTGGGAGGATTACCTGTGTCTGGCTCACAGCTCGGACTCAACTCCTGTGATTGGCCCTGGAGGGGCCTCAGACAACAGGCTCTAGAGGTGAAGAGGCAGCTTCTTGATCAGCTCGCTCTCCCAGTTCATCATAATCCTGCCCTCAGGACGCCAAAATCTGCGCTGGTGGTCACCCTGGCCCCAAAGACTTTCCTGCAAGTTTCAGGGAACTCGGCACCTCCCATGAGATCGGAGACCCCCCTTTTCCTCTCCCACGTGTCCCCAGGCCAGTCCCCAACCCTTGACTCCGACGGTAGACCTGCAGCTGCCGAGATATGAACTCTAAAATCCAGGAGGAAGTGGGGGACACTGAAGAAAAGAGTGCCCTAGCCCCCTCTGGCCCAGTCCCCCACCGTTCACCTTGCCGGGCTGCCCCCACGAGGAACACCGATTCTTCCGACAAGGGGCAGCCCCAAACTTTCCCCGAAGCACTTACCAACTGGTCAACTGAGGCCTGGCGGACGTCCCCCCCCCCCCCACCCCCCCGCCACTAGCTGGCTGCCCGCTCGAGCCCACGGTCCAGCTGTCAGGGCCCTGGCATCCAGCCCCCGCCCCAGGGCAGGGCCGAGCGGCGGAGGAGCGCCAGCCGCGCCCCCTCCTGGCTGCGCTCCTGGCTGGGCCTCTGGAGCCTGCCTCTCCCCCTCTGATGTAAACTGATATTTTAATTCTCTTACAAGGAATGGTGTTTAGAGAAATGACTTAACCGGATTACTCATCGTCTATAATGACTTGGCCTGGCTCCGAGGCTATTCCTAGACATGACGCTTGAGGCTTTGATTCTTTCTCTCTTTTCTCTTGCTACCTTTTTTTTTTTTTTTTAATACCAAGAAATTACAGCCTTGTGCCCGCGGCGGCCCCGCCCTTACATGCCCCTCGCACGGCATCCTGGGAGACGTAGTTCTATCCTATCGCCGGCCTGCCGCGCCGCACCCCTGGTTTCCCGCATCTCCGCCAGGTGCCGGCGAGCGGCGGGGTCCAGCTTGGGAATCTGCCTGTGATAAGGGACCCTACAGCAGAAACTCCTGTTGTGCGGTGATTGGGAAAGTCACTTAACCCGTACATGCCTTGGTTTACTCCTCTGTCAATTGGGAGACAGTCATGCACCATAGGGTTGAAGGGACAAGTGGGATCTTACTTTAAGTAAAGAGGCTGCACACACCCCACATTTTAAGAAGTCTTTGTCCTGTGCCTATGTACTGACCTCCAGTGTACTTACCACTTTGTATTACAGAGTGACGTAGAGAACCAGGCTTTAGTTATTCCTGTCCCTGGGGCTTAATAGGGTCCTCGCGCGCAGTCAGCTTTTCCTTACCCCTTACTGTTTGCAGATGAGCTTCCGAAATTGTCCAGCACCAACTCTGCTCCTCGACGCCCTCGGCTGTAATATGGGGATAAATATAGTGTCCACATCACAGGGCAAATGAAATCATCGAGGTAAGATGCTTGGCGAAACGTCTCATAAACACTGGTCCAAAGCATCGCACCCTCCTAGCTCCAGGCTGGGGCTCAGAAGCCGTGAAGAAGGGATGGCTAATTCCCTGCAGTCTATGAGATCGACAAGGCTACATCTTCTGATCCAAAAGATCAGGACTTTGTTCTGGTTGTGGTTGTGTCGTCAGTGTCTAGCCCAGGGCTGGTATACAGTCGGACCAAGTGTTGGATGAATGAGTAAATCAAAGAGTACCCCTGCTTTCCAGAGGAGGGAGCCGAGGCTCCAACAGGTCAGGTGACTTGCCCAAGGCCACATAGCGGGGCTGTCTGTGTAGGGATGCAAACCCTCATTTTTTCTCTTTGTTGTCCCCCTCCTTCCCAACACAGGGGAATCAGCTTTCACCCTTCAGGCCCAGGAAGGGCAGAATCTCAGGTTTCCACCCTGTTAGGCCCTTGTGGGGTGGAGGAGCTCCTGGCCCAGGCCTGGCCCAACACAGGAAGTTTCTCCCCATTCAGCTGAAGGGCAGGGTTAAGAGGTGGGGGTATGGTGGGGGGTCAGAGGAAACGAGTAGCTGACTGTAGACATGGCTCCCTATGTAGGCAGAGCTGGGGAGGCTAGTTTTCACGTGCCCTGGGGGAAAGTGGCCAACTCTCTTCCGGCTGGAAGTTGGGCCCTTGGCGATCTCAATCTTGGCTGGATCCCTGTGCCAGCACCACACCTCCTCACTCCTTCACCCCCAGCAGGTCCCCAAAGGCTGAAAGCTATTCTTGGCTTTTTCTAAAAGAGGCATTTGAAGGCATGAGCCAATTTTTTCCATTCCTGAGCTTGGGTATCATCTATTTCGGGCGTTTGTTGTTTTCCATGAGTTGCAATGCCACTGTGAGGCCGGCCTTTCCTGGACAGCTAGCACGAGGGAGCGAGGCAGGAGCAAGGCGGGGCCAGGGCCAGCAGTTAAAAATACTTCCCGCTTCATTTCTCCTTTGAAAACAAAGCCCTGGGGGCCTTTTGCAACTGCTGAGCCTGGGAACAGAGCTTCCCAGGGCAAAAACTGGCTGTGCGTTGTTTCCTGAGTGAGCTGGATGGGTTCATGTGGGTCCCAGAAGAAGCAACATTGACGTGCTGTGTGACCTTATGCAACACACTTAACATCTCTGGGCCTAGTGGCCTCCTCGCTAAAATGAGGCCAGGTGGACAGATCTTGAATGGGTCCTCCAGCTCTGAGAGCTCCAGGATGAGAAGCACCTCCAGGGCCAGGTTTTCTTCCTAGAACTGGGCCAGCAAGGGGTGATGTGAGTTAGGGGTTAGGAGAAGGCAGCTTTTAGCTTTAGCTCAGTCTCTGGGAACACTTTGTGAGCTTTGGGCCCTGAAAGTGTCCTAAGGTGGTCCTGAATGTTCTCAGAGGGTTCATGTAATTGAAAAAAAGATTAAACACCATCAAAGAGGGAGTTAAATAAAGACACCATGGTAGATCCACACCAAGGCATGCAGCACAGGAGTTTTGAGACAGGCAGATCTGTGTTCTGACATGGAGAGATCTCCAAAATCTATTGTTGGAAAAAAGGCAAGACTGGAATAATTAGAATTGTATCATTTGTTTAAAAACACACATAAAACAAAGCTAAATATTTTTCTACACCACGGATGCATATATTTATGAAAATACATAGGGAAGGTTCTGGAAGATTTTACCCAATCTGATAATAGTCCTTATCTCTGGGGCATGGAGAGAAATGATTTTAGAGTGGTGTCAGAGAGGAGTGATTTGTTTGTAATGTTTTACAGGAAGAATGCATTTATTAGTGGGGTTTATTTGTTTGCTTGTTTGTTTTTACTGACACACGGAGAGACACCAAGACATTGATGGGCTAGGTGACTCCTCTCAGGCTGTCCTGGGCTGGGATCCTCTGGGCAGAGGGTGCAGTGGGAGGGGGACTGTGGGCAGGAGCTGGAGGTGTGTGACATAGAGGCTGGAGCAATGGAAGTGTTTATACTTTTAGGGAGGCAAATGGAGATGTTGTTCCTCTGCAAGATTTATTGGCCATTGTAAATTACATTCTATTGCAAACAGTTGCCTCAGGAGGCAATTAAATTTAGATCATATTGTTCTCAGGTTGGCAGAGGCAGGCGTTGACTTGCTGAGGCTTTGCACAACAGCCACTGTCTGTAAGAGTGTGGTCGGCTGCCTGGATGGCAGAATAACCCTATTCCTTGGTGGGATGAGCTGCTGCTTTGTAAAGTAGTGAGTTCCTTGTCAGAGGGGGTATCTAATCCGGGAGGGAGGATCTGCCTAGACTATGACCCTGAGGGGAGCACGTAGGTCTCTATCCCGAACCTTAGGCAATCAATCCTTATAGAATGGGCGAAAGTGGGACTAGAAAGGCCATTCGGCTTCCTGATGGCCTTCTATTGTAGTGTCTGCCATCCCACCACAGCCTCAGCTGTCCTGGAGAGTTTGTAAACGGGGACGTGGGGTACAGTATTACAATCACCATGACAACAGTTGTTCCGGGCGGTCACTAAATATGGTCAAGGATGTGTTTGTTACTAAATCTACAGGCACTGGCTCTTACAGACCACTCCATTATGGGGGAGATAAGGGAGCTCAACCGAGCCTGTAGAGAGCTTCCCTTCCAGGGTCACCAACCTGCAGCCCTCGTCCATTTGTTTGGGGTGACAGGTGGACAGTAATGGGTACGAAAAAGTTTAGTGGGTGCCCGGGTTATGAGGGCTCCTCAGCCATCTGAATTTAGCTCAGACTCTGCCACTTACCACTTGTATCACTTGAGCCAATTAACCTCCTAGAGCCTCAGTTTGACCCTATAAAATGGGGACAATGATGACGGGAAATACCTAGAGTTGTTATAATAGAACTAATCAACAAAAAATATTGTGAGGGCCTACTATGCGTTAGGAACAGGGTTCAAGTCCTAGCTAGTCAAATGTTGAGATCTTAGCCTCTTTTTTTTCAAATTGTGGTAAAATATACGTAACATAAAATTTACCATGTAATCATTTTTAAGTGTACATTTCAGTGGCATTAAGTACATTCAGGCCACCATCCATTGGTGCTTTTTCATCTTGCAAAACTGAAACTCTGTACTTATTAAACAACTCCCCATTCCTCCCTCCCCCCAGCCCTGGGCAACCATCATTCTACTATTTGTCTCTATGAATTGGACTCTAAGTACCTCATATAAGTGGAATATAACAGCATTTGTCCTTTTGTGTCTGGCTTATTTCACTGAGCATAGTGTCTTCGAGGTTCATCCATGTAGCACATGTCAGAATTTCCTTCCTTTTCGAGGCTGAGTGATACTCCCATTATATGGACATACCACAGTTTATCCATTCATCTGTCCATGTCCATGGTTGTTCCCACCTTTTGGCCGTTGTGAATGATGCTGTGAGACCTTGGGCTCTCAAAGGCGAGCCTCAGTTTCCTCTTCTGTGCTGCGCACCTGGCTAACTAACTCCTCCCTTCGGTGGAAGCTGATGCAGCCAGCTCAGCAGCTCCTCTGGTGCCCATCCCACCCTAACCTCACCCTCAGCTCCCCAAGCAGGGGTCATGCCCCCTCGTTGGAATGCTTTGTAGCTGCCAGTCTCTGTCCTTGCGACATTTAGGGACATTGGCCACAGTGGGCAGGCTTCCTGCCCCAAGGGTTTTTGGGACCCCACAGAACTTTGATCAAAGAACTTACTTGCTAGTTTGGGCTGGGGGCCTTGTTTAGCTAACACCAACCACCTCTACTTCTGTGTTGGTCTGGGTGGGAGTTGGAAAATACCCATGACCCAGTTCAAGACAAAGTCAGAAGCACTTTGCTCACCCCACTCTGCCCCAGCGCCCTACTGACGAGCAAGGAGGAATTTTCCAAGACTAGTTCTCGAACTAGTCTTGAGGCACAGGCAGCAGTGATTCCTGGGCGTCCTGCCTCAGCCCCTCTAGGCGAAGAGCCTACTTCAGGTACCTGGGTCTCAGAGCCCGGGGAGACGGAAAGCGCACTACAACTCCCAGAGGCCCCCGGGCTCAGGGGGCGGCCTCCGGGCTCAGGGGGCGGCCTCCGGGCTCAGGGGGCGGCCTCCGCCCCCGCGCGGAAGAATTGGGCCCACCAACCGGAGCCCAGAGCGGGGCGGGGGCGGTGCCCGGGCGGGGCGGGGCGGGGCGGGACGGCGGGGAGGCGGCAGGCTTGCGGCGCCGCGGGCCAGTTGCGCGGAGAGCGCGGGGTCGGTGAGCCGGACGTGCGGAGGGCCTCGGGCGGGCGCCGCGGGACCTCGCCGGGCCATGGGTAAGCGGCTCCGTGGCCTGTCCCGGGATGGGGCTGGGGGCCCCGCAGAGGGGGCAAGGTTGCCCTGCCAGATCCCCTCCGGGCCCTCGTGGCCGTCGGGGCCGCTAGGAGGGGCGGAGCGGGGCCGGGGATGGACTCCAGGGCGAAGGCGCCGGCGACCTAGCCCGGCCTGGGGCGCCAGCGCCCTTCGCCCTGCGCGGGAGGGGTGAGGCTGGGTGTCGACGCACACTCTTCGAAAAAAAGGAGAGACAAAAAGTTTTGGCGGCCAGGGGCTTCCCGGACGTTTATCTCGAAACTCTTTTCGTCGTCTTTTGGCTGAAATTTACCAAGTCCTGTACGGTTCTGTCATCCCACTTCCTGCTGTGGTTTCAATCTCGAGCTGGTCTCAGCTAATTTGTTGTGACAGGCTGTCCGCAGCAGTTTCTCTGCCTCCCCGCCCCCATTTGCCCCCCCGCCCCGCCCCGTCACATCCCCGCGGTTCTCAGAACTCGCCGGCGCCGCCGAGAAGAGGCACCGGGGTCCCTGGGCGCGCGCGGGGCGCTTTCCACTGCGGCCGCCGTTTCCTGAAAGTGACTCTGCGCGGGTTTTGAAGAACTTGCTCAACGCACTTTGAAGAATCAACTGTTCCTCTTTCAGCGGAGGGGTGTTCTGATCCTTCGGCGGTTACCGGCTTCCCGCCCCCTACCCTTTCTCTTTCTCTTTTCTCTTCCCTTTTCTCTTTTCCTCTCCGTTCTCTCTTATTCTTGTCTCCTGTCCATCCTCTTCTGCCCCTGGCGGGAAAGAAGTAGATTCCCTCTTTGCTGTCGTCTTCTTTCTTCTCTTTCCTCGGGTCTCCAGAAGGGACAGGGTGGCGGCCCCTGGAGTGATGGGGATTGAGAGTTGAAGCTCAGGTTGCGAGTGTGCGAGGAGAGATGTTTGGCTTCGCGCTCGGCCGGCCGGAGCTGCGGAGTGGCCTCATCTCGGTCCCTCCGCAGAGTGTCCCGGGGTGGGGGGGGGGTGGCCTCAGGCGGGATTCAGGTCCCCCAGCCCCGCCGACGTGGGTGGGAGGGTGGCGGGGCTTTCCAGGCGCCGGACCGCGAGGGCTCAGGGTGCGGGTCCGGGGGCAGGCACTGCGCTGGCCGGGCCCAGCGGCCCTTTGTTTGCGGGGTGGTTTGCCGGCCGGGAGGAGTCTGCGGGGCCAAGGGGAGGCCAACAGGTGCTTCCCGCGCCCTCCGGAGGACCACTGTTGGGGGTGTCAGCGTCTCTACGCCTACATGCCCGCGGCGGCAAAGGAGGGGTGGGAGATTGGTGGCTACAGAGTCTGGCCCCAGAGAGTGGAGTTCCAGACCCAGAACCTTGGGCACCCGCCTGGGGCTAGAACTCGGAGTGGCAGAGGTAGGAAGGACCTCAGAGGATCAGGCCCTCTTTCTCTGATATCCATTCAGAGAAACTGAGGCTCAGAGTGAGGTCTGGCAGTGAGAGAGGCAGGCCTCCAACACCTCTCCCCTCCCTCTTGCTTTCCTGTTACCTGGTGGTAAACTGGCCAGGTACTGCCCACACTCCCTGGTGGGCCCCGGGGGTCTCCGGGTGTGGGGGGGGGGGGGGGGGGGGGGGAAAGCAGTAGGCGGTGGAGTGCCCCGGGCAGGAGTTAGGCAGCACCCTCCCTCCCTGGCTGTGTCTCTACTCTTGGGCCATGTTTTGGACAAGCCACGGTGGATTGGGAACACGGAATATAGTTCATGGGGACATAGGAAACCATCCATAGGTGAACTGTTACTGTTACTAATACCTCCCAGACTTGGAGAGACAGGACAGTGGGGAGCCTAGTCTGGAATAGGGTCTTTTAGGACATACCAGAGCTGGCAAAAGGGGGACAGGCATCCCAGTGGAATTAGGAGATGGTAGTCTTACATTTGGAGACCCCATGCCCCCTCCCTTTCTATATTCCTCTCAAGACTGTCATCTTGGCCCCTGCTGCCTCAAACCCTGTGTCCCCCTTGCCCTGGCTGGGACACTGAGGCAGGGCTGGGGCAGAAGCTGGACCCTGTGCCTTCAGGGGTCCCATGTCCTGCTCGGCTGTCCTCAGTGCTGGCTGGAGCACAGCCCCTTGCAGCTCCTCCCTCCCCAAACTGCCCACTGGAGAGAGCTCCACGCCGAGCCTCCTCTGCCAGGCAGCTGGCTCCTGGGCCACAGAGAGAGGACGGGCCGCCTCAAAGGCTGTCTTTGTTTCAGCTCCGGCTCAAACTAAGAGAAACTTAAGCCAACAACCTCGGGCGAGGTGGGGCCGTTTCTGCTGGTTGTTATTGGGACTGCCGTTACCATTATTGTCGTAATTGACGCAGTGCTCCCAGTGGGTGACTTTTCATGAAAGGAAGTGTTGCTTCTTCCCATCACACCAAGGGTAAATGGGGCGGGTCGGCCGAGAGAGGAGGGGGGAGGGAGGGAGCAGGAAAGGGAGGGAGGGAGAGAGAGAGCGCGAGGAGGGTGCAGTCTGGCACTAGGTCTCTGACTGGCTCTGTGGCCTTGAACTAGTCACAGCCCAAGCCCGTCTCTGTACCGGGAGCATCTGAGAGCAAGTAGCTCATACTGCACCCCTGTGGCTGTTCATGGAGCACCTGTTCCCTGCCCCCACAGTGCTCTGGACAGTGAGACACAGAGGGGAGTGAGCAGGACAGGCAGACCTCAGATCTCCCCGTGGGGGGTGTGTGCACACACACACACTTGGCTGTGGTTTGGGAAGCCTTGTTTCTCACTTTGTTCTTAGAACATCAGGCGCATGGGGGTCTAGCGCACCCACCTGTGGATGGGGAAACAAGCAGTACCAAAGCAGTGGCTGACTTGGTGAAAGATGCACCTCTTTGGAGACAGAGCCCCTTCTTGCCCCAGTGGGTCTGCCTCTGCTGAGAAGCTGAAATCAGATGGGAGCGGGGCAGGAGAGCCTGGAAGGGGCTTGAGATAAGGAGCTTGGTGACTCCCTGCTTCCATTAAAAACCCTAGATCTCAGGGGTCAGAGCCTTGGGATAGTGGGATTGCACTGGTTCTGAATCCCAGCTTTGCCACTAGGAAGCTGGGATCCTTATATGTTGTATCTGTAAAAAGGGGGAGAGAGTATCCATTGGGTGGCTAGATTCTGTGAAGCAGTGTCCAAAAATGCCTAGTCCAAGGCTCACCAGGAGCACTGATTGGAGGTGGTGGAGTGTATAGTACGGAGAGGGAAGTAGGGAATGGCTTGAGAACAAGCAGCCTTTCGGGGAGTAGCCTCTTTTGGAGTTAGTTACTTAAACCAACCTCTTCACTGCTGTGGTTTTCGGACCTGGGTGTTAAGCTTGACTTCAACACAAGCCATGGAGTTAAACAGAAATCAGGTTCCCAATGCCAGAAGGGCCTTGGGCAGTCTCCCTGCCCAGCACTCTGCTGCCCCTCCTCACTGCCCGGTGAGACACTGGGTCACCAGGGCCCAGGGGCTCATATCCTGGCCCAACCAGCAGCCCCCTGCCCTCTCCCTAACAGTGGCAGGAGGAAACCTCAGGGGCTGTGGACCAAGTCCTACTGTAGGTTACCAAAGCTTTCTCACACTATTATCTAGCTGCACAAAACCTGAGGAATAAGCTCAACAGGAAACACACAGGGCCTTTAAGAAGGAACGTCTGAGGACAGCAAGAGGAGATCTGAATCTGTGGAGACGTGCAGTCCTGAAAAAGGAAGATGCCGTATCAGAAAGGTGTTACTTTTCTTCAAAGTAATTGCTAAATTTAAATGCAATTCAACCAAAACCCCAGTGGTTTGTTTTCTTTTTTTAAGGGAATGTGATAAAATTATCCTGAAGTTCAGAAAAAAATGATTTAAAAAGACTAATGATGGGGGACTTGTCCTCTGGATAGTAAGCTGTTTTACAATTAAAACAGTGTGCACCAGTGCCAGCCTGCCACGGTGAATGAAACAGAACAGAAAAGTCCAGAAACAGTTTCAAATATGTTCCTTATCAGCCTTTAGATTATGGGGAGAGTAGCATTTCAAATCATTGGGGGAAGGGAATCACTCAGTCTATATTGGGACCACCTCACCATTGGGGGGAAATATGATTAGATCCCTATCTCACACCTTATAGATTCCAGATGTGTTCAAAGTAAACAATGAAATAATCATCACCATTATTGTCATTATTGCTTCTTGGACGGAAAAAGCAAAATGGATCCACCTCCCCATTACAGTAGGGCATGGAAGGCTTTGTGGGCAAGAGCAGGAAAGGAACTCCGTGGCTCCTGGCAGCAGCATTCACTCCGGAGCAAGTGGGACTCTCCTGCCTCTTGTAGGCTGGATGTGGCTGGGAGCCTGGGATCGATGGTCCCTAAGCCGCTTCCCTCCCCTGCAGAGCCAGGAGAGCAGCCCAGCCCTGTGTTGGCTGCACTGGAAGGTGGGAGAGTTGGGAGCCTGGCAGGCAGGGGGGCCCTTCTGTTGCTTGTGGCAGGCGTCTCAGACTTAGTTTTCCTAGCAGAACCCTTTTCCAAATGAAGATTATCTGGAACCCTGGTCTACAAATGACTGGGGAAGGGAGGGTTTAGGGGAACCAGGGACAGAGGGCTTCCTGGAGAAAGGGGGGGCTCTCCCTCAGCTAAGGCTGTGGAAGCGGGGGGGCCAGGAGGCCCTGCCAGGGCAGAGAGCATGCTAGCTAGCCTGGTTGGGAGAGGAGGGAGGCTGAGTTCATTTGGGGACTCAGCTGGACACAGAGATAAAGAGACGTTTCCCTTTGTGGCTCTAGGCAAGAGCCTGAATCTTTTTCCTGTCTGGGGTTAAACAGCTCAGATTGGTGACCTCCTTTCCAGGTAATCTGAGTACCCGACTCCAGCAGGTTTCCCTCAGTGTGGCCCAGGCAGAGCTCACCGACTCTGGAACCAGGCAGAAGGGATAGAGGTCCTCAGGTCCAGTGGCTCTCAAACTGGCTGCCCTTTGAGATCTGCTGGGGAGCTTTAAACTCTGATGCCCCTTGCAGAACCTTAAATCAAACTGGGGCGGGGGGTGGGGGACACAGTGATCAGTGTCCTTAAAATGCTCCCTGGTGATTCTAATGGGCCCTGGTCCTACCACCTTATTCTTTGGAGGCCAAGGGTGCAACTTGCCAGGGGCACGTAGCAAGTTTGCAGGCAGGCTCCAGTGAGAAGCTGCTGTAACACCCCATGGAGGACTCAGGATGGAGCCAGTCCTTTGAAGCTGGGCCAGGGGGAACGAAGGCAGAGAGGGTGTGAAAACAGGGGGGGGGGGGGGGGGGGGCAAGGAGAAGAGCTGGGGGAAGCAGGTGCGCCCGCGACCCGGGAGACTTCACCAATTCGGGGGCAGTGAGCAAAGGACTCAAGGGTCTTTCTCCCATTTCGCGGAAGGGAAGACTGAGGCACAGAGTCACGAGAACTCAGGAAGAAAGGCGTCCGCCTGCTGGGTGGGGTGGGCGGATTCAGTTGTTAACGCTTAGTTATTTCTGGATATTGACCGTGTCTTGATTGGTCAGAAGCCAGCCTGAGAGGAAGGCCCGAGTGTCTTTCTTTTTGACAAGCTTTCGCATGGGTTTCTCCTCCAGGCTTATTTGGACTCTCCATCAAGGTTCCGCAAATCCTGGTGGTAACAATGGCAGCCACAGTGGTGGCCAGGCCCGGCCACTTGGCCTGGTGGTCAGACAGACCTCGTTTTGAGCCCGGGTCTCCTAGGAAGCCTCTATGGCTTCAGTTTCCGCCTCTTTTAACATGAGCTCCCTCCTGGGACTAAATAAGAGAGCATACGTGGAAGAGCCAGGGCCCCCACCCGGCAGGATCCAGGCGTCACAAGCCCTTGGGTGAGCAGCTACTGAAGGGGACGCCAGCCAGTGGCCAGAGGTTCTGGCCTCGGGGGGTCACGCTGGTCTGGGTTTATGGCTGTTATGGAGATGTTTTTTCTCTCTAGGACAGGAGGGGACTCTCACAGGTGCCAGCAGGAAGGATTTCCTGAGCTGGAGCAAACCAGGAGAATGGGACCATTCACACTAGGCTAACAAAAAGGAAAGGCAGGTTAGAAGGAAAGGAAGGGTGATCTGACGACATGGGCTCCGGAGCTCAGGTGCCCTGCCTGCCTGTCAGCGTGCCTGTTCCCCATTCCGGGGGTTTTTGCAGGTTTCTGCAGCCATCAGCTCATGGCTGCCCTTAGTAAAATCCAGCCCTGCCCCGTGCAGGTTGTTGGGAGACACGGTCCCTCTCCCTGAAACCTGGCAACCACTGTGCGGGGTGCTGGGAGGCCTCACTGAACCGGTGCGGTGGGCAGGACTGCTGTGCTCGGCTGGGGGCTGAGAAGGGCCGCCCAGAGGAAGTGGCTTGTCAGGTGAGACCTGAAGGGTTACCAGATCCTTGCAGGTGGGAGGAGTAAGTGGCCTCTTTAGGGGCAGTTAGAGCTCTGCAGGCACCCCTGGAAAGGTCTGATGTTTCATAACCGGGAGCTTCCAGTCTTCTCGATGATTCCTGGAGGATCCAAGCACCCGCCCTGGTGCCTCTGGACTCACAAACACGGGAACCTCAGCCGCTTTCCCAGTTCGGCTGAGGTGCTGTGAAAACGTTCTGCCTGAGTGTGGGGCAGGTTTCGGAGACAGGATTTCCCTGAGCACCACAGCCCCACCCTTCACCCTCCTCTGACTTGACCCCAGGGTGGTTTAGGGTTTCCCTCCCTCCCTCAACGTGGGGAGCTGACTGGAACAGAGGAAGGAACAGCAGCAAGCATGGGGCCCGGTTGGGGGTGAGCCCCGCAGAGAGGAGGGAGGGCAGAGTGGGCCACTAGCGGGAGCCCGTAGGTGCGTGTGGAGGGCCAGCCTGCGTGCAGTCAGGGACCAGGGGGCGGAAGGAAGAAGTCGCTTCCCACCTGGCAGGTTCTGATGGGGGACGGGAGGACCCTTCACCTCTCCTGGAGGACCTCTCCTCACTGCCTGTTCTTCAGGCCTGCATCTCAAGTGCTCTTTCTCTCTCTCCCTCCTCTATTCCCCTCCCCGTTGCTCCTCTGCTTGCAGCACCTCCTGTCAAAGCGAAAAGGAAACAGTCAGAGGAGGGTGATCCCCTAGACCCATCTGTGTCCCCCCAACCCGATGCTGAGCAGAGCAGAAGCCAGAGCCCTGTCCATCTGGAGGTGAGTTGGGCGACCCCTGGGGAGCCTCCTCCCTGCCCTCCCCCCCCCTGCACAGCCTCCCAGGTGAACTTGGGGACTCCCCAAGCTCTCAGGAGGGCGTGTTCCCTGCCCTCCAGCCTGCAGAGCCAGGAGAGGGGCCCAGCCCTGCGGTTTCGGGCCTGCATCAGGAGGTGTGGGAGCTGGGAGCCCCCGACAGGAGGACCTGCCCATTACCCCTGGCAGGGGTTTCAGACCTAGTTTTCCTAGCAGAACCCTTTTAGCAAACGATTTGCCTGGATCCCTGATGAATAAAACAGATAAAAGCACTCTTTTAGGACAAACCACACGTACATCCATGCATCCCTCCAAGTTCACAGCGTGGATATCAAAGTCACTGAGCGAGACCACTGAGGCCATTTTGGTGAGTGTAGTCTGAGAGGGAGCCATGGGTGACGTTGTGGAGCGTTGGCCTCAACATCCAACCCTTTTGGCCATTTGCTTTGGTGGCACAGTCTGGAGTAAGAATCCTGATCCACGTAGAAGAGTAGTTGCAGATGGTAACAGTTCTTTTTTTTTTTTTTTTTTAAAGATTTTATTTATTTGAGAGAGAAAATGAGAGAGAGAGAGCACATGAGGGGGGGAAGGTCAGAGGGAGAAGCAGGCTCCCTGCTGAGCAGGGAGCCCGATGCGGGACTCGATCCCAGGACTCCGGGATCATGACCTGAGCCGAAGGCAGTCGCTTAACCGACTGAGCCACCCAGGCGCCCCATGGTAACAGTTCTTAACAGCTTGCGTGGAAGAGTGGATTCACGGGAAGAGCGGCCGTGAGAGTGCCTTCCTTCTGAGGTCTGCACCAGACCAACTGCCGGGGTCCCCCCATAGGTTACGGTTTCTTAGGTGACTCATGAGTTCGTGTGCCATTTGTTATCAGGGGTCAGAAACACTGCAGTGGTACTTGAATATTTTGGGAAGACACGGCTCTCTGTATCGTTCCCGGCCCCGATGACTTACGTCCTTCCGGTGTTTGAGGCCTCCCCATCCAGGACCTGGGAGCTGTCTGTTCTCCAAGCCCTCGGTCTCAGCCCAACCATACCCCTCTGCCCTGAGCCACCAACCAAATGAATAGCCTTGGCAGAAAATGCCCCTCTGGAAGCAGAAACTGAAAGTCCTGCTCATCTGACAGTGGGGTGTCAGGAACCCGGGATGGGGCTTCGCCACCCTGGATGCAGCATGCAGACTGGCAGCTCAGAGAGGCAGCCCACCACCGCAAAGGCTCTGTGGACACACGACCCCGCAGTGCCAGAAAACACCAGGCTTTGACCACAGTCTGAGCCTGCCACCAGGAACTCACAGTCTGGTAGAGGAGCTGAGATGCAGATACAACAAATCTAGAGCAAGGTAGAGAGGCGGTCTGTGCCTGTAGAGAGCCCGGAGAAGCTGCGGGGCTGCTCCTATGGCCGTCTCTGGAGCCGGGCCCCTGTGGACCCTGACCATGGGTTCTGGGCACTAACAGCTGACAGCTGCACCTTTCTGATGCCACAAACAGGCACTCCAGCCCAGAGCTGTAAGCTGGGCGCCGGGGGCCTGCTCCTTCCTATGGGAGCCTGGGGTTGGGGGCCACACCCCTCCTCCCGCCCCAGCAGCCAGCCATTCCGCCTGTCCCCAGCCACCCACCAACTGGGGGCTCATCCCAACGCCTCCTGTTCTTTCCCCAGGACTCCCCCGAGGCAGGCGGGGAGCGGGAGGAGGACCAGGAGCGGGAGGAGGAACAGGCCTTCCTGGTCAGCCTCTACAAGTTCATGAAGGAGCGACACACGCCCATCGAGAGGGTGCCCCATCTTGGCTTCAAGCAGAGTGCGTCCCTGGGGCAGGCAGGGAGGGGGAGCCCGGCAGGGGATACCATCCAGGCAGGGTGTCGGGCAGGCATCTCCACTCTGGGCAGCCCTGGGCGATGCCAGCCCACAGGGGTTGCACACAGAAACGACGCCCCCCCCCCCCCCAGGTGCAGGGCTGCAGTGGGTGGGGCCGGATTTCTCTCCTCACCGGCCACCGGGCCCCCAGTGCTCAGGGCCTGGCCCAGCCATTCATTGCAGTGGCCCTGTCTGGGCATGTGCTGGTTCCGTGCCTGCCTGACAGGTCCACGGGAATGGGCTGCTGGCTGCCCCTTCCTCCCACAGAGACTGACAGGGGCCCTGCCCTCTCTCTTCTCCAGTTAACCTGTGGAAAATCTACAAAGCAGTGGAGAAGCTGGGGGCCTATGAGATGGTAAGGAGGGTACCTCTGAGTCCTCAGCATGTAGCATCCCACAGCCCATCCCCACTGTGTCCTGTGGGGACCCGGGGAGGAAGAGCCTTGTCTGGGGACAGAGCTGTCCTCACAGCCAGACAGGAAGGAAGAGACAGGGTCCCAAATCCTGCCGCTTCCGCAGCTCTCCTGCATGCTGTGGGGGAGAAGGCCTGCCTTGCCCGCTGGTACTTTGCTGCTCAAAGCAAGTTCTCCTGTCTTCCCTGTGCCCCCCCCCGTGCCCCCCATGCCGGGAAAGCTGCTGTGCGGGCAGTCAGGCGGCGGCCCCTGGGAGGGAGACCTGGCTAGCGGCCAGGGCAGCCCCCCGCCCCCCCCCCACCGCTGCTGGAGAAGCAGTTGCAAAACTGCAGTCCTTGCCCCCATCCCTGCCAAGTGGGGGCCTGGAGCTGCCAGGACGCCCCCCCACCAGGGGAGTGCACGCCGGTCGTGCCCTCACGCGGTGCCCTTGCAGGTGACGGGCCGCCGCCTCTGGAAGAACGTGTACGACGAGCTAGGGGGCAGCCCGGGCAGCACGAGCGCAGCCACGTGCACACGCCGCCACTACGAGAGGTACGGCTGGGCGGAGACCCCGGCTCCAGGACACCTTGGCCTTTGGCCCCGAGTGGGGCCTGGAGCGGGGTGCGGTGGGCACACACCAGGAGCTGCCTGAGCGGCGTGCGCTGTGCTCATCCCAGGCCAGAGCTCTGCACGGCGGCCGGCAGGGGTGTCCCCGGGGCGGGGAGGCCAGGTGGACCCAGACGGCGGGGAGATGTGGTGCGTGCCTGCCAGGCCGGCCTCCTGGTAGACACGCTGGCCTCCTCCTCAGGCTGGTGCTCCCGTATGTGCGGCATCTGAAGGGGGAGGACGACAAGCCGCTGCCCCCCTCCAAGCCCAGGAAGCAGTACAAGATGGCCAAGGAGCCCCGGGGGGATGACGGGGCCCCTGAGAAGCCGAAGAAGGCCAAGGAGGAGAAGCGGTTGGACCAGGTAAACCCTGAGCCCGCCTGGGGCCACCAGCGGACGCTGGGCCTCCCTCTCCCCGCCCAGGCCATGGCTGCAGAGCTCCCTGCCCAGGGATACCCAGAACCTGCTCTGAGGGCAGATCCGGGGTGGGGGCAGGGGGGCCTCCGGGGCAATGGTTGTGCAAGTTCAAATGAGGGGCCACGTAAGGTCTGAACTCCAGTCTGCACCTCGGTCACCAGGCCCCGTGTCCTGATGCCAGGCTGTGTCTGTTCAGAGGCCAGGATGCCTTTGGGGACCTTCTCACAGAGGCTCCTGGGTATGCCTCTGCACCACTGCTGCCACGGGGGTCGTGTCCCGTGCCCCCCCGCCCCGCCCCCAGTCAGGGCACACGGCTCACAGCCAGCCCTGAGGCACGGCCTTTTCTCCTTCTAGATGGTGCCTGGAAAGACGAAAACAGACGCTGCCCCTGACCTGGCGCGGCTTCCCAGCCAGGAGCCCCCCCGGGAGGGCCCGGAACAGCCAGGCCCGGCCCTGGGGCCCTCTCTGCCCTTCGTGGGTGCTGGAGGCTGTCCTGAGGCCTACAAGCGGCTCCTGGCCACCTTCTACTGCAAAGGAGCCCACGGCATCATGTCTCCACTGGCCAAAAAGAAGCTCCTGGCCCAGGTGAGCAAGGCAGAGGCCTTGCAGTGCCAGGAGGAGGGCTGTCGCCATGGGGCAGGCAGCCCCCATGGGGAGCCCCAGGCATCCCCGGCTGTTCTCGTCCCAGAAAGTCCGCAGAGCCCGGGAAAGCCAGCGGAGAACTCCAGGCACCGGCTGACCCCTCAGGAGGGATTACAGGCCCCAGGTGGCAGCCTCAGGGAGGAGGCTCAAGCGGGTCCCTGCCTGCCGGCCCCCATCTTCACTGGCTGTTTCCATGCGTACCCCACTGAGGTGCTGAAGCCTGTCAGCCAGCACCCCCGGGACTTCTTGCCCAGTTTTAAAGATGGGGTGCTCTTGGGGCCTCCTGGCAAAGAGGAGGGCCTGGCGGTGAAGGAGCCCCAGCTGGTGTGGGGCGGGGACGCCAACCGCCTGTCTGCATTCCATAAAGGCAGCTCTAGAAGGGGCAGCCCCTACCCCAAGCCCAAAGCCTGCTGGGTGTCCCCCATGGCCAAGGTCCCTGCCGAGAGCCCTGCTCCCCTCACTACCTTCCCTAGCAGCCCAGGCCTGAGCAAGAAGCGCAGCCTGGAAGAAGAGGGCTTGGCCCATGGTGGCAAAAAACTGCGGGCCGTGTCTCCCTTTCTTAAGGAGGTGGACACCAAGGAGTGTGGGGCCAAATCCATGGGGTCTGGCTTGGCCGTGTCCTGCCTGCTGGGCCCAGCGCTGGGGCCTGCCCTCCCCGAGGCCTATAGGGGAACCATGCTGCGTTGCCCGCTGAACTTTGCTGGCACTCCGGACCACTTAAAGGGCCAGGCCACGCTCCCCTTCAGCCCCCTGGTCATCCCTGCCTTGCCGGCCCACTTCCTGGCCACAACAGCGCCCTCCCCCGTGGCCACGGGTCTGATGCACTTCCCCCCGGCGTCCTTCGACAGCACCCTTCGCCACAGACTTTGCCCAGCCTCGTCTGCATGGCACGTGCCACCTGCCACAACCTACGCAGCACCCCACTTCTTCCACCTCAACACCAAGCTTTAGGTCCGAGCCCGCAGTGCTGTGCTGTGCTGTGCAGGGTCTGAAATGGCCTGCGCTGGGGAGGCACTGCCCGGGGTCTGGGCTGGAGCCTGGTCCCCAGGAGAGCTTGGCTGTGCGCAATGCAGGAACGTGCCCCTGTCTGGGCAGCCTGGCACAAAGAGGGAGGCCGTGGGAAAACCAGGTTTGTCTCAAGGAAGCAGCCTAAGCCCGGGGCCTCAGTTGTTGTGGGGCCTCGGGAGAAGACAGTGCTTGGCTGGCAGCCCCCAGCTAGGTCCCCAGAGTGGAAGCCAGGAACGTGCTGAAGGGCTGAAGCGCTGGGTAGCAGCTTGAGGTATCCAGGCTGCCCATGGAAAATCCAATAAAAGACGAACGTGAATCCACCTGGCCCTGAGGTGTGCATGGTGCGGACCTTCCCAGGGGTAGGGGAGGCTGGGGCGTGCTCATGGCTGGGGGAGCCAAAGAGAGAGAGACCTACGAGCATCCACTCAGATCTGAAATACCCCCACCGAAGAGAGGGACCCAAAGCAGAACTCAGCCTCCTGTTCATACTTCAGCGGGTGGTGACCTTCGTCCTGTGCCTTCTACCCACTTTCATAGGAGAGTCTCTGCACAGCTGCCTGTTACCTTCCTCATTATACAGGTGGGGGTCTGACATTCAGAGAGGGCTGGCGACTTGCCCTTGTTCCCCCAGCAAGGAAGTGACAGCAGAGTTAGGCTCTTGGGTGTGACTCCAGTATCCAGAGCAAAGCCACAGGTCCCTGGTGAACTGTAGGATGAGCCTGCAGCTGTTAGCAGCCCCCCCTGGGGGCAGAGGGGGTGAGCAGGGAACCTCACTTGGTCTGTCTTGGTGATGGACTCACAGGGCTTGCTGCTGATTCATCCCAAAGCCCCCATCCCACTCCCCCTTGCGTGCTGCACAGAGATGGACCAGGAGGTTCCCGGCGGGGGGAGGCGCCAAGAGGTAAAGGGGAGTGAAGCAGCCAGGATCTTGGCCTGGGCATCTGCGTTCTCAGCCACGGTTGCTCTGGGGGCTCAAACCCTGCAGCCTAACACCCTCCTTCCTAAAGGCTCTGTTTGGGGAGCAGGGGGGCCATCTGTCTCAGTAGGAGGGAGGGAGGGCCCCTTTCCGAGGCTTCCCTCCCCTCCCCAGGCTGCCTGTTCTCCCTGCCAGGCGCCACAGCCTGAGGCAGTCTGATGGATACAGGGGTAGTAGGTGTGGGGCCAGGCCCCCAACTGGCAGCCTCAGATTGGTCAGCAGTGGCCTTTGACCTCCCCAGCTGGAACTTGCCCTGCCTCCTAGGACACTCCGGAGCTCAAGCCATGGGAGGGGCAATCTATGTGAAGACAGCACCCCCCCCCCCGCCCTACACAGTTAACGGGTGAATAGGCTGAGCCAGGGATGGGCTCTGTTTGCCCAATGCCACCACTGAGTAGGACAGAACCCGGACCAGGGCACACACAACATATCTAGCACCAGGGGGTGGGCTACCCAGGCTAAAGGCATTCCATTGAGCCGCCTCTTGCCTCCAGCCTCCGATTCTGGAAGCTGCCTGTGGAGCGGGAGCTCAGATGGGGCACAGGCTGGGGCCAGTGATGGGGTAGCCAGAGGGTGGCAGTCACCGTTCTTGGCTCTGCAGAGGGTCTCCCAATTCCCCAACTCCCTCCTGGGCAATGCCAGATTGCAGCCCGAGTAGCTACCTGACCCCTAGTCTCAAGCCCCCGGTTTCCACACACACTCGCATGCTGCCCATCTCTGCAGGCTTCTGGAGTGGCAGACAATTGGAGTGGGAGGGCTGAATTCTGCCACCCTCCCTGCAAGCGCCCTGGGTGCAGGGCCACAGGCTATGGGGTCAGATCCCCCTGGGGAAGGGGGAGGGGAGGGCTACTTGTGTGCAGGGTCCCGCCTGAGATGGGGCAGGATCGCTGGGGTCCCTTCCATCTGCAAAGCCACAGCGGCCTCGCTCTGGCACAGAGGTGGGAGGTGCGCGCCTGGCGGCAGAACTTGGGTACCGAAGGGTCAGAGATGTGATGGTGGTGCCCTCTGGAGGCTACTCCAGGGACTACACCTTTCCTTGAGAGGCGGCCCTGGCCAAAGCTGGTCCTTGGGCAGGAGGCCGCCACCTTTGCTGGGGTGTCAATAAATCCCTAGAACTTAATGTGGGCATGCTTCTTGGAACACTTCTGTGCCCTGCGTTTCCCATGTGTCGCTTTACGTCATTTTCCTCACTCGCCGGGAAGGGACCATCCTGATTTACAAAGGAGGAAACAGCTCTGAGAGCTCAGTTAGCTTCAGCCGCGGCTGCAGGGAGTGCCCGACTCCCTGCAAGGGCACCGTGCACCTGCTTCCATCTAAATGGACAGGTGCGCTTCAGGTCGTCTTGCTTTTCACACTCACCCCTTTGCCTTCCTGCTGGGTCCTGACTCTGCCCTGGGGACTGGCCAGAACCTACGTTTGGGGCATAAACCAGATTGCGGGGCCGTGGCATTCAAGCTGTTGAGGGTGGCGGTGAGGGCGGGCTTTGGCAGCACGTGTACCAAGATCGGAATGAGGGCGTCGGTAACTGGGGCGACTCTGGAAGGGACATCCCTACAATCCCCACCCCTTTGCCTGGTGACAGTTCAAGTAGAATGCCATGTGTCAGGCATTTGACAGACACTGAGCGTCTATTCCTAGCAGGTGCCAGGCACTGTTTTACGTGTTGGGATGGACACCTCAGTGGACAAAACATCCACGCCCCTGCCTTCATGTTGCTGACATTCGACGGGGGGAGTAGAATGACTGAAATACAGAGGAGTGCAGCACTAGGGAGAAAAACAGGGCTGGGAGTGGAATATACAGTTTGTTTTTGTGGTAAAATATAACTTAGCATAATATTTACCATTTGAACCATTTTTAAGGGTACAATTCAGCGGCATTGACAGCATTCACAGTGTTGGGCTGCCGTCACTACCATGCATGTCCAGGGTGCAGAGTTTAAACAGAGTGGCCAGGAGGTCTCAGTAGAAGGTGGCGTCTGAGCAATGGCTAGAGGAGGTGACAGAGAGAGCCATGCAGCTCCTGCGGGGAGAGCAGAAGGACCGGGGATGACAAAGGCCTTGGGTGGGAGTGGGCACGTGTGTCTGAGGAACTAGAAGTCCTACAGGGTTGGAGCAGGGGGAGCTGGGGGAGAGATGGGGTTCGACAGGTGCTGAGGCTGGATGTGTGGAGCCTTCTGGGTCCCAGAGTGAGCTGGAGCAGAGGAGGGTCCTGGTCTCTGGTGCTCACAAGAGGCCTGTGGTTTCTGGGGGGGACTCGGTGCTGGGGGATGGGGGTGGCGGGGAGCCCATCCACAGAGACACAGGCAGCATGCCTGAGCGCAGGTCTGGAGTGGGGGGGGGGACATGGACACTTCTAGTGCGTGCTGTCGTTCTCCCAGGGAGCTCTGGGCACTGGGGCACTGGGGGTGGGAGGTCTGAGGAGGGAGAAGGGCAGCTAGAGATCTCCAGGAGAGTGGGCAAGGTTGCACAGGGCAGGGCCATGGGGCTTCTGGAAAGTCCCAATTCCCGTGCAAAGAGGCTAGTGGCAGGAGTGTCTGTGGTCTCCCTGCCACCTGGGGCCCCTGGCTGCAGAGCTGGGGGTTGGAGTGGGAGGCGCTGGGTCCCGCAGGAGTGGGAGCTGCCATGATGTGGGGGCCCCAGAGTGGAAGTCGGGGGGACGAGTGAGGGACCCGGGACGGGTGGGACCAATGGACCATAGACCCTAATGGCTTCAGAGGGAGGATGATGGGGCGGCTAAAACTATTGTGTTGCTGGGTGAGTTGGTGGGAACATGCACGGGGGTTGGGGGGGGAAGCTCTGAAATCAGCACAAGAGCACAGCAGTGGTTTGGGGCAAGGCCCACCTCTGGGTCTTCGGATGGAGAACTGAGGATAGGGAGGAGGGACTGCAGCAAGGACCTTACCAGGGTCTCCTGGCATGACCTTCACAGTGGGGAGCCACAGGGTCTGGAAGCAGGGGCTCGCTCAGCACCCTCAGGGCAGTGTGAAGTGTCCCACCCTGGAGGTGGCGGCAGGGGAGCATCTCAGGGTGGGCACGGCCCCGGCTGGCAGGGGAACCCCCCAGGGAAGAGATTTCCATTTCAGCTGAAGACCAGGGGCTGCCTGCAGATAGTGGCCTGAGATGTGTTTAGTTTATTTGACCCCTGTAATTTAAATAAATGTTTTTGTAACTAGTTGCCAGCGTTTAAAAATCAAGAGATTTCACATCAAATTTTGGATATCGGGCTTCTCTTTAAAAAAACTAGAATTTCTGGCCGCATGAGACCATTTCCTAGAGCTCGGTAGTGGCCGCTGCCTGGTGGACAGGGTATACCTGCTCATTCACTACAGTTCCCCCAGGCCCGCTTGTCCTCAACCCCAAGGGACCCAGCCCCAGCCAGGCCCCCTGTCCATCCCAGGCTCACTGTTCCCACCATTCAAGCCAAAGTCCTGCTGCTGCGTGGCCACTAGGCGGCAGCTCTCGTTCTTTGTCATCCCAAGATGAGTTTCCTAAGTCAGTGACTCCAAGAAGGTTGCTGCTGGGAAACTCAGCGGGGCTTCCAGATGAGACGGCAGGGCAGAGTCAGGTTGTTGCCCTGTCTGCTGTGCACGTCCCCCGGTGCACGGGCCAGCAGGGACAGGCCATGGCGGGCTGGACAGGGCGTGGGACCCCATCCTGCCCACCTCCTGAGCTATCCAAAGCCTTTGCCTCTCCCTGGGCCACATCTGTGCACTTGTGAAATGAGTACAGTCACTTCCAGGTTCTGCTCTGTGACCCAGAATGAGATGCAGATAGGGTCTATGGACTGATGAAAGGCCAGTGACCGCCCCACCTTGAACACACTCCTGGTTCCGAGAGGACCTTCCCAGCATCTCGGGGCCCCTGGCTACTCTTGGAAAGTGCACGGCAAGTGTCAGCCGCTGCCCAGCCTGGTTATGAGCCGCCGCCCCCCCCCCCCCCCCCGCCAACCCGCAGGGAGGGAAGGGGCCGCTGAAGGGAACAGGGAGAAGGGGCTCTGGGCAGGGGTCTTAGAAGGGTGGCTGAACCACCAGCCCCACCCCCACCCCCACCCCTCCCTGCAGGACGCTTCCAGCCCTCTCCAGGGTTCCTGCTCAGCTTTGTCATCCCTCCCACCCCTTGAGGGAGCAGCAGGGTGGGGGGAAAGATCGAGGAGCTGGAAGCCAGAACACAAGCCAAATGCTCGTGGCCCTGGAGAGGAGCAGCCCTGAGACTGATGCCCCCACAGGTTCAATGAGGGTTCTTAGGCCCTTTAGACTTGCAAGCAACAGCAAGAAACTCCCACCCAGGCTGGAAAGAGCCTGTGGGACTCACAGACCCCAGGGAGAGCTGAACAACCACACATGAGGACAGCCACACGGCCCCCTCTCTGGGGCACTGCCATCGGGGTGCTGGAGCGGCTTCCTCTGGGCTCCTCTCTTCCCAACTCCAAATTCAATGATGCCTCTCTGGTAGCTTGAACTAGGCCGGAGTGAGAGTGTTCACGTCCCCCCAGAACTAGCAAATGCTCCTGGCCCCCTTCCTCATCACGCGGGGGCTCCCCAGCACCATCTGGCTCAGCCTCAGCTGCTAGTCCTCCTGGTAGGCCTCAGCTCAAGGATAAATGTTGAGGAGAAGCTGATCTTGTGTCCTGTGCTTACCTGGGTTCTGAACTATGAGTTCAGAGGAAGTGTGTCCTCCAGGTAGACCAGAGAGCAGCAGCACCGGCGACGTCAGGTGAATACACGTCCCTGGGCCTCCTTTGCCTCATCTGTAATATGGAAGTGAGTAATTTCTACCTCAAGAGTTGTGGGCATTTAGTGAAAGTGCTCTGTAAAGTTCTGGATGCACATGAATCATCACCTCCTTCTCTGCAGTTCTGCTTGGCTAGCCTGACCAGCCCCCCGCCCTGCCCTCTACCTCAGGGCTTTTGAACTTCCGGCTTGTGTGTGACTGCCGCTCTCTTACCTGGCTTCTGACGCAGAGCCACCCTGACCTTTGGGTCCTGTCTGAGTCTGGGTCAAGAACGGTCAATCAGCTTCACCTCGGGCACCAACTCTCATTGTTCCTGGATGCCTGCAGCTTTGGGTTGACTCAGTGTGAAAGTGATGCGACTGATTAGTAATGTCTGCCAAGAACCTAGAAAGAAGACGCTCACCTGCCACAGAGTTGCCAATCTTGTCTCTCCCTCTACGTATATATGCATGATTATGGGCTCATTAGTGCCACATCTCAGCCGCAGGTTCTCCGCACATGAGCAACGGTTGTGGGGCAGAAGGGCTTGGGCCAGGGAGCCCAATCCTAGAAGCCTGGGTTGGACATCACTTGCCCAGGAGCTACTGAGTTGAATGCCTGAGTAGTAACAGGGAGGCAGCTTCTTGGGAAAAATCCAGATAGGTTGCTCTACCCCACCCCACCTCACCCTTCCAAAAAAAGAGGTCTTTCCCCATGCGCTGTGAGGCGAGAGATCATTGATGATGAACTCCAAGAGTAGAGTAGAGTAGAACAATTCTAGTGTCATTTGTGGAGTAAATGCAATGCTTTGGAGGTGGGGCCTGTGGCCTTGGGTATGGAGGAAATCAGTAGATGATCCATGAAAAGAATCATTCCAAACTCCAACTCTGGTCAGCTCACCCCTTGCGTAAACTTGGCCCATGGCCCTCCTCTGCCCTCAAGATAAACCCCAAATGTCTTCGTTTGGAAGGCCCTTCCCCCAGTCTCCTGGCTCCTTGCTCCTCCCAGCCTCTGTCCGGGCTAAGCCATGAGGTACTACCTCAGCTCCCAGCACGCATGACCCTCCCTTAGCTCTGGAAGCACAGAAAACATCAACCTGAAAAAATTCTCTCTACTGCTCCCACTGGAGCCTCACCCAGGAGTTTTCCTTCCAGAGCCTTACTGGCTCTGGTGCCCATCCCGTGTGCCCCCACAGCACCCAGTACTTCTGCCATCTTGCCAGTGCTGGACCTGTTAAGTCTTCACCTTCCCCCCACCCTGTAGGCTCCCTGAGGCCTGTCAGTGTTTCCTCCTCACCACCAATCCCTGGTTCTACCTAGCCCATAGGACAAGTGTCCCAGACTCACCCTATTTTTTTACCCCAATTATTATCAGAAACACCCCTCCTTCAGAGTGTTCCTCAGCAGCCTCTGAGTGGTTCCCAAAGGACTTGCTCAGGAACCATCCTCAGGTGATTTCTAGAGAACTATTCCTCACCTCATCAGCCCAAAATGCTCGTGGCCCTGGAGAGGAGCAGCTCTTCCCAAGTGACCTCAGCCAATTCTTTACCTGGCTTTGGAGAAGGGATAGAAACCATCCCTGAAGAAATATGGGCCAAACCCCTTCTCATCCCTGCTACACATGCACACACACACACACGAGACTAGGCAGGAACAGTAGCAAGATTTTATTAAAGTTTTTGGAAAAACAGAGGGAGGCCAACCCATAACTGCTTTTTGAAGTTGCTACTCAACCTAACCCACATGGTGCCACACCCAGTTCCAAAGTCACCCTTAATAGGAACCTTATGAGGATATCTATCCATCACACTTAACATTTCATCTCATAAGGGATCCACCCATAAAATGATTCAATTACCACAGCATTTTGCCCACTCTAACCATCCCATTTACCTCTAGGCTTGTAATACACACTCCAACCATTAGAGACACACTTACTAGCAACAAAAAGGGACTTCCTCCCCTCCACCCCCTCCACTGGGGATCTACAATAACAGTGAGTCTCAACATCTCCCTCCTTGAAAATTCCAGCTCCTGTCTTTCTGCTCCAAGGAAGTTCCTGACCTGGGTCTGTGTGTCCACAGCCAGACCTCCAGCAGCCCCAGGCAGCGCCACACCTTGGAATTTAGCCAGACTCACTCCCCGCCTTGGAGAAAAGAGGAAGTTTTGTTGGGCTTCACCCACTGCTGGGACTTTTCTCTCTAAAGCCTCATTTCCAGAATCAACCTCTGTTCCTGTACCAAAGTTTAAAGCTTTTGAAACTGGCGGGGGGAAGCGGGGACTTTGAGTCAAGGATAATGGAATAAAAGCAGTAGCCAGAGAGAGACTTTGAGGCTGACCTGGCCACACCGAAGCCTTCTCTGTTCCTCCAGTTTCCATTTGTTGGCAGGATTTGCCCTCTTCTGTCTGCCTTCTGTTCCCTTATCACCCCTCGAGGAGATCCATGAGGGAACTGCTATGGTCTGAATGTTGAAAAATTCATCTGTTGAAAACCTAATGTCCCGAGCGATGGTGTTAAGAGATGGGATCTTTGGGAGGTGAGGAGGTCATGTGTGCAGGCCCTTGTGAAAGGCATTAATGCCCTTACACAAGAGGCCTAGAAAGCTCCCTTGCCCCTTCCGCCATGTGAGGAAACAGCAGAAAGCCCGCCCGGGAGGCAGACTCACCAAACACTGAATTGCTGGCACCCTGATCTTGGATTCCTCAGCCTCCAGGACTGTGAGAAATTAATTTTTGTTGTTTACAAGGCACCTAGTTTGTGGTGTTTTGTTCAAGGAGCCCGAGCAGACTCAGACAGAACCTAGGAGGAAACTGTTGCCGGGTGCACGAATGTGCACACACGTGTGTAAGGTGCATGTGCACGTGCGTAGCTATGACGTCAGAGGAAACATGACCCACTCCCCGCGTCCCTTCTCACCCCATCCCCGTATTTCCCAAACCAGAACCTGGGACATGTGATTTGATAGGAATTTTCTAATTTGGGAATTGAGGTATGTGGGAAAAAATGAAATGAGGAAACACTTTTTCATCTTTTTAAAATTAAAAATATATAGTGAGGGGGCATCTGGGTGGCTCAGTCGGTTAAGCATCTGCCTTCGGCTCAGGTCGTGATCCTGGGGTCCGGGGACTCAGCAGGGAGTTTCCTGCTCCTCCTCCTCCTCCTCCTCCTCCCCCTGCTCATGCTTGTGCTCTCTCTCAAATAAATAAAAATCTTAAAAAAAAAGTTAATAACAACCAACATTTATTAAAAAATATATATATATATATATAGTGAGATGTGATTTTAAAAAACCAACGGGTGTTATATATATTGCTGGTGACTGTAACTATCACAGGCTTCCCGGGTATATCAAGAGTCATAAAAATATTTGTACCATTTGACTAGTGGTCTTATTTCTAGGAATTTATTATAGAAGATGATTGGGGAATGTTTGGCAATAGAAAAAGTGCTCATAAATGACAGTCATGCCTCTGGCAAGAAGACTGCCTGCATCTGTGGCATGGAAATTATGAATAGGAAGACTATGTAGCAGAATAGGAAAAAAAGTATATATATTTATATCACATCATTACTATTACTTTTTTAAGATTTTATTTATCTATTTATTTATTTATTTGAGAGAGAGACAGTGAGAAAGGGAACACAAGCAGGGGGAGTGGGAGAGGGAGACGCAGGCCTCCTGCTGAGCAGGGAGCCTGATGCGGGGCTCGATCCCAGGACCCCGGGATCACGGCCTGAGCTAAAGGCAGATGCTTAACGACTGAGCCACCCAGGCGCCCCTCTTTGCAAGCTTCTTTGCCCCACTCTTGGGTCCTGTCAAACCTGTGCTTGGGGGTGCCTGAGTGGTGCAGTTGGTTAAACATCTCACTCTTAGTTTCAGCTCAGGTTGTGATCTCAGGGTCCTGGGATCAGCCCCACATCAGACTCCACACTCAGTGTGGAGTCTGCTTAGGACTCTCTCTCTGCCCCCCCCCCCCGCACTCTCTCTAAAATAAATAAATCTTTAAAAACAAACACATAAACAAACAAACCTGTGCTTGTGTAGAAAGCAAAGGAAAGCCAAACCAGACACAGTGGAATTTGGATTCTAAGTCGGAGAGAGAATGAGAGAGAGGGAGGGAGGGGGAGAGAGAGGTGGGGGAAGGGGATGGAGGGGGCTACTGAGGGAGAGAGGGAAGGATGGAGTGAAGGAAGGAGATAGATCGGAGATGGGTCCTCCCTAGGAGAGCAGGCTTCCACTGACCTGCAGGACGGATGAGGGAAGGTGATGAAAAATGACATAACGGTTTATAGAGTTCTTGTCCTTGTTGGTGAAAGACAATGGAGCATCTAGTTTGCTACTCTTTCGTTTATGTATTTTGAACTCAGGTCAGTTAAGAATTCATACTTCTCGTAAATGAGAAGACAATAGCTCATTGATAGGAAATGTTCAAAAACTGAGTTTTTTCTCTGTGTATTCTTGACCTATAGCTGAAATTTTAGAATTGAAACTCTAAGCCCTGTTTATATGTTTGTGTCTGGGTATGTAGTATTTTCTTACCTTCAGATCAAATTAGTTAGATTATAAATCTCTTCCAGGACCTCTATTCTGATTGAGATTTATTTATCTTAGAGATGGCAGCTTATATAAATGGAACATTCCTAAAATTCCCCCACATTAAGGAAATTGAACCTCTAATACTTTCAATGTGGAAAGTTAGTTACACACTAACGCAAATGTTTTAAGAATTCAATACCACACAATTTATATAAGTTTTTTGTATGAGACTAATTGAATACTGTTTTAACAAAAATAGCTATGTCTTCTATGAGTTATCAGTGTTAAGTATAAATTTACATTTTATTCTATTTGGGTATGTTCTTCCTAAACTCCTAAAGATTTACTGATCAAATTAGCTAGCACCACTTCTATTTAATGTTTAAGAATATGAAAAATTTGTGTTTAATCAAATTGAATCGTTATTCTGATAAACTTAAATTTTAAGAGTAATTATATTTTGTAGTGTGTCACCTAGAAGATAGTGTCCAATACCTTTAGGTAACCTAAAATCTTGGACTGATTCTAAATTGGGTTCAATAACTGATATTCATTTAATTCCTAAATCCCTTTTTAGTAAAATAAAATATTGAAACATTATTTCAAGCATAATTTTTAGCTCTTTATATGGTACTGAAGGCTATATATATATTTACGGGTCTATTAATAAACATGACCATTTTTGCCACCGTGAAAAGTTATAATGGATGTGTGTGGATATAGAAAGTCGTACTTTTGCAGAATGGAATTTTATTTGAGTGGTCAAAGTTAGCTAAGGATTGATGGGTTTATTTACGTGATTTTCAAAAAAAGTTTTAGTGTCAAATATTATGCTGATGCCAAACTAGAATCTGGCTTTCTTTGTTAAAATGACAAAATTTTCCTGGATTATCAGTCTTCTCTTAATAAGGGTTTGGTTAAAGGTTTTTCTTTACCTTCTGAGTTATCTGCTTAGAGGGCAAAGATTCTGTGTCTTTTTTTTTAAAGATTTTATTTATTTATTTGAGAGAGAGAATGAGAGATAGAGAGCACGAGAGGGAAGAGGGTCAGAGGGAGAAACAGACTCCCCGCCGAGCAGGGAGCCCGATGGGGGACTCGATCCCAGGACTCCAGGATCATGACCTGAGCCGAAGGCAGTCACTTAACCAACTGAGCCACCCAGGCGCCCCAAGATTCTGTGTCTTATCAGAATAATTTCTTATGCTTTAGGTTGACTTTATCATGTCCATTATTTAAGTGAATAAAGTCCTTTCACTTTTGAAAGAGCTAAAGTTCTTTACAATCATGTTTCCTTTTATGTTAACTTTAACAATCTTTTTACCATCATTTTAGTTAAATGTGGTAGCCAAGGGGCTGGCTCAATCCGAGAAGCATGTGACTCTTGATCTCAGAGTCATGAGTTTGAGCCCCACATTGGGTGTAGAGTTTACTAAAAACATAAATAAACTTAAAAAGAAATGTGGTAGCCAAGTACTGTTTTTCAATAATCGTGATTCTACCTTAAGTGCTCAAAACTGACAGGCTTCCATTGATATTTTGTCTTCCCCAAATCAGATCGTCTCTTAAATGCATATTGCTAAGTGAAAGAATCACCAATCTGAAAAGGCTACATACTGTATGATTCCAACTAAATGACACTCTGGAAAAGGCCAAACTATGGATACAGTAAAAAGATCAGTGGTTGTCTGGGGAGAAGGATGGTGGGGGAGGGGTGCCGGGAGGTGGAGAGTGGAGGAACAAATAGGCAGAGCACAGAAGATGTGTAGGTCAGTGAAAATACTCTGTGTGATACCATAATAATGGATACATGTCATTTCTTTTATAAATAAAATCTTAAAAAAAAAATAAAATCCTAAAGAGTATCTTTCACAACTAAAACCATCTTTGAGATTTCCCAGAGGATCTCTAGAAAATCACTTAGGATTTTTTTTGTTTAACTTTGTAAAAAGAGAGGTATTACAAATAATTAGGGTTTTTTTTTTTAAGATTTTATTTATTTATTTGACAGAGAGAGACACAGCGAGAGAGGGAACACAAGCGGGGAGTGGGAGAGGGAGAAGCAGGCCTCCTGCTGAGCAGGGAGCCCGATGCGGGGCTCGATCCCAGGACCCTGGGACCATGACCTGACCTGAAGGCAGACGCTTTAATGACTGAGCCACCCAGGCGCCCCACAAATAATTAGGATTATCTGATATGTTACTATTAATGAGCAACACAGGAAGTTGGTTAAATCAAGAGATGCTTTTGTTTGGGTAAAATGTTATTAACATAAAATTTTCAGAAATTGTATGCTGCATAGGAAGTTCTAGAGAATTGTCAGTGCCCTAGCTGTCCATAATATGTTTCTATTTATCAGAGTCCTGGTGCTGCTTTGTGTAATATTAGACAAAAACAGGAAAGTGTTATCAATCATAATTTGTTGTTTTAATAATGTTAACTTGATTGCAACTTTTCTTCTTTGAATCTAGCATCTTGGAGGCCAATGGTTTTTGATTAGAGTTCACAGCACTTATTCATGGGATTTTATTAATACACAGGCATTTATGACCTAATCCAAATTTACAGGCTCTCTTTCCTTGATATTGACATATTCTTTGTGTCAAATAAAAGATCAAATCCCGATTTAGTAAGGAGAGATTTTCTTTGAAGGATTACTACGAGGGCGCCAGTGAGGAGGGATGATCGCAAGGTGGGGGGGACAGCATATGAGACGACTGTAAGAACCCCTAAGACCGGCATGCGTCACACGGGTTGGGCAGAAAGAGTTTTCTTTTATAGAAAAGAATGGGTGTGAGGAAGTGGGATGAAAGAGTGGCATGATAGGGTAGTAAATCAGAGTTTTACCCCAAGGCCAGCCTGTTCTCAGGAGGGTTTGTGTGCTGGCTCAGGCTGAAGGGGGCCAAAGTCCAGGGGCCTGTGGGAAGGAGAGAATCTTAGCCAAAATTTGGTTAAAAAGCATTTTTTTGCCATTGATCAGTGGGGACAAAACAATTCAGCTAGTCCTTTATGAGGCAAAGCTCAATGAACTCCAAAAAAGATAAACTCAAAGAGACCTACACTGAGACATATTAGAAGCAAATTTTTAAAAGACAAAGGACAAAGACAGCATCTTAAAAGCCACAACAGAGAAGCACATTGTCACATACAGGGGATCCTCAATAAGAAAATAAGCAGATTTCTCATCAAAAACTTTGGAAACCAGAAGGCAGTGGACCAGGACATTCAAAGTGCTAAAAGAAAACCCTGTCAATCAAGATCTTTGCATATGGCAACTATCCTTCAAAAATGAGGGAGAAAGTAAGATATTCCCAGTTAAACAAAAATTGAGAAGGAGTTTGTGACCTGCCTGGCAAGACATGATGAAGGGAGTTCTACAAGTTAAAATCAAAGGACAGTAACTCAGCTCCGTGCTTAGCATAGTCTGCTTCTCCCTCTCCCTCTGCTCCTCCCTTGCTTGTGTGTGTGCACTCTTTCTCTCTCTAAAATAAATAAATAAATAAAATCTTAAAAAAAAAAAAACAAAGGACAGTAACTCGAAACCACATGTAGAAGTAATGATCTCAATAAAGGTAAATACATGGATACTTATTAAAGGTAGTATTATTGTAACAATCACTTGTAACTGTACTTCTGTTTGCTTTCTACATGATTGAAGAGACTAATACAATGAAAGAAAAACAATTACTAGTATAAAAGCTAATATTACTGTAACTTTGGTTTCTAACTCCAAATCTTTTTTCTACATAATTTAGGAGACTAATGCACTTAAAAGAATCATTAGTTTATGTTTCAGGGCACACAATATATAAAAATGTAATTTTGTGACATCAATAACTAAAAGGGGTAGGGACAGAGCTATAAAGGAACAGACTTTTTGTATGTTATTGAAGTTAAGCTGGTATAAATTCAAATTACAGTTATAACTTTAGCATGTTCAGTATAATCCCCATGGTAACCACAAAGAAAATAGCTATAGAATATACACAAACAGAAATTATACTCTTCACTACCAAAAAAATCAACTAAACACAAAAGAAGACAGTAATACAGGAATGAGAAACATAAAAAGCTATAGTGCATATAGAAAACAAATAGCACAATGACAGAAGTAAGCCCCCACCCTTATCAGTAATTACTTTAAATGTAAATGGATTAAACTCACCAATCAAAAGATAGAGATTGACGGAATGGATAAAAACATATGATCCAACTCTATGCTATCTACAAGAGACTCACTTGCGATCCAAAGACACAAACAGGTTTAAAGTGAAGAGATGGAAAAAGATATTCCATGCAAATAGTAACCAAAAGAGAGCAGGGGTGGTTATACTAGTATCAGACAGAATAGCCTTTAAATCAAAAAGGTTTACAAAGAAGGATATTAAATATTGATAAAAGGTTCTGTACCACAAGATGATGTAACAATTATAATCATTCATGCACTTAATGATAGACCATCACAATATATAAAGCAAAACCTGACAGAATTGAAGGGAGAAATAGATAGTTCTACAATAGCAAAGACTTCAATACTCCACTCTCAATAACGGCTAGAACAACCACACAGAGACAAGTTAGGAAACAGAGGACTTAACACAATAAACCAACTAGATCTAGCCTACATGTACGAACACTCTACCCAACAACGACAGAACACACATTCTTCTCAAGTGTACATGGAACATTTTCCAGGACAGATCATATGTTAGGCCATAAATTAAGTCTCAATAGATTTAAGAAGATAGATATTGTACAGAGTATCTTCATCCACAACAGGATGAAGTTAGAAATCAATAACAAAAGTGCCTGGGTGACTCAGTCGGGTTAAGTGACCACTCTTGATTTTGGCTCAGGTCATGATCTCAGTGTCCTGGGATTTAGCCCTGTGTTGGGCTCCACGCTCAGCACAGAGTCTGCTTCTCTCTCTCCCTCTGCTCCTCCTCTCACACAGGCTTACTCTCTCTTTCTCTCTCTCAAATAAATAAATAAAATCTTAAAAAAAAATCAATTACAAAAGCAAAACAGGAAAATTCATAAAACTGTGTAAATGAAACAATACAGATTTAAACAACCAATGGATCAAAGAAATCATAAGATAAATAAGAAAATAGAGATGAATGAAAATGAAAACCATTAAAAATAAAAATAGAACTACCATATGATCCAGCAATTCCACTTCTGGATATTTATTCAAAGGAAACAAAATCACTCTCAAAAAAAATATCTGCACCCCCACATTTTCTGCAGCATTATTTACAATATCCAAGACATGGAAACAACCTAAGTGTCCACTGAGAGATGAATGGATAAAGAAAACATGGGGTGTGTACACACACACACACACACACACACACAGGAATATTATTCAGCCATAAAAGAGAAGGAAACTCAGTTGTGAGAACATGGATGGACCTTGAGGGCATTATGCTAACCAAAATCAATCAGACAAAGACAAACACTGTACAATCTCACTTACATATGGAATCTAAAAACAAAACAAAATAAACAAACAAAAAAACCAAAACCCAACCAAACTCATAGATAGAGAGAACAGATTAGTTGTTGCCAGAGGTGAGAGGTAGGGTGAAGTTGGTCAAAAGGTACAAACTTCCAGTCACAGGAGAAACAAGTCCCCGGGATGTTATTTATAGCTTGGTGACTATACTTAAATACTATATTGCATATTTGGGAAAATTACAAAGAGTGTAAGTCTTAAAAGTTCCCATGGAGAAAAACAAAAAACTTGTAACCATGTGTGGTGTTGGCTATTAACTAAACTTATTGTGGTAATCATTTTGTGATACGTACATATATCTATGATTATGTTGTACACCTAAAATTAATGTTATATATCAATTATGTCTCAATAAAAAAGAAAAAAAAAACAAAGAAAACAAAACACCTAGCGGTAAGGAGGAGCCTCTCTCCCTCCCCAGTGTCCCTGCAAGCACAGTGGGGATCCCAGAGCTTCATCTAGCAGTAGATGAGCAAAAGCAGCTCCCCCACAGGGCCTGCTAAAACACAGTATTTAAATAAGATCTAGAGTTCAGTGAGAAAAGACAACCAACAGATTGTCAACATTTCGATGTCCCACATTTAATCTGTCCCACAGATTAGAACAGTCTAACAAGGAATTTAAGGCAATCATCATAAAAATGCTTCAGTGAGCAATTGTGAACACACTTAAGACAAATGGAAAAAAAATTCTCAGTGAGGGCCGCTGTGTTCCATCTTGAGGGGTCCCCCTACTTCCACAAAACCTTCCCTGACCATGAGTCCTGCGTTGCTGAGCCCTCTATCCCAGAATTCCTGCAAGAACAGACACCACCTTATTTACAACGCTCCTGGTCTCTGGTAGGTAACCTTGTGTGTGTGTGTGTCTTGCTTCTCTAGTGAAACTCTGGAAGGAAACTCGGTGTCTCTCTTCTTATTTTTATTTTATTTTATTTTATTTTTATTTTTTGAGAGAGAAAGAGCACACACAAGCAGGGAGGGGGAGAAGCAGAGGGAGAGGGGGAGAGAGAATCTCAAGCAGCTTCCACACCCAGCACAGAGCCGGACGTGGGGCTCAATCCCAGGACCATGAGATCGTGATCAGAGCTGAAATCAAGAATCAGACGCTCAACCAGGCGAGCCACGCAGGCGCCCCCCCCCCGCCTCTCTTTGAAAAACATCTCTCACAAATCCCAGGAAACAAGGGTCACAAACAGGGGCTGAAGGGTCCCAAGTGAAGCTACAATGACTCTAACACAGCACCCGAGGCAGAGTCTACACTGCAGTCAAGCAGGTGGAAAGCAGTAAAATACACAACAGTCATTTCTACCAAGCAGGTTTCAACACTTAGGGCACTCAGGAAAGAGTGGAAAATGCCAGGCATTCGGATCAGACTCCCTCTCCCTTCAGGAAAACTCCGACATTTCTTTTCTACTTACAGGCCCGGGAAGAAGGTGCCATACTTCCATCTGTGGGACGTGCAGCTCCTGGGTCTGCTTCACCTGCTAGGGAGTCTTGCTCTCACACGGGGGCCAACGCTGGGCACAGCAGTGCAAGAGTGGTTGATGGGGAAGGGTTGCTCCTCCTACCTCTGGGCCGAAGGGACTCGAGGGTCCAAGGAAGGCCACCTCCCTCCTGGAGTGACCTAGCTTCAGGAAACCTCCATGTCCTCAGGATGTGGCTGATGGGACCCCGCAGAAGAAAGTGCAGACCCTGGGGATAGGTCTGAGAGTCTCAGTGTGTCTGGGAAAGGTCAGCCTCTCCAGCCTGGTCTGTGAGCTATGCAGGGGGAGAGCGAACCCAAGACGAGGAGCACCTGATGCTGGGGGCTGGGGCGAGCACGCACTGAGCCTTATAGCGGAGCCACCATCCCAGCAAAGGACAGCATCAAACCAGACATGATCTCCAGAAATTTATTGGAAACACAATACAAATTGATTAGTAGATGGTATCTACTTACAGACAGACAGTCCACACTAATATCACGCTCTGAATGAATCATCCTGGGGAAACACTCATGACCACTGATGCATGGTCTGGGCTAGTGTTCTCTGGCAGGGCAAGTCAGAAATTGGGGGCAGAGGAACGAAGGGGAAGGATGGACAGAAAACTGGGACATGGCTTTCCTGAGGGGAATGGTGAGGTGGGGTTGCTAAACGGGTAAATTCCCCCAAAGGAAAACAAGGACAACCGTGGAGAATAAAGGCTTTACCCCTCCCTTCCAAAAACATTTTCCTCTCTACGTGAGTGAGTCTTCAAAACCCCCGCGGGGTCAGCTCCTGCGTCTACTCTCACCGGGGTCTAAGGATAGCATGGGGCATAAACAGCAGGCTGGATGGACATGACACAGGGCAGACCGAGGCCACGCACATCGCAGCCTGCCTGCCTCAGACCCGCTCCTCTACCTCCCCCACCCTGCTCTGAGTGGTGGGGGCTGACCGCCGCAGCGTGCTCGTCCCAGGACCCCAGGTCAGCTGGCTTCCAGCTGGGTTTAACTAACAAGAGGCACCTGAAGAACCTGCAGGGCACGAGAAAAGGAGAAGCCAGGCTATTTCTCCCCACACCTGCCTGGGGGTTTGTTTCCAGCAGTGACTGTGCCTCCTCGAGGCCCCAGCTCCCACCAGATAGGCCTTCTGTGGTCCCCAGTTCCTCCCAGTGGCCCGAGTCCCCACGCTCTGGTAAAGTGGCCTCCACCAGCCTCTGGGGGTGGCTATTTCCTGCTGTTGTTCCCCACTTCTGAGTTTGTCCTCTTCTTGTTTCTGTGTTCAGTAATTCTCTGGATTAAAACCCCTGTTTTAAATATTTGGAGTGGCAAAATAAATAAATTAATTAAATCAAATAAATCAAATAAATAAATAAATAAATAAATATTTGGAGTGGCTTCTGTGTCCCTGGTTGGATACTGACTGATAGAAACCGGGCTGTGGGCAAAGTAGAGTTGTGAGTGGTGGGCTAAAAACCAGTCTCTCCTCTTTTGCACCATCTCTGGGGGTGGGCAGGTGGTGACGCAGAATGGGAAGATGGCTTGTGAGCTTCCATGTCCTCATCCAAGGGAGCACAGACCAGGCTCAGCACAGTGCCACCGGGCACATCTGCCGTGGGCCGTGGAGACAGACCTGCATGTCTACCCCACAAGCTCGCTGCACCGTGGTGACATGCCCCCAACACACACAATGGAGACACTGTGGCCCCAGGAAGGGGGTGGCCGGGAAACCCTCTCAGGACCAACTGCTCAGAACGGCCAAGGCCAATGTCAGAGGCTCCTTGGTGTCGTTTCTCTATTCCCTTGAATGTTTAATCAGAATGCTGGGGAACTTTCCAGAGATGAAGTGGGAACATAAAGATCTTAGTCAACATCCTCTCTGTAGGAGGATGAGGCTGCAGAACCAGGAGTTCTTACTACAAGGTGAAGGAACGGCTTTCTTGGTACATGTGGCTCAAAACGAGCTGCGCTTTTACCAAAGCTAAATGTGAACTACAACTAGGGTGGGAGACTCCCTGTTCTCCCTGCAGACCGGGCTTGGCCTCAGTCTCCGAATCTCCTGGGCCTGGATGAGGAGGGCCTCTCCCAAGAGGCAGAGAGAGTGAAGCTTGGCAGCAGAGTCACAGAAGTGGACTGCTCTCCAATCAACAGTCACATTTCACATGGGTCAGGAGAGGAGCGTGAAAGGGCCAGGGAGCCATCGCACCTCCTGTGTCCATGAGTGACAGTAAGTCCAGGGCAGGGCACTGAGACAGCTTTCTCGTGTCTTTCTTTAGAGAGAACACACCATGTGGCATGTGATGCAGAGAGCCAGCTGCCTTGTCTCCCTAGGTCTTTTCAGAGGGGGCTATTCTCTGGGGAACCCTGAGGGCAATGCCTGTCACCTCTGCCCCACGCACTGGGCACCTCTAACACAAGCCAAGACCCAGAACAGCTCCAAGAATTGGCATTGGTGAGAACATCCCCAGGTCACCCTGGCAAAAGCCAAAGATGAGAAGCAATGCCTTAGAAGAGAAGGCTCGCTGGCTGCAAACTGGAGAGGGAAAAGGCAGCTCGAGCTCTGGGCATTGCCGTCAGCCATCATCCATCACGTTCTCTTTGCTGAGCTGAACCCAGCCTCTGAGGATCTGGCCATCTCCGGTGTCATCGTGATTTTAATGATACCTCACTCTGCTTGGGGGGCAGGGGAGTGTCAACCCAATTGTAGTCATTCTGTCCTGCAACCACCTGGTTGTTTGGCCATCCAGCTGCAGACCCCAGGGACAGCTCAAAGGCCAGAGACTCCAGTTTTCTTTCACGGTGCTGTGAGCCTGTGCCCTGCAGACTGTCCCTGCAAATGGAGGATAGGGGAGTGGCCAGACTCATATCTGCTTGGGGAGCTGTGGGACACTAAGTTATTCCTACCCCTGCAGCTGTGTGCATAGAGCTGCAGAATGGCCAGCCTGTGGGGCCAGCAAGGGCTGGTGCTGAGCGCAGACAGGAAGAGTCCAAGCCAGTGAAAACTGGGTCATAGGCACATCTCCCGGGGCCTAGGCACGTGTGTTCATAGAAATGTCTGGGCTGGAAGGGTGGGGGGGGCTCGTGGTGTCATATATGCACACTCACCTGCAAACACACTTCTCTCATTTCACCCTCCTAGGCCAAACAGATTCTGTCTGCTTAAAATAAACCTGGGGGGTTTGTGACTCATCGAAGGACTAACCTGGCCGCAGTTGCTCGGCGGCTGGCTTGGCTGTCAGGGAATAGGGCAGTCCGCGAATGGCTTGTCGCGGTGATACACACGCTCAGCTCCGTCTTAACACCTGCTTTTGCTGGAGCTGTCTGGGACCAGGCAGAACCAAGTAGGACACCAGCTTCTCTCCAACAATAAAATACAGATGATATGAAGAGTTCACAGGCTTACCGAAGAAGATTTTCTTATTTTTTGTCAGAATCTCATAATTCTGTATCTAGGAGGGGTAGAGGAGGGGGAGTCAAATATAGGATGCAGGGGTGAGAGCAAAACTTCCCCATTAGAAAAAAATAAAGATGAAGCCTATTGAGAAAAAGCCAAGTGACAGTAATGGCAAGGATAGGGGAATATCATGAACTGCATACACTGGCACTTTCCTTGAGAAAAATCCATTCAGAAAGCTGCCATGTCCCTCCTGCAGACCATCAGGGCGCCAACAACAGGGCTGAGCGGACACATGCAGGGCAGCAGCAGCTCTGAGCTCCCAGCAGCTCTGCTGCTGAAAGAGCCGCAGTGCCTGGGAGCGGAGTGCTGGAGAAGGAGGAGGCTGAGGGGCTCCCTTGTCCCCTCAATTTTCAGGCAGGTCCCGCTGTGGGACAGTGAGGTCTCTGAGAGAAAAGCGAGGTGACACTGATTCACACATGGAGACGCGACTTTGGCGCCGTGCACTCCTAACAGTTTCTTCCCCTGCCCCACTGAGTCTCCAGGGGGCACATGTGAAGGTCTCCCACTGAAATGTGCTGGAAATGGGGCTGCCTCCTTCCCAGGCACGACTGTGAACATCAGCAGGACAGTGTAGCGAGTCTTGGCTTATAGTATGAAATAGAGATAGCTCAGTCCGACACGCAGCATGTGAGTTCTGGGGAAGGAGAGAAATGGGGTCAATGTTAAAGCAGTTCTGACAGAGGAGGCAAGGTGAGATCAAGGACAGAGCCAGCCCTCCCACCCACAACGTCGCAAACGTCAAGGAAAGGCAGTCAGGCATTAATTCAAATAAAAGCTCACGCAGGATAGTTTAAGGTTGGACCAAAGGGAAGTCTAATTGAGGCCAAGAAAATACGTGAATGACATTGAAGTATCTTAAAAGCTGGGCTTTGGATGGGCAGGTGTGGTGGTTACTGCCAAGATATATAGCATACCAGGCAGGTGCCAATACGCTTATCAAACCTATATCACGGGCTGTCTCTGACCAGATACTAAGGAATGGGGAGCACAATTGGTCTGGAGGAGACACAATGTGATCTGAGGTAACCATAAATAATCACAGTGATGTGGGCACTCAGAGGCTAGGAACACTTTTTCCTGTAGGAGGGGAATGAATCTCAAACCCACCATGTCATAGTGGCCCTCATTCCCACCCCCTCCCCGCCCAAAACCTTCAACTCTCCTTCTCAGAGTTGGTCCTCTAGAGACTCTCAAGAGAAATAAATAAATGAAAAGCAGAAGTGGCCTACAGAGCGTATCATTACCATCTGGTATTACTCACCAGGTTGTGAAACCTTTCGCTTGGTTATTAGGAAAGTGGCTAAGAGGGAAGTGGGGGTTGTCTGCTGAGATGGGACCAAGAGCCCCAGCCAAGGGAGAGGACATAGGGATGCTCACCTTCACAGCCTCCCGCCATCCTGAGGAAGGTCTGCAGGATGGAACAGAGCTGGGCCTTCACTTCATGAGCCTTTCTAGAATAGGGGAGACATATGTACACAGCCTGGTATCTGATAGGGCTCAGCAAATACGTGTTAAATAAAAACCGAGATAATTCAGTTTCGGACTCAGGCTAACCTTTGCTTCATTGAACCTACTGTGGGTTATGTAACTGCATTATTTAACAACTTTACCAGAACCTTGTGAGCATCAGAAAGGTTAGGAACTTGCTCAAGGTCACACAGCAAGTAAGTTGAGGATTTGAACCCAGATCTTCTTAATTCAGGTCAAGATTTCCCTGCTACACCAAGCTGCCCCATTCTCCATCCATCCCAGTAAGAGCATACTGTCCTCGTCAGTGTCTAAGTGAAGGGTTAGGTATCTGTCAGAACCTCCAGGATTTCTTAGAAGTCTCTCTCCCTCTCTCTCTCTCTTTTTTTTTTTTTACAGGGGGCGGGGGGAGGAATGCTCTGTTTTTGTCCAACCCCTGGGGAATTAAGCCATCTGCAAGAACAGCCACTTATAATAGTTTCCCAAGTTTCTGTTCTGTTTCGGTAAATTGTGCTTCCTTTTATTTGTGCCAAACTTACCTGCTTCCGTTTCAAAAGCAACCCACTAGCATCCAGGTTGACACCAGCCTACTTCATGCTGGCTGTGGTTTTAAGTTGAGACATGTCACCTCTCTGCATTCCTGGCTGTAGAATCCCATCTGCCCTTATAAGGCTATGACTTCACCGCCCCCTGCTAGGAGCTTCCTCAACCCCACTCCATTTCCTTGAAGCAAGAAACAGGTGGCACATGCAGGGTCCAGATGCAAGAGGCCCAGCACAGCAGAGAACCCCAGAAGGAGATGTACACCCTTTCTCAGGTCGCCTTACTAGACGATGTAGCCCTTTTTTGCTTATAAATAAATTCTCAAAAGCATTAATCTACACTTGCTACTTTTGTCTATATTAATTCTGATTCATAAGCACTTGTTTTCTTACAAAAATTTCCCTCTTGGTTCCACTCTTCAGAAGTACTTCATGTCCATGGACTTGGAGATTCTGCACCCTAGCTAATCAATGCAACAAAAACCACCTTCTTGAATCCAGCTGCTGGATTCTGAGTTCATTTCCCTCCCTTCTGAAACCCAGAGGAGAAACCACCATCAGAATTTTGGAGGCTGGAAAGCAGATACATGAGTGATAACAGACTATGCACTCAAGAAAGCCAAACCTGAGGCTGGCAGTGAGGAAAGCCAAGAACACAATTTGTCCAAAGGGTCTTCAAATGGCTCAGGAATTAACATCGGAAACCTCTGGCAGTGGGGAAGGGAGACTGAAGCCTGGGGATTAGTTGAAGGCTGTTTGAGAAGCAGGTAGACCCTTAGAAGCCCTCCTGGCTCCAAACTCTTAGGCAATTGCCTGCCTGCCACAAGTCTGAATGTGTGTCCTCTGAAGAGGACACGAAAGAGGGTCTCAGTTGCAGGGGACACCATTTGAGGGCAGGGCTGGCCACTCCAAAATTGAGGAATCAAGTGAACATATGCCTAATGGATGATGAGACCTCCAGTGTTCTTCCCATTTAGCTCCCAGAAAGCATGCTGCTAAACCTTAAACTCTGGGGGAAGAGACTGTTCTATGGTCTCGTGTTTGTGTCCCCACAAAATTCCTATCTTGAAATCCTAATGCCCAATGTGATGGTATTGGGAGGGGAGACCTTTGGGAAGTGAGTAGGTCATGAGAGTGTAAAGAGACCCCACAGAGCTCCCTAGCCCCTTCCACCATGTGAGGACCCAGAGAGAAGTCAGCAGTCTGAAACCTGGAAGAGGGCTTTCACCAGAACCCAACCATGCCAGCACCCTGACCTTGGACTTCCCAGCCTCTAGAACTATGAGAAATAAATCTCTGGTTTTTTTTTTTTTAAGATTTTATTTATTTATTCATTAGAGACAGAGAGAGAGAGAGAGAGGCAGAGGGAGAAGCAGGCTCCCAAGGAGCAGGGAGCCCGATGCGGGACTCGATCCCAGGACCCTGGGATCATGACCTGAGCCGAAGGCAGACGCTTAACCATCTGAGCCACCCAGGCGCCCAAATCTCTGTTGTTTATAGTGATCCATCTGCAGCATTTTGTTATAGCAGCCTGAATGGATTATGATAGATGGGAAGAATCTTCTCTGGGAAATGTGACCAGTCTATGAGAGCAGACCTGGAAACAGTGGCATTTGGGCCACCCAACAAACAGCCCAGCCTGATCACCATACCATGAAGTGCACCACAGCCTCCACCCACAAGCAGGGCACAGAGCTTTCAGTGTGATTTTAGTCTCCTACTCTTAAACAGTAGACAACCACAGGTCACCAGGGAAAAACCTCCAACATAAATGTCAGAGACCAAAACAAAGAACAAAGAGAAGAATTAAAATTGGAGGAAATAGACTATTCATAGAGAAGAAAACTTAAAAAAACAGGAAACACTATCATTAATATCTTCAGAGGAGTAAGAAAAGATACAGTATCCATGAAACACAAACAATATGCTATTTAAAAAAAATTCATGAAAAAAAATGTAAAAAAGATATCCTTTTTTATTTTCCAAACCTAAAAGCCAGGAAAATGAAGCTCTGGGGCCAAGCAAAAATGTACACTGCTGCTGAATTACCAAATATCGAATAGCAAATGTTCCAGCCAGGGAATGGATGTACATGTAGATTCAAGTAAAACACTGATGGAAAAAGTCATCTGTTACATTTTTTTTCATGAATTTGCAGAAAATTACTGAGCTGTTACTCCCCTCCCCCTACCCCCCATTATAATGGTGTTTACCAAACATACCAATAATTCACTACAATTCAGACCTTTGAAAATCTAGCTTTCGGTGTAGAATGGAAAGTTAGATGCATCATTGCCCAAGACAATATACTCTTTGATAGAGCTTTCTACAGATACACTTTTTATAGGTTATTTTCAGTATATGTCAACATCCATGTATCTTGTGAAACGATAGGCTAAAGTAATGGATCACATGGCTGTACCTTTTCCACATACATGTGCGATGGATAATTATTGTATATTAAGATGGGATTCTTTCCTTATCTTTAGTGTTAACCTATCCAGACCGGCCCCTCTAACACGAGTCGATAAATGTTGTCCTGCCCACCGGTGGTTTTGATGGCTGATTAGACACACTCTTTGATTTCTGCTGCAGAAGGCAACATGATTGTAATAGAAACAGCTATTTTCCCCTTTCCATTAAAATAGAGTTTGAACAAATATTTTAAAGGTGCAAAATACTATTAGAAAGTACTATTTGATTCCATTATAGGAATCTCTTGGCATAACAGCCACAGGATACTTTATTGCTTGGCAGAAGAGACAAGAGGTGAGACGGAAGTAGCACACTAGCTGGATGAGCGCTGTGTCGCCCAGCGTAAGCAAGTGTGGCGTACAAACAAGTATACTCTGAATACATTATTTCCACTCATTTAGCACAAATAAATCGTTTGGTTTCACTTGGAAGTGGAAAAAAAAAATTGAGGGGCACCTGGCTGGCTCAGTCGGAGGAGCATATGACTCTTGATTGCAGGGTCATGAATACAAGCCCATGTTGGATGTAGAAATTATGTAAATAAATAAATAAAAACAAATTTTTTTTTCTTAAATTGAGAGAACAAAGGGGAGTTGGCAGAGAGCCTATAGAAAGATTGAAGAGTTCTACATTCTATAATCGTGGGCTAATTTATTTTGGGCTAACCCTCCAGCCAATAACAATAATAAACTCCGGATAAAATATTAAAAAAAAAAACCCTGAAGGTTCTGGAGAGCAACCAAAAAGCAGGCCAAAAATGAAGGGGATATGATCCTTGAAAAAAAGGTGAGATTCGATGAGATCCACCCCTAACTGGCTTTTCCTTTATGGACACTTCCATGCAGTACAAAAGGAATATGGCTCAAGCAGAAAACTGGAGTCTAACTAGGCTAAGGAATCAGGGAGAGTCCAGAGTTTGAGGCTGCCAATATAGCTGGAAATACAGGAGGAGATCCTGGAAAGGAAGAAGACAGGGAAGGGGAAGCCGCCAAATCTATATATATATACTCCCCTCAAGTCACGGGCTGGTTCTGGAACTATGTATTTATGAGGTGGGACTCCAAGGAGTTCAGTGGGAAACATCAGCTGAAAGGCTAAAAAAGGCTGAGCAGCAACCTCAGCAGCTGTCTACTGCTGGGAAGACAGATTTTGGAGTTACGTTCTACCAAGTTGGAGGGACTGGGCAAACAATTTGGTCTTTCCATTGAAATCTCATGGGACTAGGAACAAAACTGAAATAAACCAGACCTTTTAAAGTTTTAAAATAAGCCTCCAAAGAATCAAGGTGACCTGCCAAATTAATTGCTTGCTAGGACAAAATGCAACACTCTGCAAAGGAAAATAACAGAATCCAGAGTCTCTACAACTTAGCATCCACACTGACCAGTATTCATTAAAAATTAACAGACTGAGGGGTGCCTGGGTGGCTCAGTCATTGGGCATCTGCCTTCGGCTCAGGTCGTGATCCCAGAGTCCTGGGATCGAGCCCTGCATTGGGCTCCCTGCTCGGCGGGAAGCCTGCTTCTCCCTCTCCCACTTCCCCTGCTTGTGTTCCCCCTCTCACTGTGTCTCTCTCTGTCAAATAAATAAATAAAATCTTTAAAAAAAAATTAACAGACTGAGAGGCACCTGGGTGGCTCAGTGGGTTAAGTGTCTGACCCTTGATCTCAGCTCCGGTCTTGATCTCAGAGTTGTGAGTTTAAGCCCTACATTGGGCTCCATGCTGGGCGTGGAGCCTACTTAAAAAAAAATAAATAAATAACAGACTGAGCAACCCATCCAAAGAAAAAAGTCAGTAGACAATGACTAATGGATGATTCCGATGTTAGAATTAGCAGATATGGATATAAAATATTCACTATAAGTTTGTTAAAGAATCTATAAAAAAGATGAATATAATGGGTAACAAAATGGTATATTTCAGGAGAAATACAAAAGAGCTAAATGGAAATTCTAAAACTGAAAAATACAAAATCTAAAATGAATAATTTGTTAGATGGGATTAATAGCAAATTCAATACTGCAGAAGAAAGAATCAATGAACTTGAAGATCTCTAAAAGTTATTCAGACTGACAAATAAAGCATATGTACTATATGAGTCCATTTATATAAAATTCTAGAAAATATAAACTAATCTGTGGTGACAAAAAGCAGATCACTGGTCACCTGAGATGAGGTATGGGAGATGGGGTGGTTGGAAGGGTAGATTATAAAGGGTTATAAGAAAATTTTTGAGGGTGATGGATAAGTTTATTAAGTGGATAATGGACGGATAAGTGATTGCGGTGGTTTCCTGGTATATACATATGTTATACTTATCAAGTTGTATATTTTATTTTATTTTATTGTTTTATTTTTTTGAGACAATCTTTTTTTTTAAAGATTTTATTTATTTATTTGACAGAGAGAGAGACAGCAAGAGAGGGAACACAAGCAGGGGGACTGGGAGAGGGAGAAGCAGGCTTCCTGCGGAGCAGGGAGCCCGATGCGGGACTCGATCCCAGGACCTGAGGGATCATGGGATTACGACCTGAGCCAAAGGCAGACGCTTAACGACTGAGCCACCCAGGAGCCCCCAAGTTGTATATTTTAAATATGTGTAGTTGAGGGGTGCCTAGGTGGCTCAGTTGGTTAAGTGTTCAACTCATGATTTCGACTCAGGTCATGATCTCATGGGTCATGAGATCCAGCCCCATGTCAGGCTCCGCACTCAGTGGGGAGTCTGCGTGGGATTCTCTCTTTCCCTCTCACTCTGCTCCTCTCCCTACTCGTGTGCACACATGCTCTCTCTCTAAAATAAATAAATAAATAAATAAATAAATAAATAAATAAATAAATAAATCCTTCTTTAAAATAAGAAATATATGTAGTTGAATGTCAATTATGCCTCAATAAAGCTGTTTAAAAAAGAAATGATAATGGGCTGTGGACTCTAGGCTGCCGGGGTCAGTGAAGGATCTCAAGATGGCTGCGTGAAAACTTGCTCTAAGAACCAGTGACTGGGTAGCTTTTGGGGAGATCATACCCCGAAACCAGAAGGCCATTGCTAACTCCCTGAAATCCTGGAATGAGACACTTACCTCCAGATTGGCTACTCTCCCTGAGAAACCACCTGCTATCGACTGGGCTTACTACAAGGCCAATGTGGCAAAGGCTGGTTTGGTAGATGACTTTGAGAAGAAGTTTAATGCCCTGAAGGTTCCTGTGCCAGAGGATAAATATACTGTTCAGGTGGATGCTGAAGAAAAAGAAGATGTGAAAAGTTGTGCCGAGTTTTTGTCTCTCTCAAAGGCCAGGATTGAGGAATATGAAAAAGAGCTGGAGAAGATGAGGAACATAATTTCATTTGATCAGATGACCATTGAGGACCTGAATGAAGTCTTCCCAGAAACCAGATTAGACAAGAAGAAGTATCCCTATTGGCCTCACAAGCCAATTGAGAATTTATAAACTTGAGTTGGGGAGAAAGCTCTGGCCCTCATGTTTTAAATGCTGGACATTAAAAATAATGATACGGTAAAAAAAAAAAAAAAAGAAATGATAATGGAAAATAGCTTTATGGGTTTTTTAAAAATCTGGTGGACCAACAGGTACTGGCTTTAGAGATACTGCATAAGAATCATTCTGAGTTTAATAAAACTAGAAAAAAATCATTTAAAAAAAACTCTAAAAAGGACAGGAGAAAAAAGAAAACTGGTGTGATCATGTTAATATCATACAAAATAGACTTCAAGACAAGGAGTATTAACAGAGCTAAAAAGAATCACTTCACAGTGATAAAAAGGTAAAAAAGACATAAAAATTATAATTATATATATCACCAATAACAGAATTTTAAAATACTGAGGCAAAAATTGACAGAATAAAGGGAGAAATAGACAAATCAGGTGGAATATAAAGTTGAGAGTCTCCCAGAAAACTGGAGAGAAAAAAGAAAATCGGAGGACCAGTGCAGGAGGTCCAATGTCCAATATCTTGACCCTACCTTCTTCTTTTTTTTAAAGATTTTATTTATTTGACAGAGAGAGATAGAGAGAGCAAGAACACAATCAGAGGGAGTGGGAGAGGGAGAGCAGGCTTCCCGTTGAGCAGGGAGCCCAATGCAGGGCTTGACGCGGGGCTCGATCCCAGGACCCAGGGATCACGACCCTAGCCAAAGGCAGATGCTTAACAACTGAGCCACCCAGACGCCCCTTGACCCTTTCTTCTGCTGACTATCTGATTCCAGATGCCTAAAATGTGGTCAGCCCTGTTTCCTCATGACTCTGGGCTGTGCTCCCTGGCTGCCCGGGGGAGGGGCTCCGGTAGGCACTCAGGGAAGCTGCAGTCAGACTGTCATGGAAACTCTCAGGTTATCCTCTTCCGGCACCTCCATTTAACAAAGTTGCCTTCAAGCTTGCTCCTCCTTTTTACATTAATTACTTTTTGCATTCATTTATATGTAAATAATTGTTAATAAAAATAAATATTTGGTTGAGGCAGGAAAATGCATAGATTATAACTCAGATGTTTTCTGAGCTTAAAGAGTACTCAGTCATCTGGAAGGAAAAACAGGAAACAGGAAAAGAAAATAATAATGACCTAGGTTGGGAAGCTTAAAATGAACCCAGTGGGAGGTCCTCGAATCAACTAGACTGTGACAAATCTTTCCATTTCCATTGCCCTGGGGGGCGGGCCTCCAGATTCAGAACCCTTCTCACTTCCATAGTGGGATCCAAAGAGACCGCTCAGGAGGATACCTAAATCAGTTAGTTTCTGGAGTTGGTCTTTACCTCCCCGGGGCATCAAGATCTAATACTGATGTCTCAAGGGCCTTCTCAGACATATGTGCCAGCTCTTTGGATGGATGGGTCACGCTTCTTCTACGGAAGAGTTCTTAGGGACATAATCCCCTTCCTCTGCTGTCTTCCTCAATCTCCTTTCCCAAGCATCTACACTTCCCTGAAAAAAACAGGATAGCTCTCAAGTTAGAGGTTCACTTTCTTTCTCAGAGATTCACCTTCCACGTATCACTGAGAATGGGAATACATTGGGAGAGTTTGGTTAAAAAGGTTTCTTCTAATGTCCCTTGCAGGTAAACAGAGACACTTTACTGAGGAGGACCCTTGAGCAACTACCATGGACTTTTGTCACTCTTCTGTTTCTCAGAGGGTGGGAAGTCTAGACCTCTTACAGGCTTGCACACTAGTGTATCCCTCAGGAACAGGATAAAAGTATTCTCTGGGAGCAACTGATATTAGTAAACCCAGGAAAGGTCTAAGGTGTGGCCAATTTGGCACTCTTCCAGAATATTCCAAAACACCAAGTTGTTAATTACTCATGCCTAATGCATTTGGGTCTGTTTTTCTCTACAACGCCACCCCTATGGATTCACAGTATGAGCGAACATCCACTGCCCTCACATAATGCTTCAATAGTCCTGAAACTCTCTAGATATACTAGGTACTCTGCTATAATTACTTCATATTCAATAAACCCTGGGGCCATAACGATCCATTAGAAAATACTGGGGAAAAAAAAGAAAATTCAAAGGCACTTTTATCTATGAAACGAGGTTGTAACATTACGTCTTGAGACAAGGAGATCAGAGGCGAGTCCAGGGGCACTTGATGTTCTTCCACAAACAATATTTTGGAAGATTAAAAAAAAAACTGTATTCTTTTGAAAGGATATAAAAATGTTGACAGAAGGCGGCCTGGGCCCAAGCATGCCTAGGAATGCCATCAGCTGTTGCTGGCAGTCTATTTTTACTGGGATTTGTGAAGACAGCAGATGCATTCCCAGAACTCTCTCACTGGTACAATGGGCCTCATCACCACCCATTTCTCGGAGTTGGGATGCAAACAGTTGGAGCTGTTGAATCACTGATTCAGAAACAAGTCATCCAAAGAACAGTCTTCACACCCCAGATCATAATATTTTACTTAGAGGCATCCACACTGGATACCCTCTTCATAGGGGACTCAGAAAAATGATATTACTCAATGTGGAAAACAAATAAGGAAAAAAAATTTAGATCTACAGTGTATTCACACACCCCAGGGGAAATAAGCCAGAAGAAAGCAGATTAAAAGGAGTTTATTGTACAATTCATCAATTTCCTTGGCTCAGGTGTCCTGACTCTGTTCCACCGAAAACCCACCTCTCCCCTGGGTCTGCTGCTTTGGTTTTCCTGACACTGAGTCCTGCTTCAGTGGTACCCCTGGGACAAAAGCCGTTATCATCTCAGAAAAAGAGGAAAAGAGCACACCTCCAACTGATGTCCCCTTGTCGTATGACTACAAAACAGAAGTTGCTCTCCAGGGTCCTCATCTGATAAAGACAGAGACATAGCAGGCGATCACCCTGTCCCTGGGCACCAGGGCCGCAGAGAGGAAGACCTGCTGACTGGGGCGGGGAGGGCATTTTCTTAGGGGTAAGGAGATGATGAGAGATGCCTGAACAGCCCATCTGCCCCTCTCCTCTCTGGATTTTTTCTCACTCAGCCTTCCCTCTGAAAAAAAGGCCACTGTCTCAGGATGATGAGGTTCCATCCCCTCTGCGGTAGGGTCTCTAATTGCAGGAGCCACCAGGGAGCTAAATGAGCCCTCTTTATTGAACTAATTTCCTGTCTTCAATACTCCTTTAAATAACTTAATCAAAGGCAATCTCTCTTTATAGATACTGGGCCCTTCTAATGTGCAAATATGCTTTGGAACATACCCATTTACTTTCAAGCAAACCCATGAGTCATTTTTTGAAAATCATATTTTTAGGTAAGAAATAAATGTAGTTTTAAGAAAAGTGTTGACATTTTATTTACATACAGTCCACATATGACTACAAAAGCTTTGGTTGATATCTTAACAATTTTCAAAATAAAACTTTAGTAATACTTCTTCTTTAAAGGGTGGGGGGCAATAGAATCTTAGCACTTAATGAATCCCTACCATGAGTCAGAGTCAATGCTGGGTATACCATATAATTTAATTTAAACACATTTCACCTTTAGGTGATTCTGCGAATCTTCTCTTATTTCTTTTTTCTCCCCTCTCTCGGACACTAATATAGTTCTTATGCTCTCCATTCCAGAGAAAGTAGGGCTGTGATATGGGCAGAAGAGCTTCACAGAGGCAGGAAATGGAAGGACAGCTTTAATCAAACAATGGTGGCTTACAACTCACAGGCTAAGCACAGAAAAATGCCTACTATGTTCCTCTCTATATTTCCAAACACACACCCATCTCCAATACACAGAAAACATAAACATCTCCCAGGTACTTGCTGCACTCAGCACACAAATCTGGGTCCTTATTCACCCATTGGAAACAACCCTGGATAGGAGCTTAAATCTCATCTCTGCTGTTTGTTAGCAGGGTGGCTTTAGGCAAATCTTTTAACCTCTTTGAGCTTTGGTGTTTTCATTATTAAAATGCAGGCTGTAACACCTACCTCATAGAGAGTTTGGGAGATCAAGTGGTATAAAGTAGGTGAAATATTTTTAATCATTATCACAACTCCATTAAGGCAAATGAAATTTGTACTTTACAGAGGAGAAAACAGGTTTAAAGAAACTAAGTGATTTACCCAAGGCCACACAGGAAGTAACCAGAGAAGGCAGCAGTTAATCCCACCTGATTCCAAACATTCGGAGGTACTTTTTTCCCCCATGGCACGGATAAATTCCATTTCCCTTGCTACCCTCTCTTTTGGGCTCTCAGACATGGAAAGGCTTTCCAGTAATTGCTCTTCTATCCCCACTGATCTCAGGGCCTTTGCTACTCACAGCCACATGGAGTTAACCATATGGGCCAAATGTGGTAGGTACTTGGTTTGCTGGCAATAAGAATGTCATCAAAGCATCTGTGAGTCAGAAAAGGAGACAGGATTTGGAAAGCTCATGACGGCATGTGGCACACCACTGGACCAACAGCCTGACGGACGAGAATGAGGTGTAGGGGACTGACTGGTAAGGGACCAGGTAGATCTCTGTTTTGAAATTTCATTTTTCCTGTTATTACTGACCCCAAATAATGAGGCCTCTTATGTATGCAGATTCTGTTTTCACCCTTGGAGCTTAAGTTCCAGTAGGGGCATCACAGAGGGGTACGTGTGGCCCGGTCCCGTGGGTTATTACTTAACAGAAGACACAGAGGCCTGACTCTCAACCACCAGGGCCTTTAAGTGGCCAGGGCCAGACGAAAGCCAGTGACTTTCAGGAAGACGATAAGAAGCTGTCCATCTTTTTTTTTTTTTTTTTAATGTCAGGTAAAAATCCTTTCTACCAACAGGAATCCGTACCCTTTTTCTCATCATCATGAACTTCCAACTGAAGGTAGAGGCTGAGTGAAGGGGGCGAGCCACTGAGAAGGGGACAGGAAGCCCTAAAGCTGAGAGACCTGGATATTTCTGTACAATCAGGTTTTGTTTCCAGTTAAATTAGTTCTGTCCGTCAACATCCTGTTTGGTGTGCTCCTGTCTGACCCGCTGATAATTAAGTCACAATGCTAATTGATTTTATGATTGGATCACACAGGGTGAGGCTTTTCCATTAATTTGTATTCATCAATTCCAGTAAATGACGGTATTGACTATCCCATGAAAACTCACTATCAGCCTAATACTTTTTTCCTAGTACTTTGAGTTCACCTTGGAAACTCAGGTTTAGTCTGGATCCTATATCCTGAGGAAATAAGAAACAGACCCTTTATCCCAAGGAAAAGCTCCACTGGGAATACAGAAGTGGGGACATGCTCTGCAATGTGTGTTTCCATCACACTTGTCTCTCAGCCCCACAGTCATCCATCTAAACTCAGCTTGGGCGGTGCGGGGGCGGGAGGGGGGCTGGGACCCTACGAATACTGTTCCTCGGCCATCCGGCTCCCGGATGCGCCAGCAGGGGGTGCTAGAGGGAGCCGGCGAGGCTGGAGGTCGGAGAGGGCGCTTGCCGCGTCCTGTTCCCGTCAGCCTCACGGCCGCCTATGTGGCTTCGGTTCCCAGCTTCCCTCACGCTCCCGGAAGCAGCCTCGTCACACCTGAGAGAAGCGAGCACCGGCAGAGCAGCGCCTTCCCGCAGAAGCCTCAGTTCTCGCTGCGCGGGCCTCCTTGAGCCTCCAGCAAGAAGGGGAACCCCAACGTGGTCTTCATTTGGCTCTCCCAACCTTGGGGATGGCTTCCTGTGCCCCCCACCATGTTCCTGTTCACCTCTTCTGTCCTCCAACACCTGTCCTATTGACTTCTTACGTTAAATTAGCTAAAAATAACTTCTGTGCTTTCTACTTTGCTGACTCATATGGCGTATTTGATAGCCACAACTTCTTTTATAACCGTGGTTAAAAGAGCAGACTCTAAAATCAGCCACACCTGAATGGAAATCCCCATCCATTAATACCTGGTAACTTCGGAAAATTTAATTGACCTCTCTAGGTCTCTTTTTCCTCAATCATTACTTTATTCAATTAACATTTATTAAGAACAAACTAAGTTACAGGCACTGTGCTAGGCAGTAGAAATACAATGTTATGCAAAATAGTTAAATTCCTTGACCTCCTAGAACCTGCTGTCATGTGAATCAAATGAGATAACACAGGTAAGGTACATGTCATCAGCCTTCCTCTCCATACCAAGCTGGCAAAGACAAAAGGGTCTGAAGAAAAAAGTTGTTTCAACAGCTAAGTCTCTTCAGAAAATGAGATGGGGGTCTTTTCCTCAACAAGGTGGAAGGTCTCGGTTAGTATAACCCCATGGATTCACTGTATGCCCTGCCCACTCGACCCGTTCGGAGCAGAGAAGCAATGACCTTACAGTAACAATCTTCAGAAGGAAATGAAACAAACAGCCCTAGGGAGGGAACACTATGAGGTGGCATTTTTTAGAAATTCTAAGGAGACAGGTACCTGTGATAAAATGCGAGCTGTCATGTGGGGCTAGGACTGGGGCCTGGAGTGACTGTGACCATAGGGCACAAGTGGAAAAAGATAGTAGAGAGCTGCTCTTCCAACTGTAGTCACCACAAGAGTCTTCTTACCCTGAAGTGTATATTGTACGTGTGTACGTATGAACCAGAACTTAATTTCTGTTTCCTGCGGTAGGACAGCACACACCTCCAGAGGCCAGGGAGGTGATGACATAAAAGAAAGATTCCTGATTCCATTTAAGTCTGAATCCAAAAGCCCCCGGCTGTGGGCAACGAAAAGCTGGGAAGAAATCCAATCTCCACATTTTGACACAATCTGTCCTTAGTCTTCTGCTGTCTAGATATTGGGCGGATTAACGGGTAGGCTCCATAGCTCAGTGGTTAGAGCACTGGCCTTGTAGATATTGGGCAGATTATGGCAAGGATGGCCATGTCCTTGTTAGCAAATAAGTATTTCTGCAAGACTACTGTGTAGCTAAATTCTTGAAAGACATATCTGTAACACACTGATAACCTATAAATGCAAATTAAACTCTTCACCCTCAGTTTTTTATTCATTTTGACATCACTATGACCATGAAAAGTCATACTGAAGGAAAACCATGGGAAACTATTACTAGAAGGCCTATTTCACATCCCTGCTCCAGGGCCTCATTACAAATAATTTACTGTCACTGAAGGAATTTAGAGGCCCCGAAGACATGAAAAGCCTGGAGAGAGTTTTACTCGTAAATAAATGCCAACATTTAAACCATCAAGACAGCTTCAAATTCTAGGACTATTGAAATGGGTAATATCTACTGCCTGGACGATTTATCATCCTTGTGTTTATAGTCCAAATGGGAAGATAATTCAATTCCACCTGAAGAGTCATTATGTGCCCAAACCCCAAGGGAAGTACTTTGGATAAGAGGTGATATTTCTCAGCTTTTCCATTTCAAACAAATTATTATTTCTGTATTTAAGACATCACCCAGGCAATTCCCTTCATGACTTGTAGCACTCTTGAGCAATTAAAAACATTGTATAAGGTGAAAGAAGTCGGGGACAAATGCCAAATCCAAAATGATCCACAGAACACCGAAGAACCCCCAGAGAGCACAGTTGCCTCAGACATAAGGTGAAATCATCCCTTCTGCTCAGGAAAACTAAATGAGCGGTGAGCATGCATCCAGCAAGCACATTATCACCCAGCAGAGACAACTTGATAAATACAGACTTCCTCTCCAAACAAGCCTCCTCACAGGGAATGTGGGCAAAAAGGTCCCTTCTGAGGAGATCGTGAAGTATCACTTGGCAAAATGTCTTCATTGTGGTACACGGCAGCCTTCCCTCTTATCCCCTTACCACACATTCAGTTCAATTAGAGGGTGGAAGAACCTGTTTGCTACATGTCTTGGATTTGGCAGGGGACGTGCTCAGAGGGGACAAGGGCAGAGAGGCCCTGGCCTGTGGGATCAGGCCCCCAGAATTCCTGGGCTTACATACCATCCAGGCCATTGTGATGACTGTAGTTTCTTTTCCCCAAAATGCTCAGAGACGTGTGATTCGGGGTGGTTAGCATCCGCTTGGTAGTGGGGGTTTGCAGGCTTGGTGTAGATCGAATTACATTAGGTTTCTTCGAAGGATGGATCTCTGGCAGGGGGAGAAAAGGTTTCTCAACTCAGAACATGGTATTAAAAATCTCTGTGTGCACTTACATTGCCTAATAGGCACACATCTTACTTCTTAATGAGCTGAGAGTCAGTTCCTTATGAGCCAGCCTGTTTTCCCAACGACTTGCATAATGAATCAACTTCAAGTGCTGTTACCATGGCTTTACTTATCAGAAGTGAGCTGCTGCTTCCTCTGCTAGCTGGAGCTCTGAGCTTTATGTTGGAAGGACAAGCAACAAAAACAACAACAAAACGCCACTTGCACTTCAGAAGGTCACTCGAGCACAGATTTACTAAGGGAATAAGGCAACTAACTCAAGGTTTTACGGAATTTAAAGGTTATCTGGAGAAGATACAGCATGCAGCATGTCTCGGGTGTGAAAGATTTCTGGAAACAGGATTCTTCCTCTGGCTCTGCAAGGAGGGTACAGGACCAGGGTTAATCTCTCCCAGGTACAGAACATTTTGATGTAGATGAAACCTGACACCAAATGCCAAATTCTAGACTCAAGATGTAGTAGAAGAAAAGCTTTGATGGAGGATATATCACAAAACGGTGCCGTGCATGTGGGATATGTGTGTTTACATGAAGTATGTTGTCAGCACATAGCCTAGAATTACTTGCACTTTTTGGATAAAGCAGACGGACAGAAATTGCAGTCTGTAGCAACTGGATTTAAGGATTGCAGTCCGTTACTATTATTGGGCAATGTCTTGTCCAAAGCTAAGCCTGCCCCCTGATTCTGAGTCACCATCTGTGCATGAGCCACCCTGTCTTCTCAGGGAAGGGCCAGGATATCAGCTTCATTGTTCGAAATTTAGGAAAGGCTGTTAGGATTGTTAGAATTACTATATCCTAGTCTGGTCAAAATTCTACACTTGCCAAAATTTAGGAACAGATCAAGTGCTAACCAGTATATAGTGCTGATTTTCTTTTTCCAACATGGCACTGAAACTTTGCCAACCCCATTTTTCATTACAGCCTCCATACTACGCTCCATCCAAACCATACCACCTGCCTTTGGACTCATGAAAGCCTTTGTTCATCAAGTTCTCTTGGCCTCATAAAGGGAAAAATATTGTTTTCCTATTTTTCTATCTACTACTTATCATTCAAGGTTGAGATCAAATACTGCTTTCTCCATGTAGGCTGCCCTAAATCTCATCAGAAATAACTATTCTTTCCTCCAAGTGTCCAATGAATATTACCTGTAATCCTCTTATAGGAGCTAATCCTTTGCTTAGTTGCCCTTACCTGTGTGCTTTCCCCACTAGACTAAAACTTTTGAGGGCAAAGTCTTATTCATCTTGGCATTCCTCCAAATCACTTAGCATAGTGTCTTGTATGTAGTAAATACTCAGAAATATGTTAGGTAGGGATGTGGTTCAGCTAGTAAGAACAGCACATCTTTGGGCTTACCTGGGAGGCACAGACACCTATTTATCCGCAGGAGGAACACACAATTACCCATGGAAAGACTGACTAATATGCACTGTTATATTCTATTTCTTATGATCAGAGACTTGTCCTTGCATGGTGGGAAGGGGCTTGGAGGATCAGGTCCTGCAAGGGCATACAGATAGCAAACTTCAAGGACTTGATCACCATGACCTACCCAGGTCCTGCCTATGATAATGAGGTAATATTCTGGGGGTTATCAAAGCAATTCTTTAGGCCCTGAGAAATAAAACAAGAAATCAGGTGACCAAGTAAAATCAAAGAGGGAGCTGTGAGCTTCTGACTCTTGGATGCTCTGATGAGAATAATATACCAAGTTCAAGGCTACACTTCGATGTTTAAGTGTGTCTGGAGTCTGAACACTTCATAACTGTCTACCTTTCTGACAGAGCAATAAGGTTCAATGCAACTTTGAGTACATCTTTCACTTTTACTGGGAAAATGAAAAAGCAAGAATATTAGAAGCATTAACAACATGCCAGTGTATAGCTTCCAGGTATAGTAGAAACCATTTTAGGAATGATTATTTTGTAAATTATCTTAAAACTTTGCAAAAACCCAAAAAAGTGTTATTGTCTAGTGATTTTTAAAAATACTCTTCTTAATTGTGATATTTCAACACATATATGGAGCCATTATCTTTGGCGAAGTCCAAGTTAAGTAAGACGGTAAAAACCAGAAAGCAATACAAATGCTCCCCTTTCACAGTAACCTTAATTGGTACATCAAAACTATAAATATTCTTTTAAAGACAGGTTAGAACGAGTTTTATCTCATTAAAAAAAAAATAAGCCAAGTGGAAGGATCTAAATCAAAACATTAAGAATATTCATCCTCTAATAATCTAGTGATTCTTACTTTCTTCTTTTTGCTCAATCTGTATTTATATCCATAAATATACATTACATTTTTATTGATTTTTTTTGAAAAAGCAAACATATCTATAACCTTGTGTATATCTTGTGTATATCCATAACCTTGTGTATATCTTGTGTGTATAAAGCTTCTAAAACAAAATAAGTTGACTATACATGTGAAAGTATCCAATTTCAGCTACTTGAAAGGGTTAGATTTAGTTTAAGTATGACAATTTAGAGTAGCCAAATACTTGTAAGATACAAAGATCATTCTTTGAAATTTTCCTATTAGAAAATACCCACCTAAATACCCAATGATACATGCCAAAGGTTTCCTAGTGCTTTTGCTTTTCAGTGGACTTCCAGAAAGCTCGGCATGTCTGTCTGCATCTGAGGAGAGAAGGAAACATGGAGACAACCAATGAGGCTGATTTCTCTACCTATTCTACACACACTGCAGAGACAAAAGATGCCGGTGGAAGACAGTGCAAAATATCCACCAGACTCCTGCACAATTTCCTGTGGGGTTTGAGAAAACCGTTTCTAGTTCTGGTTCCAAATTACTAAATGAAGGAGGTACCTGGAGAACACTCACTTTAAAGCATCATGAGTGCAGCTAATACATATCTTGCCCACACTTTCTGTGTGTGCCCATCTGAAAAGCGGTGGAAACATGCTTCCTTCCTAGCCATGGCATTGCTTTCTCATAGTAGAAAAACTTCCATGCAGAATGAGGTGAGTCAGTCCTAATGTAAGATTCATCTGGCGGAGAAGACAAAAATGACAAAGCGGACAAAGGCAATACACTTGGCCATCCCTGACCTAATGGGAGTGAGTCTCCATTGAGAAGTTTTCATCTATCTTGATTAAACTCAGTTCCATTAGACGAGAGCCTCACAAGGGTAAACATGGGTCATCGGTTTTAGCGCTCGTTTTCCATCCTTCACATCCTACTATGATGTCAATGGTGCTGAGCTGTAAAAGGTTGCCTGTATGTAGAGAGTGTCTCATCCATTAGTCAGAACAGTAAAATACTGTGGGAATGGCTGTTAGTGTTCATAAAGTTCCCCTCACACGCCTCATACCCTACCATAAGACACTTCTGACAGAGAAAAATAAGGCATATAACACACACACACACTCTGCGTTTTAATTAGTTGTCATTAGGATGGAAGAGTGGATGTGGAACAGGGCTGCTCTCAGACCGAGGAGCTAAGTTACAAAAATAGAGTTTGAAGGGAGAAAAAAAAAAGTGTATTGAAATGTTTTTTAAATCTGCAGATATTGTCATAAAACTTAAAGAGTACTTTTAGCAGATATTTTGCTACATGTATGCTTTTCCCACCTTCCAGTACTCGACAAAAATGCCCTACTGGTTTTCTGAGGCTGAGACCACATTTCTAGGCATACATACAGGAAATTTCCTTTGACATCCACAAGAATTCTCTCTGCACTATTAGTGTTAAAATATACAATTCACTCTGGAACCACAAATCATTTAAAATTAAAAATTAACTTTTTCATAAGCTCTAGCTTTCTCTTTCACCAAGGAAACTATTTTAACTATTAAACGGAAAGAGGTGGGCAAATAGCATTTAAAAAGAAAACGTCTAAAATAAACAAAGCACATACTGCAGAGAGCCTCAGATAATAGGAATCAGAATATGTATCCTAAGTGCTGGCTAATTATTATACAACCATGGACAACTATAAATGATCTGATTTCTTTTCCTCCTTACTCAGCTGATTTCCTTTGGGAAAAAAAATTACTGAGATATGAAGTTTTTCACTTGTTGTTGAATAACAATGAAGATAAAGGAAGAAATATACCAAGCATATTTTGGGGGAGTAATCTAAATAAACATTAAAAAGCAACACAAATCAAATCCCTGTCAAATCGCTGTGAGTGGATACTAAATAATTCCTTCCTATTACTAATTCATCTAAAATTCAAGTTCTACTTGGGATGAGGACAAGAGAAAACTTTGTCCTTTCTATTAATGAAAGAAAGCTTGAATGAATCAGCTTGTATGTCCTCCATGTTCTGGACAAAGCAACCATTGTATTACTAGTAATAAGATTAACTTTGCACTTTATTCCAGTTAATAAGGCCCAAAGGAAAACTGTCAATGTGGTTACAATTGATGGACTCTCCTAGGACTATCACCTTGACAAGAATCAACAAAAGGAAGCCTATCAAAGAGGTCACGAACACAATACCTAAAGATATTTCATTTTAAACCACACTAATCTGCTTTTAATTTCTCATCAAATCAGTAGCATTACTTATGTGATGTTCCAAGTGACAATTTACAGAGCACCTGAGTGGGAGATCAAAGCTCTTTAGAAGCATCACTAATCCCCATTACATTTTAAAGTAGTTGGTGGCAAGAATGATCAGTCTCCGCTATGAGGAATTAAGTGCTAAGGCTACCTAGTCACTGTTTCATATAAAAATTGCATTTATTCAATGATATACACTGAATACGCATGGGAAAAATACCTTCTGCCCTGGGGGAATGATCATACACATGGGATTATCAGGTCCACATTTGAGTTGGTTAAAAAAAATCTTGGTCTGCACTCAAGAGCAGGCCAGTGGTGCCACTTATCAGTCAAATTATTCACCTAACTCTATTAAAACAGAGATAATTCATCAGTATGCATTAAAAGTGCACAGATAAGGCAAGCAACCTGAGAGATGCCCAAAGAACCCAGAAGGAATCAAAATCTGCCCAGAAAGAGGGAGAACATGAGCATCTCACCCAAGTCACTTGACGGCACACAGGCTCATTTCTTTGGCTTCCTAGAGTACATCTCCTTGAGGTAAACCTGGAAAAACACTGTTGCTTTCATTGCAACTCACAGCCATTTTTCTACAATGTTTTGGAAATATGTGTGTGGGAATAAAATAGAAAAACTGCAAAAAGTACACACTGAATTAAAATTCACAAAAACATTCACATGGGCTTCCAAGATTGCTGTCAAAATAGAATCATCCGTAGAATTTTCTTATAGGAATTGCAAAAGCATTTCTAAAGATGACACAAAACCCAGGTGCCATTATAAAAAAAAAAAAAATCACAGGGGCGCCTAGGTGGTTTAGTCGGTTAGGCATCCGACTCTTGGTTTCTGCTCAGGTCATGACCTCAGGGTCGTGGGATCCAGCCCCATGTTGGGCTCCACACTCAGTGGGGAGTCTGAGATTCTCTCTCTCTCCCTCTCCCCTTCCCTAAAATAAATAAACCTTTTTTAAAAATGATAAATTCGGGGCACCTGGGTGGCTCAGTCGTTAAGCATCTGCCTTTGGCTCAGGTCATGATCCCAGGGTTCTGGGATCGAGCCCCGCATCGGGCTCCCTGCTCAGCGGGAAGCCTGCTTCTCCCTCTGCCACTCCCCCTGCTCGTGTTTCCTCTCTTACTGTCTCTGTCAAATAAATAAATAAAATCTTTGAAAAAAATAAAAATGATAAATTCAACTATGTTTTAAAAAAAATCTGCTTGACAAATACATCATAAACAAAGTCAAAGGCAAAATAGGGGAAATATTTGCACCATGTATCACAAATCAAGAGCTAACATCCTTAAAATATAAAAAAGTCCTCACAAGTCAGTAAGACTTCTAATAGAAAACAGGCCAGGGGCAAAAACGGCTGACAGAAAGGGAAAAACAAATGTTTTTCAAATATATGAGAAGATTTCTATCTCATTCAAAATGCGAAATGCAAACTAATATAACTTACATGTCACCTGTCAACTAGTCAAGAGTTTCAAAGATGGATAACACTGCTGGCAAAGTTCTAGAGAAACAGGCATTCTCTAGACATTGTGGGTGGGAACGCAAATCGTGGTTTTTCTAAGGATAACTGGGTACTATTAAAATTCCAAATGCATGTTCCTTGATCCAGATATTTTACCTTTAGGGGTCTGTCCTGTGACCTACCCGCACATTTCACACATCAGTATGAAATGCTATCTGTATAAGGATATTTGTTGCAACAAGAAGACTGGAAATAACCCAAAAATCTGTTTAATAGGGAATTAAAGTACAAAACATTATTTTGCAGCTGATAAGAAAAGGAGGTAGCTCTCAATGTACTGGTATGGAATGGCTTCCAAGATCTGAACTAAAGAAAGCAAGGTGCAGGACAATGTGCACATTAACATCTGTATTAAAACAAAAAAAGAATACACCTACTTAGACCATTATAGATACACAAAGCATCTCTGGGTACTTTAGACAGGATGACAATGGTTACCTCTGAAGATGGTATGAATGGGAATGGCAATAGGATTTCTAGCTACTTTCCTATCTTTAGAAAAATTTAAAGTATCCATTCAAAAATGAATTTTTATTCAAAACAAACTTCCCAAAATACCCAAACCCAAACTGTTCTCACATAATATTAGAGCTTAAAATATCATACAACTTTATACAATTATTAATAGTTAACTGTTGCTGAGAAATCTCTAGAAAAACTCATATTTTAAAGCTTCTGAATGCAGGCCCTTGGGATACTTCCAAAGCTGAATCAGCATCTTCAAACAGAAAAATGTGGCTCCAGGTGCCTCTCAAGGAACTGCGTACTAGGGAATGGTGGTCATTTAAGTCTGGTGTGATCAACTTAGAAACCATGGAGTCACCCATGCAAGCTACAAAGCATATTTTGGGGGAGTCACTTGGACCCACTTCTTCAGACACTTTAGCTTCATCTACGGAGTGCTGCAAACATACCCACTTCTACTTAAGCTCAGTTTCTGAGGATCCTGAATCTCAAATAGTAACCCTGTGCTCATTAGGTGTTGGGTGATTTTACAGATGTTTGATAAAGTTATCGGGAAGCTCAGTGGTCATGTCTGACGGCCAGAACAAAAGAAGAACATCATTATCACATCGTGGCTTTTTTTACTGAAGGCAGGGGGAGAAGAGACAGGCTGTCTGAAACTTGACAACCCATGCTACCGGTCTGCAAATTGTGTCAAGGACACAATACCTTTCTTTCTGCGGATGTTCTGGTTTTTGATTTACCAATCCATGTTTAATAAGCACTATCTCTGTGGTAGAACAGGCTCAGGCATTGTACTGATGTTAGTCATTTTTGTAATGGACTTATATATTTACATATAAAGGCATAGTATTCAAACAAATAGAAATTTGGGGAATTTGGTTTTAAAAAATCACATATATATGTATATATATGTATTTCTTATATGTATAGATTTTTCAACATGTTGGTCATACTATATACTTAAGTTTTTAAAATTATTTTTTAAAAATAAGAAACGTATTCCCATGGCTCAAAATTGAAAAAGTTTAAAAGGATAAACAGAGGGGAGTCTCCTTCCCACCCCTTTGTCTCAGCCTCCCAGCTTCCCTTCCCAGGGACATTATTTGTTCTTACGTTTTCTCTGTGACACTTTATGGATATATAAAGATTTCCCCTTTTCACTCTACTGCTTTAATACCATTTTCTTAACGAAAATAAAAAAAAGGCCAGAGAGTACTGTTGTAATAAAAAAAATTCCTCTAAAAGAATCAACTTGTAAGTCAAGCGCTCATAGTTACCATTATGCTCTGCACAATCTGAGATTTTGTCTCCTTAGCTTTTCCCTTCACTCTCACGTAGTCTGTCACCCTGTGAACTCTGGCTAGGACATGATTGTGATGGTGCTGCCAAGGCCAGAAGCCATGGAAGGGGTCAGCTTCTATAGTGCTTAGAACTCTTAAGTTCACAGGGAAAACTACTTACCTTCCTGAACATTATGAAGAATTATTCTAAAACGCATCAGTTAGAGCTCTTGATCCATCAGTTATCTTTGGAATTAAGACTTTCATCTCATCTGAACGTACATTCATACTGTATCACAGGGATTAACTTTTTTGAGGAGGGATGGGGGTCACCATTGCCCTTGAGAAACCAAGGACAGCTTACTAAAAAATGATACACCTATGCATTCCCACTGGACCATAGACACGGTTGCCTACAGACATCAAGTTATTAACAGTTTATCTTCTCCCTAACAAGCCAAAATCAAGGGATCGGCTGAGGAGGTGGTAACAAGGTACATATAAGACAGGAGATGGTGTAAGAATCAATTAGATGCTAGAAGAGTTCATTAGTTGCTTGTCTGAAAAAAAAAATAACAGTAGATGGCTGTTGAAACTTTGTAATTTTAAATCTCAAGGTAAAATTATTTTGAGAATCTCTTCTATATGTAACTTGACCAAAGGAGCGAAATGCAAAATATGCTCCTTGAATCTCATCACACCAAATGACTCTGTTCTTTTATTCCTATTATTATTATAGCTACATGTTTATAGAAATAAAACACATGTAATTTAACTGACCCCCCCCCTTTCTTTAGTAGCATGGCCTTTCAATTGAGGAATAATATATAAAATGAGGTAACAGGAAAAATACACTTCATTGAAGAATAGTAAAAATAGTAGTAAAAATAAAGGCAATTTGCGTATTAACTGAGAAACTAACAGAAGAGCCATGGGAAACAGAAGCTTCCTCAGCTGCCAATTTAGTTGGTGATTTCTTTTCCATTCATAGGAACAAAGATGATACTGGATCCTGGCCAATTTTAATGGAAGAATTTCATTCAATTCTCTTTCTCATATGTTTTATTATCCTGTTTAGTTAAGAAACTATATAAATGTGTTTTAAATCAGCTAAGCAGTTTGGATGAATGCAAATATTTTCCAGTTCCTTAAAATGGTTAAGAAAAGGATAAGAGGGGCGCCTGGCTCAGTCGTTGAGCGTCTGCCTTCGGCTCGGGTCATGAGCCCCACATCGGGCTCCCGGAGCGGGAAGCCTGCTTCTCCCTCTCCCACTCCCTCTGCTTGTGTTTCCTCTCTCGCTGTGTCTCTCTGTCAAATAAATAAAATACTTAAAAAAAAAAAAAGAAAGAAAGGAAAGGATAAGAGCATAAATCCATGCACTCAGAAATGCTAGCATGAAATATCAGTATCAGCCTAAGTTCCAAATACACATGAGTCTAATGGAGCTAAATTCCCCTCCATGGGACTCAGAGAGTACTGCCATTTTCCACTCTCTTTACAAAGCACTTTTCTTCTCCTTATAAAGCTTTTACCTGTAAGTTGTAAAGCCTTTCAACTGTTCTGCTGAAAATTACCTTTAGGGACAAAAAAATGATTTTCAATTATCCCTCCTTATATGGATACCCTCCTTAAATCAAAATGGAACATCTCATAACAAGAAATTTCTTTTCTCACACAGAAAAAGCATCTACTAAATGTCTACACGATTTCCCTTCTGTTAAGCCAGACAGCAAGTCTGCTCATCCTTTAAGGGAGAAAGCTGCATGGTTCTAACGTGGAGCAGGCCTGTGACTAAACATAGCAAGGCTAGAATCAGAGCTAGCACACAAAGTATGGACACATTTGAGGGGTACATGGTAATAACAGAACAACCCACAATTCACTGATACATATGACCTTTGTTCTAACGAAAAAAAAAAAAAAGAAACATAAGCAAGACTGAGCATGTTGAAAATGAGAGTAATAGTCATGTACGTGGTATGCAGTAATCTATGTATGATTATGAAATGGAAACCAAATTGGACAAATATAAAGAATGCTCAAACATAAATTTGGTCACTAGCCTGTAAAAACTAACTATGTGTTTTCAGAAAATTCACCCAAAGACACTAAAATCCATTTATAATTTGCTCCATCTTCCAATAACTTCCAAAATAGTGTTTGTTATGAAGCACTGTGAATTTCCATTAATATTGTACGACTGTAAAAGGAAAATGAGGGATTTACAAAGACATGCAATTTCTAATTAATGTAAATTGGCAAATTTTATCCAAACCTAATGAAGCCATGTAAGAGCAGGCTGCATGTCTTGTCTATGGGGCTTCACCGGGACACCGTCCTTAGGGGTTACATCGTGGCACGACCTTACAGGTGAAAAGTGCCTTCCCATAACGGTTCTCGGGCAATCCCATCACAAGGCCTTCCTGGACAAGGGTGCCTCCCACCGATTCTCTGCTGAGCACTATCCTCTCTGCAGAGGGACTTCCAGTGTTTCCTTTTTAGGTTGGCATGATACAAATGGCAGCAGACAAAAACAATGTTAAAAAAATAAACCAAATAAAAGGCTGTACACAAGAACTTATGTTTATTGCCAACAAAAACAAAAAAACAAACAAAAAAGAGAGACAGGGAAGGAGAGAAAATGGTCAGAAGCACAACACATAAGGTTAAGAATTTAAAAGCATCTTACATTCTGCCCTAATGGCAGCATAATTAATAGGAACAAACGGCCGTCTTGCTGCCTGCCGCAGCCGGAGGGTATTTTTGCAGACCTGACGAGCAAATTTTGTGAAATATGTAGTGTGAAGGAAGAAAGCTTGGCGGGTCTTCACTGCAGACTTTGGGCTCCCCGTGTTTCGGACCGGCATCCCTTGCATGGCCTGGCGAGACATGTGACTCCTAACACGGGGGTCCTGCAAAATCAGACACCAATAGACACATAAAGAATAGAATGCTATGGGCATCAGGCTCAAAGAAAAGGCAATTTTTAAGTTTTTCACTGAAGCATCTATAACAATACCCTACCCCTAAAGGAGGAAATTTAGAAGTATGCATTAAGGGTAGGGGCGTAGAGAGGGAAACTGGGTAGGGGTGGGAGGGTGTGTGATCCTCTATTTTTGTTTTTTAAGTGTTTCTTTCACTTCCAATTCGTTAACACACAATGTTATATTAGTTTTAGGTGTACAATATAGTAACTCAATATTTCCATACATCATCCTGTACTCATCACAACAAGTGCACTCCTTCCTCTATTTTGGTTTTTAAATTGACATTGACCTTGGGCGCCTGGGTGGCTCAGTTGGTTAAGCGACTGCGTTCGGCTCAGGTCATGATCCCGGAGTCCTGGGATCGAGTCCCACATCGGGCTCCCCCTTCTCTGTGGGGAGCCTGCTTCTCCCTCTGCCTCTGCCTGCCACTCCCCCTGCTTGCGCTCACTCTCTCTCTCTCTGTCAAATAAATAAATAAAATCTTAAAAAAACAAAAACAAAAACAACAGTTTTGCTTGCTTTTAAGTTATCCTGTACTACACTTCTGTTTCCAAGGAGTATCTAGCCATTGAAATGACATTCTTCAACATAAAAGATTATTGCTCATATACCTCTGTAGTTGGGCTGGGAGATAATTTCTCTTCTTCCGATTGGGTGGGCATTTTCAGGCCTCCATATTTTTTCCAATAGAGCCAACAGGTTGCACACAATCTACACTGCATATTAGGTGGACCCCAAGAATACCACTGATGAGATTGTGTAGCTAAAGACAGAGGAAAAATATGGAAAAACAAAGAATGCTATGTAATTTGTAACATCAATACACATACCATTAAATATTTTTAAAATATTCCAAAGTCATTTTTAGTTTACAATGTTATTTTTCTTTCCCCAGTTCACCAAACATAGAAGTCTAATACATGCATGTATTTTTCAAGATTTAGAATTCATTAAACCATTTATTTCTCTCTATATATATATCGAGTACTTGTGGCTCCTGTTAAAAGAAGTTAATAGATGAAGTATCCTATATAATAAACTATGCTATTACTGAGGGAGTTTTGTTAGTTAAAAATACCCTCTATTGTGTACATTTCTGGAAATAAGTTATCAGAAAGGTATTATTATTGTTAGATTAGTGTTTAAAGTCTAAGTCTAGGTCACCAAATTGCTGGTTCAGAAACTACCTCAGAGTTTAAGGTGCTCAGAGAGGCCCCACTGATTAGGGCAGGAATCTGTCAGAAATAGATAACTGTTTTCCATTTCCTTATTTTAATAAATGAACAAAATAATCATTTTAATATTTCTCCCTTTAAAAACAGAATCCCTTTCAAGACTATTTAAGTCCAGGGATGCCTGGGTGGCTCAGTCATTAAGCGTCTGCCTTTGGCTCAGGTCATGATCCCGAGGACCTGAGATCGAGCCCCACATCAGGCTCCCTGCTCAGTGGGAAGCCTGTGTCTCCCTCACCCACTCGTCCCCTGCTTGTGCTTGCTCTCTCACTGTGTCTCTCTCTGTCAAATAAATAAAACCTTAAAAAAAAAAAAAAGACTATTTAAATCCAGATCCAGTGAGCATATGCAGCCAAGATCACACATTGCTTAGGACCTAATAACCTGGCTGATATATCACTTAACTAAACAGTGCAAGCCATTGTCAGTTTTGTTCTGCAGTTTGAATTACTGCCATATAACATTTAAAGTATTCCCACAATGGATATGAAGTTTAAGATAGGAAACACTGGCACTGAAACATTAAGTTAACGAGGTACATAAAAAATAATTCTCTACATTTGCCTTGGAATACTCTTCCCCCTGATTTGTAAGTTACCTTCGTCAGGTCAAAATGTTCAAACAGTACATGAAAGTGTCAACTAACACTTCACAAGCCAATGTCAGAAAGAGAAAATATACTGACCATTATAATCAAACTGTGTCTTAGTTTATTGAGAATAATACTGTGCACCCATCATGTGTTATTTCTAGGGGACTCCTTGCAAACAGCAGCCCAAAACCTTTCCTCTTATAATTTAGAAACAATAAGTCAAATAAGTTGATTTTTTTTTAAACACACATTTTAAGAATCCTAAATATTAGGCTCCTACTTTTGATTCTGAATATAAAATTTCACTCATATTTAAATGTACATCTTTACCCAAGTTAACCATGACATGGCATTTTAATATTTGTCAAGCAACATCTTTCCCCCTACATAATTAACTCAAATGCAATTAAAAAGTAACAGGGGCTCCTGGGTGGCACAAGTCACTTGAGTGTCTGACTCTTGATTTTGGCTCAGGTCATGATTCAGGGTCATGAGACTGAGCCCTGCATCAGGCTGAGGAGTCTGCTTGAGATTCTCTCTCTCCATCTCCCTCTGCCCAGCCCCTCTGTGTGCTCTCTCTCTAAAATATATAAAATCTTTTTTTTAAATAAAGAAAATCTTTTAAAAGAAGTGACAAAAAGAAAACACCAAATTCTATAAAGATAAATCTTACATGCATGTTATGAGATACATCTTATGATATTATTCAATGAGTCCAAAATAAATATTATAAAATAAAACTCACTCATTTGTCATGCACACATAAAAATGACAGAATAATTATTTAAAAGAATATGTGAGACTACATGAGTGTAAAAGGAGTAAGTCAAAAATAAGACAGATTAAGCCACCACTTGTCTGTAGGATTCTTTTTATTTTCATTTAAATACAAATAAACTTCAATATCTAAGAGTTTCCAATTCAAAGACACTCATGATGCAATACATATATAATTATGTATAACATTATACATATGTATAACATATGTTATACATATACATATACATGTATTTCCCTTTGTGCTTCCATGGTGCAGAAAAATGGTTAGAAATGTACTATTTCTATGAAGTCAGCAATTTGTCTGGATCATACTTTCCTTGGTTTCAGGTAAGGAAATTATATGACCTGTTTTTTATTTTTATTTATTTACTTTTAGAGAGTGAGCGGGGGAGGGGTAGAGGGTGAGAATCTTAAGCAGACTCCACGCCCAACACGAGGCTTGATCTCATGACCCTGAGATCATGACCTGAGCTGAAATCAAGTCAGATGCTTAACCGACTGAGTCACCCAGGCGCCCCTATGTTACCTAGTTTTAAAAGTCTTTCCTTGGGGTGCCTGGCTTCAGTTGGTAGAGCATGCAGCTCTTGATCTTGGGGTTGTGAGTTTAAGCCCCACACTGGGTGTACAGATTACTTAAAAAAAATGAAAATTAAATTAAAAAAAAAAAAGGCTTTTCTAACACTGAAGCTTGGTGTGAAGCAGAGCAGAGGCTGCACTGCCCCTCGTTTCCGGGCCCTTAGGGCAGTAAGCTACAGCTATCCCTCCAAAGGGCTGTTGAGAGAAAAAACTGGGCACCAAGAAGACTTTCAATAAATACTAGTTTCCTTCCCTCTCTCACCCCAGGCCACTTTGATTGTAAGGAAACATAGATTATAATGTCATTGATATCCATGAACAGATTATGTTGTTGTTTGAGATGTCAAGTAAGTATAAAAATACCAAAACTGTGGGGTTTTGGCTGGCTCAGTCAGTACAGCATGCGACTCTTCATCTCAGGGATGTCTGAGTTAGAACCCCACACTGGTGTAGAGATGACTTAAAAAAAATCTTTAAAAAAAATACAAAAAGTGGGGGGGGGAGCTAAGAGAGACATTAAAATAGCAAGAATTTTTTTTTTTCAAGTGTATCGGGGCACCTGGGTGGCTCAGTTGGTTAAATATCCAACTCTTAATTTTGGTTCAGGTCATGATCTCAGGGTGGTGAAATCGAGTCCCACATCCGGCTCTGCGCTGGGCGTGGAATCTGCTTAAGATTCTCCCCCTCCCTCCCCCGTGCGCATGTGTGCTTGCTTTCTCTCTCTCAAATAAATAAATAAAATCTAAATAAATAAAATCTTTTTTAAAAAAAAGTCTATCAAGTACTTCATCTCACCAAACCAATTTAACATCCAAGTCAAATAAGCTGTGATACTGCCCATGTCTGCTAGGATTTTGACATGAACAGATACTGATAAATATACCGGGGCCCTAAAAGCAAAGGCAAACATCATAAAACAGCATCTCCCAAACCAGTGTGCTCTGACAGAACCGGGTCTGGGGATTATAAATAGCACCTCATCCATACACAGGTCTTCTTGACAGAACTTTTTGGAGCCTCTGTCAAAGTATACTAAGAAACTCCAAAATAGGATTTGGTATATTCCGTGGGACCATGGTTCGCACAAAGCTAGCAACAACTCTGAATGCAGCTTAGCAAACACTGCGGTGGGATACTCAACAGACGACCCCACAGAAGCAAAGCAGAGGAAACCCAGGACCAAGATTCAGTGTCCAGGCCAAAGGGAAGGGTGGGCATCTACTCACATCGTCCTGCTCTCTGAGAGGTGCGCCTCAGGCACCTCGAAAGGGCTGCTCAACACCTCCCACCCCGCAGTGGGCGCACAGGGCCACACACAGGGCCACGCACCGCATCACAGGCCCCAAAGGAGAGGAGAAAGCCGCCTTATCATACAACTTACCATAGCAGCTCTCACAGGCTCGCCCTACGAGGGGATTCTGTGGCTGGAATGTGGTCCCCACGGCTCCATTCACAGCACCAGGTTTGCCATTGCTGGCAGATATTTGGTTGGGATTTGGTTTGCTGCTTTCAATGAAATATAAAGTGAGGTGATAAAAATGACTTGTATAACAAGGCAAAAGTCTATCTCTCTGCTGCTTTATCTTAACTACATATAAACATCTGAATGTTTGGTAAAGAAGAAATAAGCTGGTAAACGTAAGGTATTCAGATGAACTCAAACCATTCATCTGTACAAAACAAGGGTATGTAAAAACCAATCTCTTATGCCTGATACGCACAAAGTCAATATAGCCATTATTAGCTCTCTTCCACCCGAATACAATTTCCTTAGAACACCCTCTGCGGCTTTTTGAAAGATACAAGTTCCTAAGCTCTGTTACTTACCATGAATTCTCCTGAGAATAAAAGATATTTTGGGAGGATCAAACAAATTAAGTTACAGCAGTGTGTTGTTGTGTTTGAGAGAAACACTGTGCCATTCCTGCCGCTGGTGTGGAAGCTGTTGACAGGGCACTGGCTCTTGAGGGAATTGCACAAAAGCCACGTGTTCAACAAAGACACTGTGGATGTCAACAGAGCATACCTCTAGAATCTAAGTTGGCATTTCAGGGGATTTAACCGTTTATGATAATGATTTCTATGACGTCTGAATTTTTATGAGAAAGATTACACAGCACTTGAAATTAGAAAAGCCAACCAATGTATTTTGAGGTTTTTCTTTTTAAGAAAAAATTTTTAGGAGGATGAGAAGGAGACATCTATCAAGTGTTTATATGCTAATTTCCCAGAGGCCATAATTCCTTAGAGAAACAGCCTAGATTACCTTGGTACTTACTTGGTGCAAACATGGCTAACTTCTCCCCACATGGGGTAAGCTAACTCCCCTGCTTATAAAGCCATGCCCTAGAATACTACACAGGTGCACATGACATGTTCTCAAATAAACTCAGAATTTATTAAACATATATTTATTCAGTGCCTGACCTCAAGGAGCTTTCATTCTAGAGGAGCTTTCACGTCTATTTGCTAGACAGAAAACAAGCAAAATAAACTAGTCAACCATTTGTTAGCAATGAATGCTGAATGACTGAATGCAGACTGTAACTCCCCACGGCTACTGAAGTAATGAGAGTTCACAACTACCAAGGCACTTGGAGTTTCAACACAGAGTTGGCTCAGGAGTTTCCTCTTTGCTGTTCCCTGTTGATCTTCAATTCCATTTACCAGTGAAAGCCTAATGTGTAAACTTGGCCTGACAGCAAATTAAGATTTCTTTCTGGCATTGTTACTGTAACTCTTAGGGGACACCTCACCACCACCCCCAGAAGAAATCATTTAACCTCTGTGTGCAGTGAGGTCCCCATTTTGTAATAGGGCTATTATTTACACTTCTAACCTGTGCCGGAAATGTATTTTGAAGACAAATCATTTTTTAAAACACATTTTACACAAGACAGAATGCGTTTCTTTTAACAGTTTGCAGCTGAAAATGTACGTGATTAAAAGTGGTGACTTATAATGACTAAGATTTCCAAAGGTATGTAATAAATATTTCTGATTTTTAAGAATCTACTAGATATAGATAGGAAGGATGGCCCCCTTAAATCAAATGACTGACTGAATCTCAGAAGGCTTCCCTCAAAATATGAAAACTTCTGACATTCAACCCAGGGCTAAATATATGTGTTGAAAAAGAGCTAATACAAATTTACAGGTGAGCTGCCTGAAAAAAGAATGAGAGCAAACACAACCTTCGTTGTTCAACTGAATTTTGCATGTTATTTGACTGAATAAACCACTGATCTTAACTATAATAATCATAAAAGGAAAACAAGTGTGCAAAGACTCAATGAATGCAGACACGTGAATCACTTAAAATCCGTTTTGCAAATCTAAGTACCTACAGGTTAATTCTCAGGTGACAAATGATTTCAATGTGACCATCTGAATAAACTTTTACTCTAAGACAAACATACAAAAAAAGTTTTTAAAGCTGCATTATATGAAACTGTCCTTTTAGCTAATGCCCAAACTTCTCCCTCATCTGTATTCCAGATTCTACCCTTACTGCCCTCTTAAGAATTTTGTACATTTGATTCTCTTTCCTGGACCCTCTTCATTATCATGTAAACATATTTCTCCTACTTAAAAAACTCTATTATTCTTTTCCAACCTACCCCTCAAAGTGAAGAACTCCTTCGGCTGACCTTTCCAGCCACTTTTGTTGAGAGCTGCCCATCTTGACTTTCTGCAGTTCCCTGGCTTATATGTAGTCCTCGACCACTACATTAAAGATGACCAATGAATGACCTACTGCCATGCTGCTAAATTCTCAGGCTATTTTTCATCAACATCTGACCTAATTAATTAATTAATCTCTTCCGCTCCTTGAAGCACACTCCTCTCTCAGCTTTTGTGATAATGCACTCACCTTGCTATCCTACTTTTTCTGATACATAAATCCTGGATTTCCTCAACATTGGCCCAAGACCCTTTTTCTCTTATTGCTCCTCCTAAGAAAGCTCATCCATGGTTTCAAACACAATATTATATGCTGATGAAGCTCAAATTTGTATTTCTAGAGCAAAACTTTCCCCTGAACTTACGATCAATACATCCGACATCAGATTCAACACCTCTTTTTGGATAGAGCAAATTCAAAATGACCTAGCCTGCTTCTCTGCCAGTTTCTTAGTTTGGTGAAGGGCACAACAATCCACCTAGCTGTGCTGGCCAGAAATCTGGGACTCTAGCTTGACATCTCCCCTCTACCCCTCCATACACGTTAATCACCTCCAAGTGGTGTCCCATTTCCAGGGCCACAGCTCCAGGTCAAGCTACTGTCACCTTTCTTCTCCAAGAACTTCATAATTGGGTCTCCTTACATCCACTATTACTCCTCTTCCCCAAACCATTTTCTAAAATAGAGCCAGTGATCTTAAAGCACCAATTTGATCATGACACTTCCTTGTTTAAAATCCATTTCCACTGTTCATCAGATGGGTACACTCCTGGCCCTGGCCTCCCATACCAGCCTCCCGCAGCTCAACACTCTCTTGACACCAGCTACCCTGCCTTTGTCTCAGCTCCTTAACTACTGTTCTGCCCCTTCCGATATCAGGATTCCCTTGGCCTGGAAAGCCTCCATCACCTGGTTAATTCCTCTTCCTCCTCCAGAGTTCACTCAGACTCATTTCCACAAGGAATCTTTCCTGACAGCATCAACTGAGTCTGGTTTTCCTGTACAAATTCTCATAAAAACTATTCTGTTCTTCCCCATCATAGTACCTGTCACACTGGGTGACTGTTTGGCATCTGTCTCCCCCACGCTAGAATGTAGTCTGTCTTCTTAACCTTTCTACCTCTAGTACTGAACAGAGTGCTCTGCATATAGGAGACTGCTGGGCTCAAACGAATGACAGCATAAAATAATTCTTAATCTATTATTTGTTTCAAAATACTTGATTTCAGAGTTAATTGTGAAATTCTTCAAAGGACTCAGATTCTTATCCAACTCAAGGTAACCTCATACCTTCCATTTACGTAGAAGATTTATGTAACTTTTACATCATTCACTTAGGTCAGTTGGCATCGTAAATATTTTCAGCTCTGTGGCTATTACAATTTCTGGCACAACCTCTGAATGCTGCCATCGAAGCATGAAAGCACACATAAGTAATATATAAATGAATGAGGATGGCTGTGTTCCAACGACACTTCATTTACAACAGGCAGCAGGTCAGATTTGGCCTGCAGACTACAGTTTGCTGGTCTTTGACTTAGATCAAGACTCCAGTGAAGTCAACGCAAAACAGAACGGAAACAGTTCTCTGGGTCACTAGGTGCAAACTGGTCAGACGTTCTCCCCTAGATGTGACAGCGCTACAATGCACAAGAATGCTGCGGTGCTCGCTTCTAAAAACCTGACTTCTAAGTCGCCACACTGTCGTCTTTGGGGGGTTGCTCTTCTATAAATTACTCCAATAAAACAGAAAACGTTCTAAAATATTGGAAACTACTGCAGAAGGGACATTACAGCTCTGAATAAAAATTCTGAATCCTGTAAATTACATGTTATCTGCCTTGAGATAAAAAAATGATTTAAAAATATCACAATTCATTGTCTATGAGGCCTCCTATATATAAATGTATTACTGTATCAAAATTCAGTGAACAAAAGCCTAGGTATAAAACAACTGTACTGAGTGAGAAAAATCCTGGAGCAGCACATAGAACTTCGTAGCAAATTCCATTTTAATCCCCATAGAACCTAGTATAGCACTATACACATGGTGCTCAATAAACTTAAGTTTTCCTGAATAAATGAACGATCTTGAAAGGCCTCAAAAAAGATTATAATTCATTTAAAATGTAGCAAATGAAAAGCAAACTGGCATTCATTTTGATATGACGATTTCTAAGCCCCCCAAATAATGATGAGAGAACACCAGACATGTGAAACAATTGATACCTATTCATTATTTATCCAACATTTACAAAGTATATGGTTCTTCTTACTCTCTTTAACCATTCTGCCAAGCAAACAATGTAAAATCTGCAACCAAATAAACAACCTCAAAAGGGCAATGTGCACCACACCTCCCAAATCCATTCTATAACATAGAAGTTTTCAAAAGCTGCTAGCTTTCTGAAACACATTTGCTTCAAATAATAGAGTCTCACAGGCTAGTTTCCGGATGCTTTCCCTACACCTTTGATAGAAGGGTACCACGTGGCATCTTCCCTCTCACCCTTTTGTCTGTCTACGTGGGGTTTCTCCCACCAGCCATTTTTCTTTCTAAAAAAAAAAATCACTGTAGTGGTATAATGGAAGCAAGTCTCGTGGTTTGCAGTGTCAGAAAATAAGATATGGAAAGAAATTCAAATCTGGCTGAAACTGACCAAAATGACATATTGTGTTTTCATAGAATTCATACTATGACAAATATTTAAAAAGATTTCTGTTACTTACTAAGTTGGGATATATACTTGTTTCAGTTTACTCTCGGCTTCCGCTGCTTTTAGACGTTTCTAATTCAAAAGATAGATGAAATATTTTACATACAATGCCTAATAATTATTACCACTTCACTGTCTTAAAAAATTCATAAGAAAATGAAATATTAAAACATCATTCAAAAATTGTCATTTTTAGCAAAGGCCTTTCTTTCATGTACATATTCTCAAACTGTGTTTACTTGTGAGACAAGTCACTAGATTCTGAGGTACAAAACTGCAAGTTTTAATACCATTTTAGACCTAGATTTTAAAAAGAAAGTAGTGAATAAGTCCATTTTCTACTGCTCCACCAGTGAATAAACAGGACTTAGAAATAACCATTTTTACTTTGCAAATTTAGTTTCTACTTTCTTTTTTGCTCTTCTGGAACACACACACACACACACACACACACACACACACACACACACACTCTTTGCTTTAAAAAATATTTTTATCAGAAATGATGAGTTTCCAAGGTCCATGAAAAAGAAAGAGATAACAACTCCCCTAAGTACAATTAAATATGTATTTACCCTCAAATGTTAAGAGATACGCAATAAACTTTAAAGCCTAGCTGAACTCACATCAGATTTCAGGAGCCAATTAGGAGCCAAATGTAGGAAAAGGAGTGGGAAAAGATTACCTATAATCATATCCAGAAACTGATCAACACAGTAAATGAATACAAACAAGGAAGGAAAAGAATATATGGTAGATATCCAAAAAGAAGACAAACCAGAATATAAGGCAGCCATCCATATTCTCAATGAGGAGAAAACAAAACATTTAAGAGGGCAGCTTAAAACTTTTAGAGGGGTGCCTGGGTGGCTCAGTCGGTTAAGCGTCTGCGTTCGGCTCAGGTCATGATCTCAGGGTCCTGGGACTGAGTCCCACATTGGGCTCCTTGCTCAGTGGGGAGCCTACTGTTCCCTCTCCCTCTGCTCGTGCATGTGGCTCTCGCTCTCACTTGCTCACTCTCTCACTCAAATAAAGAAAATCTTTAAAGAAAAGAATAAAACTTTCAGAGACAGAGTTGAAATATTTGGAAATAATTTTATCCAAAAACTACTTTTCAACCACCCATAATGCCATCATTTCCACCATCTTTAGGGACTTTTTTGGCCTTGAAAAACACAAGTTTCCAGAGTACATGGTCTTCACTTCTATGTTGTTTGAAATAAGCACTTTTGAATTCTACATGATGTTGACACTAGAAACTTTTCAATAAGCCATGGGTATGTGTTCACTATTCATGATCTCGACAACTCATTATGGTCATTTTAAAACTGATCCTTGGAGCGCCTGGGTGTCTCAGTTGGTTGAGTGCCCGACTCTTGGTTTCGGCTGAGGTTGTGATCTCAGGGTCGTGAGATCGAGCCCCAAGTCGGGCTCTGTGCAGGGCGTGGAGCCTGCTTGGGATACTCTCTCTCCCTCTGCAGCCCAACCCCTCCCCCAACTTTCTCTCTCAAATAAATAAATAAATCTTTAAAAAAAATAAAAATGAAAAAATAGAAGTGACCCTTAAAATGTATTTTTATGGCACCCAACACTTGCCACTGTACGATCACATAACTTAGGGAAAATAACGTCTGTATTAAATATATGTGCTCCTTTCTTTACCAGCTCTAAACTGTGACTAGACGAATATAAAGACAAGTATTGACTGAAGTCACTAAGGAAAAAGTACCTTTCCCCAAAAGTAATAGTACTCAAATAAAGTAAGTGAGAGAATTACCTCAAACTGGAACATTTAGGAAGGACTCAAAATTAAAGGATTCCCTGCTTTTAGAAATAATTCTGGAGAAAAATTTATGTACAGTACCAAAACATCAAATTAGTAATACTAACTACTATGGTTAAGGTCAAAGACTTAAGAGGATATATATATGACACAAATGTCATCTAAGGAGGTTTCAGAAAATCTTTCAAAATATCTCAAACTGTATGGTTGATGGCATTGGTCTAAATTTCTAATAATCCATAAAAATAACTTTTTCACATCTTAGGTCATTCCACTCAACTACACTCATAAAGAGATGAAGCACCAAGCACCTGCAAGGAAAATAAGACCTCTCTAGTGGTATCTTTCCCTGTCGTCTTTCGAAAATATTTATCATAATGACTTCTGAAGTAAAGAAAATATTAGGACTAAAATCTTAATATCTTAAGGACATGAAATCATATAGTTTAAAATAGTACAGAAAATATAAAGCAAACAAATTTAAAATTAAGTATATTGCTAAGAAATATTAAGATATGAACAGAAAGCTCACTTCAATGCAATTGTATTGATTGCAATATGAAGAAAATTACCTGCTGCACGTATCTGTCAGTAGTTTTCCACATGTAATAATATTCAATGATGCTAGTCAATGATTTCCAAGGGAGCTGAAAAAATATTTAATATGATAATGGAAAACAAGCTACTGTAGAAACTGCTTTCTTTTTAAAATAACTTTTTTAAAAATAATGAGGCAAATATCCACATGGAAGATTCATTCTAGGAGAAGTATTTGAGAAAACCAAAATTAATTCTTAGCAAAGCGTACCCCAAACAAGTTATATTCAGTCAGAGACTCTAATACAACACATTCCATTTCTCACCTCCCATTTTATTAAAGATTATAAACATTATGACTGATAATATTTCATGACCTATTCAGGAGAGTTATTCCTGGGCTGCAGGTGGGACTGAAGTACAATTTTTAGAAATGATATTTAAATAGATTTAGCCTAAGTTACTTTACACTCCCAAAGATGCAGCCACACCTGGTTGTCATTTGGTCTCTGGCATAAAGGTTCTCATCTCTATCAAAACTGCTTTATTTTGACCTATTTTGTAAATAAAATAAAAACCTAAATCTCTGGGAGACAGCGTAGCTGAGTGTGGCTTGTATCTGAGAAATAGGAAGCTTACCTTTGCTATTTTCCTATGACTCAAAACTGGCCAAATGAGCTCCTACTAACGAGACCCTCTGTAAAGGGAAATCTGTCAGTCATCCGAGATGTAAATCGGAACAGATCAAACCTTCAAACAAATGATGTGATAGTCACAATCTTAGCTGTTGCGCCAGATGTTACGGAGAGGTGACTCAGTGCTCTCTCCGACTCCTAGCTAGCTTGCCCTAATGCACCATGGGGACCGGGGAGTCACAACAGTACTTCCCACACCGCCCTGCAGCAAGGGGTCTGCTTGAAACCCACGGGTATATCCACACCATTCTTATCACTTCCACGTTTCACTCACCTGTTTGCTCTGAAGAGAAAACAGATGGAGTTTCGACAAAGGACATTATTTTCAGCTTAACGGGGTGGAAACTGCAACAGCAGTTACAAACGTGGCCTCCTTAAAGGACCAAATCGCACAGCCCCTGGTGTCTGCACTGCAGCTAAGGCAAATACTGTTTTCTATGACCCAACGGGCAATCTGACAGAGCTGAAAGTGTCTGAGGGATGGTGTAAGAAGCCCACCGCAAGACCTCACAGGGGAAGACCTCAGAGGACAGTCATGGGCACAGTCCCTCAGTGCTTCAAGCAAGCTAAGACCTCTTCGTCCCCCCACTAGTCTTCTGAGAAACAGCCCCGGCGTGCAATTACCTGGAAGGCTGAGAAAAGGAAACCAGGTGACTATGGAACCTGAGCTTCATCATCAGCCAGATTTTATCTAAGCCATAAAGTCCTACTCAGCTGTGCTCAGAACACCGCGATCTCAAGAAGTACACATCTTGAAAGTACAAGTAACACATCCCAGTGTGTCTACTCCTACTCCTGTTGCAGTATCATTTCTCCCTCAACCCTCATGGTTTCATAGGAGTTCCCTAGGACATGGCAAGTGAGGAGGAAAAAATCTGAATGTAGCTGATGGCTTTGCATGATATACTGGCACTGACCAGAATTCTACTGCTGCAGCATCTCAGCCCCAAGCAGGAGTGGCTCTGAAGCACAGAGAAGAAGGGAAATCCTTTGGAAGGGCAGGACATTAGTCACCATTGGGTTTTCTACTTTGAGTTGAAGGAAAGCTGGCCAGAGGTACTCATCCATACCCACTCGCAGAGAGTGGTTATTTACCTGTCACAATGATCGGGGACTTGGAAGGAATTAGATTAGAAGGTTGGTAACAATAAGGCTTAGGAAACAGGTTTGTGGGACGGATACCTCTGGATGGGCCCAAGTGTGAGGATATTTGTGTCTCCATGCTTATCAAAGGCTCCCTCTGTAGAGGAGGTTCTCATTAATATCAGGAGGACAAGATGATCTCCTCTAGGGCTTTCAGCCAGCCTCCTTCCCTAGCCACAACAATGACTGCTCAAAGGACACATAACAAAATGGACACAGAGGCAAGCAGACAGAGATTACACATGGGTACCACCACATGGATGTCCTCTCACCAAATCTGATCTGATTACTCCAGGTGTCCAATCTGCAAGGAACACAGTACACTGGGCTTCCAACATGGCACCATTCCTGGTAACATGTCAGTTACATTAGACTCTCAGCATCCTGGAATGAACAGACATCCTGTCCTTGTTGAATAGACAATTATTCTAAATATGACTAGCCTTTTCTGCCTATAATGCATCGACCAGCAATACCAACCACAGACTTATGAATGACTTGTTCTCACAGAACACTGCTTCTAACCCAGGGCTCAGAACCCTTAGGAATAAAGGTTTGGGTCACCCGACCAGGTTAAGAACACTGGTCATCTAAGGGACTAAGGGGAGAACAGTGGAGGAATCTGATTTTGAATGCCAATGAAGACCTCAGGATGAGTTTCAGAAACAGAGAAAAGACGACTAAAGAAGCTATATTTCCTTCCTTGCTTGGTATAATGGTTTTCCTTCAGCAGCCCAATTCCCTTTCTATTTTTATATAAGGTCTGTCAGGTAGTTTTTCCTTTATAGTTGAATGCAGAAGTTACAAGCAATAAAGACAGGGTTGTGACTAAAACCAGAGGAGGAATAAACCAGAGAAAGTTGCTGTGACATTAAATTTGAGGAAAAGATACCACATTTTCTAATGATTCAAGGATAATTACAATTGTTTAAAAGTTGATCTATGGAAAGGAAGCATGTATGGAAGGCAAGGATGATGCTGAGTTACCAAAGAGGTGGGTGATGACAGATCCTATATACCCACTTCCAATCCACTTCTAGCTTACCTTCCTAAAAGCTCTAAACTACGTTTTCCCCAGATACCCTGGACCAAGGATACAGACATATGGGCCATGTTTAGGCAAGCTGACAAGATGACATCCAGATAGAGAAGTGAGCAACGTTAAGGATGAGGCCACATGCAGGGAGAATGAACTATTTGGCAAGAATGATGGTTGAGGGGCACGTGGGTGGCTCAGTCAGTTGAATGTCCGACTCTTGATTTTGGTTCAGGTCATGATCTCAGGGTCCTGGGATCAAGCCCTGCATCGGGTTCCGTACTCAGTGGGGAGTCTGCTTGAGGATTCTCTCCCTCTCCCTCTGCCCTGCCCCTGCTCTCTTTCTCCCTCTTTCTCTTAAAATAAGTAAATAAATCTTAAAAAAAAAAAAAAGGAATGATGGTTGAAATATCATGTTCTTCTGAGGCATCTGTGTTAACCTTTCTGCCATCCACACTTAACATCATGGATGCCAAGCAGCAGAGGGCATGGGTATTTCCACTCTTCCCGGAAGTGTAGCGTCCAACCCTGGTTCTCTAGTCTTTCCAGAGATTCTGTGAGAACTTAATATCCTATATTCATTTCTGATTAAATTAGATATAGTGAATTTTGTACTTAGCAACTAAGAACCCTGACTAATATAACTAATACATTTACTCTTTATACTAAACTGGGTGAGGTTGAGTTTCTCTTATCCATAATCAAAAGCACTCTAGCTTGTACAAAGGTAGGAAGTGTTCAAAGAATAGCCCTAGACATGTGGCATTTATTTTTCTTTTGTTTTATTTATTTAAGTAATCTCCACATCCAACATGGGGCTCGAACTCATGACCCTGAGATCAAGAGTTGCATGCTCTTCTGATTGAGCCAGCCAGGTGTCCCAATGTGTGGCATTTATTGAGAGAATCAAGTTGGAGCAGAAATCAAGCAAGACTGGTGGTAGAGGCAATATATGCAATGGAGTTTGTGCTAGGATGTTGCCATTGCAGGGTTAGTTAGTTGGTTCTTGGCTTCAAAAGTCTTGGCTGTGAAGAATGTAAACTTGGAACCTGGCCCGCCTGGAGGTTCTGTTAGCCCGTAACACACCCTGTAATCAATCTCTCTCTCCTTAAACTAGCTCACTCAGATGGATTCTGTTGTTTCCAATTATGGCTTTCCAACTACCTTCAAGTTCACTTTCCTATCCTGGAAGGCTAGAATGGAAATACTGTATTTCTGAGGCTCCCTTGTGATTTATTTCTTCCAAACAGATGTAGAGGACCTACATTCAGAAGTGAATTAAGCAGGATAGAGGGAACAGTGCACAGGTATCTCTGTTCAGCTGCAGCAGAGCTAAGAGGCATAAGTTTGTTCTAGAGCTATCAGCTCCACTAGAGGATTCCTAGTCCCAAGACCATGTTTCAAGTAGTGTAGTCTTGGAACAGAGGTTAACCCAGCAGCTTCCCACTTCCCAGGTGGGGCAGAGGTAGGAACTCCCCTGCTGGACCATTCCTGTGGAATGTTCTGATGTCCATCCTGGAGCCTAATTCTCCAACCCTATCAATTATCCAAAATTATATAGCATATAATAAATATATAATATTTATAACTATAAAAAGTAATTATCCAAATGAAATCCAATTCTGTTTAAAATAGCTTATATAATTTAGTTATCTGCAATTGAAGCTTAAGTGATAAAACAGCTAGGAAATATCCTCTGCTGAAAGGAGTTTCTATAGCAAGAGACCTAAATGCATAAGGAACACAGACTTTACTATTCTGCACTTTGAATTTATCAGGTTCCTTTGCATATTTCAGGTCCTGCTTCTCCTTAGGATATAAAATCCACAAAAGAATGTCATTCCCACCCTAAAAGTGAGAAGAAAAAAAAAAACAGATAATCTACAAAACCACACCAATTCTTGAGCCCATCATAGAGCTAAAGTTACAAGACAATCAACTGAACTGAACTCCAAAGTCACTGAGTAAAGACTAGACTCAAACTATTTTTACTTTGGAAAAGCACAAAACAAAACAAAAAAAAGAGAGAGAGATAACAAATTAAAACAAAGAAGAAAACAGCCAAAAATATACCAAATTATTAAAGGTCAACAGTGAGCTAGGGCAACTGTTTAGCATCTATGGGAGCTCTAGACACCAGGGGAATCCATCCACATTTGCCATGGATCTGCAACAGGTGTTCATCAGAAAGAACTGGCCCAGAGCAGGAAATCTGAGAAAGCCCCGGCTGGTGGTGAGGGAATTCGAATCTACACTAAGAAATGAAGAGGGGCAGAAATGGTAACATTTTTTTGGGGGGGATTAATGTTTTATTAATGATAACATTCATACTACAGTTCCCAGATTTACATCCAAAAGAGCATCTTGTATTTACATGCAATGGACAGCCCAAGATAACAAATTCAAACCACAGCTCTTTTAAGACTATGGCTTATTCCAAATTAAATTAAATACATAATACTCTTCCCTCCTCCTTTCAACATGTACAATAAAAACCCACCCTTCCTTCTTTTAGGAAACATAAAATTGCATTGATAAATGCACTGGCTAACAATTAATTACATCTGAAGTAAAATTGCATTGATAACTGCACTGGTTAACAATTAATTACATTTGAAGTATTTAAACCTTTTTTAAAATAAATAACAATACATAAGTAAATATGGGGAAAAAAGATATTTTAAAAAATCTCTTTAAAAAGATCACTGATTGTCTAAAGGAAAAAAACAGTAATAATTCACTGTGGGATTTAGAATATAGGCAGAAGTAAAATGTATGACAAAAGTGCAAGAAGGGGAAGGAGGAACTAGAAGTGTATTATCACATGGTTCGTTTGTTCTTTCTTTCTCTCTCTCTCTCTCTTTAAGTAAGCTCTACATCCAACATGGAGTTTGAACTCATGACCCAGAGATCAAGAGTCACATGCTCTACCAATTGAGTCAGCCAGGCGCCCCGGTCACATGGTTCTTATAATCTATGTGGATCCAAGTGGATTTGACTGAAGGTAGATTGTACAACATTAAAGATGCATATTGTAAACTACCGAACAAATAAAAGTTTAATTAGTAAGCCACTAGTAGAGATAAAACTGGAATAAAAAAATAATTAAAGGGGCACCTCGGTGGCTCAGTTGGTTAAGCGTCCAACTCTTGGTTTCGGCTCAGGTTGTGATCTCAGGGTCGTGAGATCGAGCCCCTCATCCGGCTCCGCACTCAGCCTGGAGTCTTCTTTTTTTAAAGATTTTATTTATTTATTTGACAGAGAGAGACACAACGAGAGAGGGAACACAAGCAGGGGGAGTGAGAGAGAGAGAAGCAGGCTTTCCGTAGAGCAGGGAGGCTGATGTGGGGGTCGATCCCAGGACCCTGGGATCATGACCTGAGCCGAAGGCAGACACTTAACAACTGAGTCACCCAGGCGCCCAGCATGGAGTCTTCTTGGGATTCTCTGCCTCTCTCTCTTCCTCTGTCCCTCCCCCCTACTCTCTCTCTCTCTCTAAAGTAAAATAAAATCTTTTTAAATAATTTTGAAAAGGGGGAAAGAACAGAACAATAGGACAAATGGAAAATTAATGGAAACATGATTGGTTTTAAACCAAAAATTACATTCCTGATAATGATATTAAAGGTAAATGGTCTAACAATCCAAGTAAAAGGTAGAGATTGTTGGACTGGTTTTTAACAAAAGATCCAACTATATTCAGTCTACAAAAGCCTACTCTGGATATAAATAAGATACAAATAAAGGGATGGAAACAAGATATACCATGTAATCAATAAAATAAAACTGGAGTGGTTATATTAATAGGAGAAAAAGTAGATTTCACCGCAAGAAATATTACCATAAAGAGACATGATGTAAAGATAAAAGGGTCAATTCATTAGTAGAAGATAACAATGCTCAATGTATGTACCCAGTAAGACAGATTCAACATAATTAAAGCAAAAACCTATTATAACTGAAAAAGAAAAACAGAAAAATTCACAATTACAGCTAGAGACTTTTAATACCGCTCTCTCAACAACAGGTAGACAGAAAATCAGTAAAGCTCCAGAAGACTTGAATAACACCATCAATAAATTTGACCTAATAGCATTTATAGCACATTCCACCAAATAACAAAATATCTCTTCTTTTCAAGAGCACATGGAACATTCACCATAATGGAACATATACTATGATCAGGATCAATCACATGTCAAAAATGTACAATTTTGATTTTTTTTACAAAGTATGTTTTCTGATCACAACAGAATTAAACTAGACTTCTAACAAAAATATATGGAAAAAAAAATCACACATATGTGGAACTTACCTCTAAATAATCCATGAGTCAAAAAGAAAATCAGAACGAAAAATGAAAATACTTTGAAGGAACAAAAATGAAAACACAACTTATCAAAATGTGGAGAGAGGCCCTGTAGCACAGGGCCTGCTAAGGTTGAGACAGGAATACTGAAGAAGCCCTCCCACATTCCAGGCCCCACAACAAGCACAGGTAAGAATCTGAAGTCTGTGGATGTTCAGATCACCTCCTATTCACCCCTTCACAGAGGGAGGGACCCACCCCTCAAAACAGTATCAGGTGGCCAGATGTACAACACATAACACTGAAGACAAAAGAGAGGAGACTGACAGTGGTTTATTAGTCACAGCTATTCACAGCCCAGGGGAAGACGACACCGTGTAGGGCCACAGTGAGTCACTAGGCTGTGAAAGTGAGGTTTTGTGTAACAAGAGGGTGAGGTGTGATGCCCTGGTTCTGAAGAGGGTTCCCAGGGGAGGATGTGATCGGCTTCTCTGAGTAATTCTGTGGGCTGGCAGGGAAGTGAAACCCAAAAGGTGGAAGGAGGGAGATGCCAGAAGAACTGAGCAGATGCGGAGCCTTTCCCACTGGGGCGGGGGGGGAGCATATCTGGCAAGAGCAGTGGAACTCACAGTTACGCTTTTGGGGCCCAGTGAGGCTCAAAGATGTCAAAGCAGTACATGAAATGTCAGGCCTTCCAATACAGTGGTACCCTGAAGGTAAATAGAACAACAACCAAATCCAAACCTGGTCCACCTACAGATTAGATTAATATATTAAAGGATCTTAAAAGGTAAGACAGCACACGTGAATAGATGGGGAATTTAAACAGATTAAAAGTATAAAAAATAGGGACGCCTGGGTGGCTCAGTTGGTTAGGCGACTGCCTTCGGCTCAGGTCATGATCCTGGAGTCCCGGGATCGGGTCCCACATCGGGCTCCCTGCTGAGCAGGGAGTCTGCTTCTCCCTCTGACCCTCTTCCCTCTCGTGCTCTCTATCTCTCATTCTCTCTCTCTCAAATAAATAAATAAAATCTTTAAAAAAAAAAAAAGTATAAAAAATAAAATATAAATGTTAGCAAAATATGCTATCATATTTGAAGAATTCCTTTAACAAGTTTATCGGTATACTGGACATGGCAAAGAAAAGAATTAGTGTACTGGAAGATAGATCAATATATAAATCATACAAACTAACACACAAACAGCAGATCCTGGCTCTTGGAAACTAGGTAGAATAATTACAAAGAAAAACATACCCAGGAGCACTGTAGTAGTAAAACTGCCAAAAAACAAAAAAATAAAAAAAATAATAATAAAGAGAAAATCTTGAGCACAAAGAAACATTTACATACACAGGAACTTCTCATCAGAAACTATGTAAGCCAGGGAGATATCTTTAGAGTACTGAAAAAGAAAAAAATGAGTTCCATAAAGAATAACATTTTTGTTAAACAGCACAGTAAGATGATTTTGAGAAAAAGCTAAAATCACTGTCAGCCAAACATATACTACCCAACAAATGACTACGTTACAAGGAAGTTTCAACCTTAAGCTTCAACCTTAAAAAGATACTAGGGAAAGACAAAGCACTTAAGCCTAAAGCAAGCTGAAGAAAGGAAATGACACCATAAAAGCAGAAACTGATGAAACAAACAAAAAAAAATCAATCAAACAAAAAAACCGGTTCTTTGCAAAGATCAATACAACTGACAAACTCCTAGCTGGACTGATGAGGAAAAGAGAAAGAAGAATGTGCGAGGGGGCATCACTACAGCTCCATCCCAAAGACTTTCAAAGGGTAATAGGAGATTATGATCCACTTTATGACAATAAACTAGACAACTCAAGATAAAATGAACAAGGAGAAAGTGGTAAGCAAGACACAGGAGTAGGAGATACCTGTCTTTGTATCTGACAGCTATGGACAAATGAAAATAGCTCTGGGAGGATGGATGTATTAAGAGTCAAGTAAGAAGTTATGGCAACACCGTGGAGCAAAAAACGAGGAATAACCACATAGAAAGGACCACTGCAGAGGTAGGCTTAGCTGAGACATCTGGAAATGGCTAAGCACAAAAAAAGAAGGGTAAAGGCTATCAGTATAAGCCACGTAGTGGGTGCCACTGTGGTCCCCAGTAGCCTGCTGTGCAGAGGAACCCAACAGTCCTCAGGATAGCTGCAGAGTCCCTGCCATGTTCACAGCAGAGGACTCTGCAGTGTTTGTTGGCGTGGACTCCAACAGTCTGCTCTGCAGAGGAAACGGACAGCTTCTGCCACCGAGGTAACCAACAGCCATTGCTGATACTGACCTCCTAGAGAGGGGCATGCTGCTGCACCCCTCCCAGAAGACACTGCTGTGTCCCCACCCCAGGAACAGGGCTGCCAGCCCCAACTTCCAACCCTGTGCACACCCAGGACCCCAGAACCCTGGCTGCTCCACACGCACCCACACTTCAGACTTTGATTCCATAGCCACTCCACATGTGCTCACATCTCTGGCACTGACACTGCAGGCTAGCCAGCACATCAGACCCCAGACTGCTGTCATTCTACAAGCCTCCATGCTCCACACCTGGCTCTGTAGCTGGTCCAAGCATGCTCACACCTCATGCTCACTGCCACAGCAAGGGTACTCCAAAGCCAGGTCCAATGCCAACAGGGATCCCTCTGGCAATGATATATCCCATGGGAGAGAAAGAGATCAGGAGGTCCCCAGCAGCCTTTGCCACCAGAGACCCCAACAGCCGTCACTGCCACTGCAGATACCCGGAGCACTGGCTGTTGAAGACCCCTGCAATTTAACTGACACTGACCTCAGCTGATGAAGCTGATGGGCCTTCCCAAGAGCTGGAACCATCATACCCACCCTTCCAACACCCTTGTACCCACTGCAGGTGATGGGTTTCTCCCCACTAAAACCAGTCGGTAGAGTCTGGTAGAGGTGCCTAATCAATCAAATGCACAAACATCAACACAAGGCTACAAGAAATACGAAAAATTAAGGAAACATGACATCACCAAAGAAACAGTGATTTTCCAGTAACTGACCCCAAAGAAATAGAAATCTATGATTTCCTGATAATGATTTCAAAATAAGGGTTTTAAGGAAGCTCAGTGAGGTACAAGAAAATACAGATAGAGGGGTGCCTGGATGGCTCAGTCGGTTAAGCATCTGCCTCCAGCTCAGGTCATGGTCCCGGGGTCCTGGGATTGAGACCCGCATTGGGCTCCTTGCTCAGTGGGGAGCCTGCTTCTCCCTCTCCCACTGCCTGCCGCTCCGCCTACTTGTGCTCTCTTTCTCTGTCAAATAAATAAATAAAATATTAAAAAAAAAATAGAAAATACAGATAGAACTGAAATCAGGAGATAGACTCCAAAATCAGGAAAACAATAAACAAAATAAGCTCAAAAGAGAAAGACATCATAAAAACAAAAATTCTAAAGCTAAAGAATACAATGAATTAAAAAAATGCAATACAGAACATCAATGACAGACATGACCAAGCAGAGAAAAGAATCTGTGAACTCAAAGACAGGTCATTAGAAATTATCTGGTTAGAGGGAAAAATCAATGAAAGAGAGTGTATCCAGTTAGCAGAAGGAAGGAAGCAACAAAGGTCAGAGGAGAAATAAATGAAGTATGAACTAGAAAAACAACAGAAAAGATCAACGAAACTAAGAGTTGCTTTTCTGGAAAGATAAACAAAATTGACAAACTTTAACTAGACTAAGGAAAAAAGTGAGAAGACTGAAATAAATAAAATCAGAAATGAAAACTAGAGTAGACATTACAACTCATACTGCAAGAATACAAAGATCACAAGAGACTACTATGAACAATTATATACCAACAAACTGGATAATCTAGAAAGGATGACTGCCATAGAAAGCTATCTATGGACTTCTCAAATAGAAATTTCCCCATTTCAGGGCGCCTGGGTGGCTCAGTTGGTTAAGCGACTGCCTTCGGCTCAGGTCATGATCCTGGAGTCCCGGGATCGAGTCCCGCATCGGGCTCCCCGCTCAGTGGGGAGTCTGCTTCTCCCTCTGACCCTCTTCCCTCTCGTGCTCTCTATCTCTCATTCTCTCTCTCTCAAATAAATAAACAAAATTAA